>NC_064620.1:30261666-30608333 GCF_023898315.1 Schistocerca nitens | reverse complement strand
TATACCTGCATACTGAGGCCCCTTTTCGTAAAGTGCTGTTCTGTGGCTGCCGATGTAAAATCTTTCTTTATTTCTAGTATTTGACAACTTAGTTTCTAGGGAGTCAATATGTGTGTCCCATTCCAGGTTACTTTGGATTGTTAGGCCAAGGAATTTTACACTAGAATCTTTCTTTATCAATTCATTGCCAATGTATAATTTAATTTCATTACTCAAACTACTTTTGTTGAACTCCATCAAACATGTTTTACTGGTGCTTACATTTAAGTGGCCGGAAGGTGTGGCCGAGCAGTTCTAGATGCTTCTGTCTGGATCCACGTGACCACTATGGTCGCAGGTTCGAATCCTGCCTCAGACATGGATGTGTGTGATGTCCTTAGGTTAGTTAGGTTAAGTAGTTCTAAGTTCTAGGGGACTGATGATCTCAGATGTTAAGTCCCATAGTGGTCAGAGCCATTTGAACCATTTTTGAACATTTAAGTGGCCTTCATTAAAAAACTGACTGAGCGAGGTGGCGCAGTGGTTAGCATACTGGACTTGCATTCGGGAGGACGATGGTTCAATCCCGTCTCCAGCCATCCTGATTTAGGTTTTCCGTGATTTCCCTAAATCGTTTCAGGCAAATGCCAGGATGGTTCCTTTGAAAGGGCATGGCCGATATCCTTCCCCATCCTTCCCTAACCCGAGCTTGCACTCCGTCTCTAATGACCTCGTTGTCGACGGGACGTTAAACACCACTGACCTAACCCATTAAAAACTGAACAATTTCTTTTGTCACATTATTACATGTGGCCTCTAGTTCATTACATGATTCCTTTTTACACACACCGGATGTGTCATCAGCATACAGAACAATTTTGGAATTTATAGTACAGTATTTAATATCATTTACATAGATCAAGAACAGAAGGAGGTCCAACACTGAGCCCTGGGGAATGCCATATTTTATGTAAGTGATCTCTGATTTGTAGACACCACTTTCTGTTTTAAGCAGAACAAACGTGTATTCTGTCGCTCATATAACACTTTATTAGGTCATAAGCAGCGCCTCCAATGCCCATGTTCCATAGCTTGTCTAATAAGATGTCAACATTCACACAATCAAAGGCTTTTTCCAGGTCTAGATATACACCCGCCTCATGTTCCTTGCTTTCAATACTCCTAACACCTCTTCAATTAGTTGAGCAGCTGCAGTGCTAGTTGATTTACCTTTTAGGAATCCATTTTGATTTTCAAACATCAGGTTGTGTTTGTTAAGAAAATTTATAATCCTGTTGTTTATAACTTTCTCAGATATTTTGGTAAAAAGACAGGAAGGATCGAGACTGGTCTGTAGTTTTCTATTTTGTTATTGTCAATTTTTTTAAAAATGGGTGTTACCTGTGCTATTTTTAGTCTGTCTGGAAAGGTGTCTGATTCTATTATACTGTTGACTGCTACAGACAGAGGTACAGAGACATTTTGGCTACAAGCTTTTAAAACATTAATATTTAGGCCATCATTCCCAGTTAAATTGGAGGGTTTTAGAGAGCTAATGATGTCCATTATTTCTGCACAGTTTGTGAGGGCCAGATATATACTATGGTCATGAGCATTACCTTTAAAACTGTAGTGCAAGTTTTTATGGTTGTCATTTATGGCTTCCCCTATGGAAGAAAAATATTCATTAAAAATATTTACAATTTCCAGTTGGTCTTTTATGAGCTTGCCATTGTGGTTTGTAGTAAAGTCCATACAGGATTTGTTATTGCAGTTATGTTGTGTGAGTTTTGAAGCTTATTTGCAACATAGTTGCTCCTGGTCTGTGTGAGTAAATCCTTATAATGTGCTTGATATATTTTGAAGGCTTTCTTTAGCTAAGAAATCTCTCTATTATTCAGCATTGTACTGTGGAGTAGTTTTAATTTTTCCCTACCTTCAATGACATTACTATTTACCCAAATATTTTTGTTTATATTTTTTGTTTGTTTCTTTTTGTGAGTACAACAGGGCACGTGGTATCAAAGCAGTAATAGAAGTCAGCAGCAAAGCTATAATATGAAAATCTATTATTTTCAAACCATTTTATATGTGCTAGCATGCAGTTTAGTCTATTTATGTTATCATTGTACATTATTTCCCTAGTTACAAATTGTTGCTTTGTGGTGAACAGTGGGGGCCCCATGGAGCTCCAATTTAAGCTGTACTGCATGGTGATCCAAGATGGCTAGTTTTAAAACAGATGCACTATGGGATAGATGGGTCATGTTTGTTATTATGTTATCAAGACATGTTTGACTATTGCCAGTTTCTCTAGTGGGTTCCCGAATGAGTGGGGTCAGGTTAAATTCATCACACAGGAGATGTAAATTTTTGGTGCTGACATCATTAGTTAAGAAATCTATATTTATATTCCCTGTAACTATAATATTTACATGACCATTTGGCCCAGAAAATGTTGTGTCTATATATACAAGAAAGTCAGAAAGATTTACAAGAAAGGTATCTGTATTTACTGCAGGTGGTCTGTAAACATCGATAACTGTTATGTTACCTCTACCCCATTTTAGGTTTATTGCAGCAAATTCTGAGACTCCTTCCAAGTAGAAGGCACTCACATCAATAACATTAAAATTACTTTCATTTACAGTGAAAATTGCACAATCAGATGATATTTATTAGGTTTACTTCTGGATTCATTTATAAAATAATGATATAAATTGGTGGAAATTCATTTGTCAAAAAAATTTGTACACTCTTTGGAATATTGTTAGTACCACAGAAATGATTAGTAGTGGGCATGTCTCTGATGTAATTGGACATGTTTTTTTATGTTTGGCAATAACAATGTAATTTTCGATTTTGAAGTGGAAATTTTAAAGAAAGTGTGATATAGAAAAATGTGAAAGAATAAAAATTATTTCTCAGGCAATTCTTTCAAAAGTTACCACATCAATTGGAACCATGAGAATCTACAATATAAAAAAAATTTCAGCTTCAAGAATGAACCCCTAGACGTGAAGAACTGGAGCCAACTACAAGAAAAGAAGATAAGTAAAAAAGTTTATTGTAAATCTTACTCCTCTCGAAGCTTACTAAGAGATTGTTATGAAGTCAATGACAATCAACAAATGATGTGAGGGAGGGGTAGATTATAACTTCCAGTTGCCAATGTGAAGGGTTCCACACATTTCCTTCCATTCCTTCACATGACTAATGTAATGATCAATAATTAAATGATTTTATATAAGAACAACAGACTTCCTCATGAAGCATGGCAACTCTCCAAACCATTTTTCATCAACTGCAGAAATATTTCACACAAATTTTTTAAACGAATTCATAGTTACTGATTTATTATGGTATATTGTCAGATCTGTTCCTACACTATCACTTTAATTTGAAAAAAATGCATTTGTACCAAAGCCTCATACTCCTCATATTATTTATTGCACCATGTGCAACATTTTAACTAATTGTCACAGTCCCATTCCACATGTGCTGTGAACTTATGACTAATGTAGCATATTTCAAAAGTGATGGTCAATTTTCAGGGATATGACAGGAACGATAATTCGAAACAAAAAAGTCAAGTAAACATGGGCTCTAAAACACAAACCTTAAGAGCTATGAGCAATTCTTGATTTTCAATACTGTGAAACAAATCTCTTCTACTGCAAGCTCTTTGCTTTCCATATTTAGAGATGTGGTAGTATGGACGAAAACAAGAAAATAATATTTAGTAAACATGTGCTCTAAAATGCATACCTTAAAAGTTATGAGCATTTGTTTATTATAAGAGTTGTGTTTCAAAGTAGTGAAGATGAACAAGTACTCAACCTGTATATTATCATGAGTAAAGTCTGACACAATTTTGTCACTAATCGTAATGATCAGATGCTTCATGAACTGCAGGGACTGTCAGAGAAAGATAAAATACAGAACTCTGTGATCCCCAGAAAAATATAGAACAAATATAAAAAATATTGAAAATAAAGGGCACACAGTGTAAATACTGCTTTTATAAATTATTCTGATGAGTTTGTGTGCAAGTAAATCTGTTAGGACACTGTAATGCATCTAATCTGGACTGTAAATCATGTCATAATCTGAATTACATTCAATAGATCAGTTGATACACCAAGAGTAGTTGAAGAAAGTCATTCCCTGAAATGAGATCAACAAAGCTAATAATTCTTCCCTCATTGTTAAGACTAACCTTCTACCATCTCTATGAGAATAGTACACACAAGGTGTGACATATGTAATCTGACAGATCCACTACTGTCAAATAATATACTTATTCTATTGAGAACTTAGTGATGTCATCAATCAGACTGGGTGACTGGATAATTGAAAAGAAATACCTGTACGAAAACGCATGAGATGTCATGTTGTTACGCTTACTATGGAAAGTAACAGAAAAAACTTGGATATAATGTGAAACGACCTCTCCCTCCTTCAACCCCTCCCACCACACAACTCCCACCTCACCCATGTAAAGAAATCTCTCTCCAACATATATCTGGTTCACGTTCCTTCTAGTTTCTCCACTCCAACCATCTTCCCACTGTTTTTCTGTTGAAATCCTAGTTTTCTGCCTCTCAACCACAGTAAGCATGTCCACATTTTTGTAAGATATTTTCTGTTTATTCTTTCGTATGTTTATTACTATTAATATGCTTTTTTCTCTTCTATGACCTTCCCTATGTTTTACAAATTTTAATAGCTTCATTAACCTTCGACTATCGTCTTCAACTTGTCGTGTCTATTGGCTCTCATCTTTGATATATTATTTACCAACTGCTTACTATTATAATTTTCAACTCAGCTGTTCGTTCACTGTTATTTTCAAATAATTTTCTGCAAGACATTCTTGTCCTGATTAAGTGTGTGAAGTAAGTTTACCTTCACATCAACATCAATAAATTTCATTCTCTCTTTCTTTTCTTTTGTGGCAGGTTAAAAAGTATTAGAGATCCAAAATGATTCAAAGATAGATTTCAGTTACAGAAAATCCTTAACACTATTGCTGTTGTAAAGTGTGCTGCATTATTATTCAGTCTCTGAATAGTCCTGCTTCCAGAAATCACCTCATTCTCTCTCTTCCATTTTGTGGACAGCGGAAGATTTGTTTCCAAAGGTAGCATTTTTCTTACATTATGAGCATGTGTATATCTGCACTGTCTATAAGTAGAAGCTGTAATCTCAGAGTGGAGATTATTTCTCATGGATACCAAAAATTATTTCAGTGACAAGTGACACTGTGAACTAATACTGAATGGTACTTTTATCTCATACATTTCACAAGTATTAATTTGATTGGTACAATAAAACAAAATACGGAAGAAATTGTTACAACTGCTATCATAAAGTATTTCTCAAGTTGCTTGGTGTTGTCAAAGTCTTCTGTTTATATAATTGACTATATGATAAGTTTTTAACAATCAAACTATGGGAATGGGATCAGTAATCGGGATATAGAAAACTTAATTTCCATGTATGTCGTAGCTCGTATATATTTACACTTGACACTGCGTCCGTACAGAATGAAGTATAACAAAGGACTGACTCAATTAAAGTTAAGATGGAGGCTCGACAGAGCACTTAGAGTTCGCAGATCTTAAGTTTTGTAGTCGATACGTGGCATTGAAGGGCCGTCTTGAGGGTGCGGTGTCATATCTCCATCAACCCATTGCTTTGTGGGTGACAGGCAGTAGAGTGTATTTTTTTAATACTGCAGATATTGCAGAAGATGGTGAAAACAGAGGATTCGAACTGTCGACCCTGATCAGTGGTGATAGTGGTCGGGCACCCGAAATGAGCGGTCCACGAGACAATGAAAGCCTTGGCTACCGTCTTGGCAGTAATGTTAGGGAGGGTGACAACCTTGACCCAGCGAGACAAATGGTCGATAGTTGATAAGATATATCTATGGCCCTCTGAAGGAAGAAGAGGCCCAATCAGATCAATATGTATGTGACAGAATTGTCCTGCGGGAATGTCGAACTTGCCCAGAGGTGGGGAGGTGTGGCTGCTGATCTTGTTGCACTGGCAAGCGATGCAGCTGTGTGCTCAGGTTTGACAGTCCCGTTTGATATTCTACCAAATAAAATGTTCTAACACGAGATGTGTGGTGGCCTGAACGCCCAGGTGGGCAAGGTTATGCAGGGCGTCGAAAACCTGTCGGCACAGCCCAGGTTGGAGCAAAGGGTGTAGGGTGCTGACTGAAGAATCACACCACACCTCATTGGAAAAGCCAGGAAATTTAGCCTTTGTGAAAACAAGTGATGTTTGTGGGTCTTGTAGGAGAGCCTGAGAATCTTTGGCAGAAGCTTGGAGGGAGGCCAGATTGGAAAGATCAACGATGCGGGAAACAGCACTGAACAACGAGAAGAAATCCACAGTGACGTTATCTGCACCCTTGATGTAACGGATGTCCATTGTGAATTGAGAAACCAGGTCAAAGTGGCGGTAACTTCGAGGGGGTGCATCCTCATGTGGGTTGCAGAACTCTTCTGCCAGTGGTTTGTGATTGGTGAAGACGAAAATTGATGGTGCCAAGGAAACTGCATACCTCTTTGTAAGTAGTCAGGGGCAGCAGAGACGTGATAGCCTGCACACGAGATTTGGGAGGCTGTATTCTGTCAGCAGAGACGGTGTAACCTAGGAAGGAAACTGACACCTGGCACAACTAACATGTCTTTGTTGACCTCTACACCTTTGGAGTTCAAGGTCTGGAGGACCGTAGACAGATGATTTTCATGTTCCTCTGCTAAGCTGCTGAAAACGAGAATGTCATCCAGATAAGCAAAGCAAAACTCAAACTGTCGCAATATAGAGTCAATGAAACGTTGCCATGTTTAGGCCGAATGGCATGAAGTGGTATGGGAATAAACCGAGTGGCGTGATAATAGCCATCTTAGGAATGTCTTCCGGCACCACAGGAATCTGATGGTAGGTGCGTTTACAGTCAATAACACTGAAAATTGAGGCACCAGATAACAGATGAGTGAAGTCATTGATGTTCGGCACTGGGTAATTGTCCATGATGGTACGAGTGTTTAAGTGTCTGTAATTGCTGCACATTGGAAAAGATCTGTCGTGTTTGGGGGCGAGGTGGATTGGTGAAGACCAGTTGCTGTCTGAAGGTTGCAGAATACCTTCCGCCAAAACTTCATTAATCTGATGCCGGGCCGCGCGCAACTTGATAGGGTTGAGGCATCGGACCTTATGCCTAATAGGAGGGCCGGCAGTGGTAACTATCTTGTGTGTCGTTCCATCAGTGATGGAAGAAACTGAGAACTACACATGAGATTGGTTAACGTCCTGGTGCCAAGTCCTCGGACGAGTAGGGCGTGCCGAGGCATAGCCGTTTGTGCGAGTGGGGAAAGGTAGCACGAAAGTCACATGTCTCTTACGGGAGCGCAGCATGCGCTTGTGTGGAGGGGAAGGGTGCATGTGCAGCGCCGTATGAAGGGGAACGGGCGGGACTGTCCGCTGTTAACCTTTCACTGGACAAACGGCACGGGTGACAGCAGCACTGGCGTCTCATGTGGGGCCACAATGGCCTCTGGGTCATGTGGCCAGTGAATGAGAGAGGGGGAATGTTTATCAACACGCATGGTTGCTGTATGAGATGTGGGCATGGTCACAACTCGCGAGTGACTGTCATTAGCAACACTGTTTGAAACACATGACACTGGATGAGGCGACCACGATGGGGGGGGTTGGAACTTCACACACAAGTAAAGTTTGTGGACTAACCTGGTGAGAGTTCAAGCTAGGCTTGGCCGAACAATCTTGTTTAGGTGGCGGCACTGTGGACTGCAGTTGCAGAAGTGAGGCACGAGCCGCGACGAGCTCGCTGTAAGTGGATGTGATGCATTGTTTCAGTTTCTTGGTGCCCTGGTGTCACTGAGTCATATTCTGACAGTAGGTCAGTAATGCAGGTCACAATGTTGCCTGTGAGGGTGGAGCACTCACGTATGATATCGTATGTTGCAGTGGAAAGAGAGCATTGGACATAGGTGCGGGTGCACGGTATGCAAGTGTTTGTAGGATGGTGGAGCACTGTATGACGTTTGAAGATAGTTCGTAATGAGACAAAACATCCATGGTTCATTGATGTCAGCAATGTAAAACATCCACAGAAAATGTAGAGAAGGAGATGGGGTCACCATAATCTTTACTGAGCCTGAGGTAGGCAATTTTGACATGTTGAAAGTTCGTAGAAGTGACTTCGTCTGTGAAGAAGCAAGTGGAGCCATCATAGTCAGTATGATCGACATGTCAGCAACAGTGTCAGCCAGAAAAGCTAGACCTGATGCAATGTCAGTCACATAGAGATGACCACTCGGCCTGGTGGACGAATGAACGTAGTGTAATGTAAGAGGACGCCTGTTAGGTTCCCTGCAGGACTTGGCGTCTCTTAGTTCCAGCGGTCGATGTTTGGGTGTTGGCATGGCAACCTGCACTTCTTGGCATTGTTGCCAAATACTTTGTGGTACCAGCAGAAAGGGTGAGCAGGGTGAGGAGGAGGTGGAGACTGCGACAGTGGGGGCGGCTTGCCCTTGTTGATTTGTTCTGGTAAATGGACTAGTATGTAAGGTGCGTGGGCGATCCTGGAGTGCTTGGACAGCGGAGAGAGTGAGCCAACGCTGCCAGGAGAAGCAGATGAGGTGATGGTGGAACTAGTCCTGCCACTGCCGGCCGTAGGTTGGTATGTGGGGGCGGCTGTGCTGGCGAACGGTGTGGAATGGACCGTCTGATGTTGCCACAGCAGCCACTACAACTGGTCAGCAATGCGTAGACGGGAGCTGATGGACTTGAACGAGTGTGCTAACAGGTGGATCTGTAGATCGGTAGGTAGTTTGCCAGACCACACAGCCCGTAGCATGGCGTCAGGCATGGTATGCTCATTCATGAGCAATCAAATGCGGCACCAGGGTTGTGAGGGGGTGCGTTTACCCAGGTGCTCCTCGTAGAGAATCTTGATTATTAACTCTTGTGGCGAGCAGGTAAGTCATTCCATTATAGTCTTCTTTGCAAACTCATATTTTGGTGTAGGAGGCGGCGAAAGGAGCAGGTCACAAATCAAATCCAAGATGTCGTGGAGGCATGTGACAAGGCAGAGAAACTTTGAGATGTCGTCAGACACAAAATGTATATCGAACAGATACTCAATGAGTGCGAACCATGATGCTGGGTTGTCCTTGTATAAGGGTGGTAGCTTCGGCAGGCGGCCAGGAGGTGTGATGATGGTGGCTATGGTGTCTCCTCGGGTAGCCGCTGAACTGAGGTTAAGTCAGAGACTGGCGCAGTAGGCCCGGATTTAAACCAGGCAAGCAATCCGTAGTAGTGGCAGCTGGCATAGTTGACTGTGTGTTACAAAAATATGGTACGGCAGGAACAGATGGTACTGTGGAAACGGGCAGATGGATGGCACACGAGGGGGGCCCAGAAACTGGACCGTGAGTGACGAGTGCTGGATGGAAACGACCCGCATTCTGGAATAGTGCTAGATACCGGCACGGCAGACACAGGTGGTGCTGTGGGAGTGGCAGGCAGTTGAGTGACCGTAAACGGGGACCCCCGCAAGTGAGGGTGGGGGGGGGGGGGAGGGGGCTGAGAATGCGACCTGCGTGGAAACTATCTGATGCATAACATGCCTGCAGTGCATGTGGTGGGCCACTGAGGCGAGGTAAGGGGTCCACGTTACGTGAAACACTGAATTGTGCATGTGAATTAGAGACAACTGGAACACCACATGTGCAGAACGGATCCCGAGCGGTTTGTAGTAATGGCGGCGTTGCACACGGCCCAACAGTAACTGATGTAGCATGCTGGTGGGTTGCTAAACACGTGTTCAAATAGAGATCACTTTGTTCTTGAAACACTCGATTTGAAGAGACACAATTCGAAATATTGTTCAGTTCACATTTCACTCTTGGATGGGCATAATTTGGTGACACGAAGCCTGAGTCCATTGTTCGCTCTAACAGCGTAACTGCCATCTGCTTCACATCTCCGGTGCAGCAAGCTATGTAAATTTAAGAATTAACTACGTTTTTCTTACTTGTCACTTCCTTTTACATATGTTTTTGCTTTTAGGAAGCTTTAATTTTCGAGGACTAGTAATAGTGTTCCATTGATTTCGTGTTTGTTTTGAATACAGTACACAGACAGTTAGTGCTTATTTCCATGGTTTCCATCAAGAAGTGTCTAGTAACCACAGTTTAGTTAGCTATCAGCCACCTTTAGTGAATTAGCAGTCTAGTTAAAATTTGATTACTTAACTCTCTACAGTAAACTGTTGATTTCTTAGGATGTATAGGAAGTGTGACTGCTGTGTATGGGCACAGGAGGAGCTGGCCACTGTTGGCAAACAGCTGAGCGTGCTGATGGCCATGGTCAGCCATCTTCAGATTGCTACCTCAGAGTGTAGCAGCGTTGGGGAGTCTGGTGCATTGCATGGTACACCCCAGGTGTTACATGCTTCACCCACAGTCCCTGCTGTCGAAACATCTTCGTGGGTACTGGACACAGTTGGGCCACCCTCTCCTGAAGGAGAGTGGTGGGTACAGCGACGTTCGCATCGCACGGGGCGGAGGGTCAATGTGGAGGCTAGCCGTGTGGCATCGCCCACTCTGCCTGTGAGTGGACATGTCTGGGAAGAAGGCCAGTGTTCACTCTGTTTGCTTGCTGGGGGGTCTCACCCGAGATGCAGAGGAGGCCCTGCTGGTGGCGATAGAGAGAACGGGGTGCACCCGGCTGCAAATTGTTGCTCTTGACGGTACCAATGACTCCTGCTGTATAGGTTAAGAGGTCATCCTCAGTTCATACAGGTGGTTGGTGGAGTTGGTGAAGACAGAAAGCCTCTCTCGTGGGGTGCAATCTGAGCTAACTATTTGTAATATTGTACCCAGAACCAATCGCAGTCCTCTGGTTTGGAACCAAATGGAAGGCTTAAACCAGGGGCTCAGACGATTCTGTGGAGATCTTGGGTGCAAATTTCTCGACCTCCGCTATCTGGTGGAAAAATGCAGGGTCCCCCTGAATAGCTCAGGCGTGCACTACACACAGGAAGCAGATACAAGGGTAGCAAAGTACGTGTGGAGTGCACATGTGGGTTTTTTAGGTTAGAGAATTACCTCCCTAGGCCCAACAAGACGCTTCCTGAGATGCGACAAGGTAGCAGTAGGCAAAACGCAACAGGGAATGACAATATTAAAGTGGTAATAGTAAACTGCAGGAGCATCTATAGAAAGGTCCCAGAACTGCTCTCATTAATAACCGGTCACAATGCCCACATAGTACTAGGGACAGAAAGTTGGTTGAAACCAGATGTGAACAGTAATGAAATTCTAAACTCAGATTGGGAAGTATACTGCAGAGACAGGCTGGACAGTGAAGGGGGAGGTGTGTTTATAGCGATAAAAAGTGCAATAGTATCGAAGGAAATTGACGGAGATCCTACATGTGAAAGAATTTGGGTGAAGGTCACGGTTAAAGCACGCTCAATCATGGTAATTGGATGTCTCTATAGCCCCCTGGCTCAGCAGCTGTTGTGGCAGAACACCTGAGGGAAAATTTGGAAAATTTTTCGAGTAGATTTCCCGACCATATTAAAGTTTTGGGTGGAGATTTTAATTTAGCAGATACAAACTGAGAGACTCACACGTTTATAACGGGTGGCAGGGACAAGGAATCCAGTGAAATTTTTTTAAGAGCATTATCTGAAAACTACCTTGAGCAGTTAAACAGAGAACCGACTCGTGGCAATAACATATTAGACCTTCTGGTGACAAACAGACCCGAACTATTTGAAACAGTTAACGCAGAACATGGAATCAGCGATCATAAAGCGGTTTCAGCATCGGTGATTTCTGCCGTAAATAGAAATATTAAAAAAGGTAGGAAGATTTTTCTGTTTAACAAAAGTGAAAAAAAGCAGATTTCAGAGTACTTCACGGCTCAACACAAAAGTTTTATCTCAAGTACAGATAGTGTTGAGGATCAGTGGACAAAGTTCAAAACCGTCGTACAATATGCATTAGATGAGTATGTGCCAAGCAAGATCATAAGAGATGGAAAAGAGTCACTGTGGTACAACAACTGAGTTAGAAAACTGCTGCGGAAGCAAAGAGAGCTTCACAGCAAACATAAACATAGTCAAAGACTTGCAGACAAACAAAAAATTACACGAAGCGAAATGTAGTGTGAAGAGCGCTATGCGAGAGGCATTTGACGAACTCGAAAGTAAAGTTCTATGTACTGACTTGGCAGAAAATCCTAAGAAATTTTGGTCTTATGTCAAAGCGGTGGGTGGATCAAAACAAAATATCCAGACACTCTGGGACCAAAATGGTACTGACACAGAGGATGACAGACTAAAGGCCGAAATACTAAATGTCTTTTTCCAAAACTGTTTCACAAAGGAAGACTGCACTGTAGTTCCTTCTCTAGATTGTCGTACAGATCACAAAATGGTAAATATAGAAATAGACAACAGAGGGATAGAGAAACAATTAAAATCGCTCAAAAGAGGAAAGGCCGCTGGACCTGATGGGATACCAGTTCGATTTTACACAGAGTACACAAAGGAACTTGCCCCCCTTCTTGCAGCAGTTTACCGTAGGTCTCTAGAAGAGCGTAAATTCCAAAAGATTGGAAAAGGGCACAGGTCATCAACATTTTCAAGAAGGGACGTCGAACAGATGTGCAGAACTATAGACCTACATCTCTAACGTCGATCAGGTGTAGAATTTTGGAACACATATTATGTTCAAATATATTGACTTTTCTGGAGGCTAGAAATCTACTCTGTAGGAATCAGCATGGGTTTTGAAAAAGACGATCATGTGAAACCCAGCTCATGCTATTTGTCCACGAGACTCACAGGGCCATAGACACGGGTTCCAAGGTAGATGCCTTGTTTCTTGACTTCTGTGAGGCATTTGATACAGTTCCCCACACTCGTTTAATGAACAAAGTAAGAGCATATGGACTATCAGACCAATTGTGTGACTGGATTGAAGAGTTCCTAGATAACAGAACGCAGCATGTCATTCTCAATGGAGAGAAGTCTTCCAAAGTAAGAGTGATTTCAGGTGTGCCGCAGGGGAGTGTCATAGGACCATTGCTATTCACAATATACATAAATGACCTTGTGGATGCCATCGGAAGTTCACTGAGGCTTTTTGCAGATGATGCTGTGGTGTATCGAGAGGTTGTAACAATGGAGAATTGTACTGAAATGCAGGAGGATCTGCAGCGAATTGACGCATGGTGCAGAGAATGGCAATTGAATCTCAACATAGGCAAGTGTAAAGTGCTGCAAATACATAGAAAGATAGATCCCTTATCATTTAGCTACAAAATAGCAGGTTAGCAACTGGAAGCAGTTAATTCCATAAATTATCTGGGAGTATGCATTAGGAGTGATTTAAAATGGAATGATCATATAAAGTTGATCATTGGTAAAGCAGATGCCAGACTGAGATTCAATGCAAGAATCCTAAGGAAATGCAATCCAAAAACAAAGGAAGTAGGTTACAGTACGCTTGTTTGCCCACTGCTTGAATACTGCTCAGCAGTGTGGGATCTGTACCAGATAGGGTTGATAGAAGAGATAGAGAAGATCCAACGGAGAGCAGCGCGCTTCATTACAGGAACATTTAGTAATCGCGAAAGCGTTACGGAGATGATAGATAAACTCCAGTGGAAGACTCTGCAGGAGAGACGCTCAGTAGCTCCGTACGGGCTTTTGTTAAAGTTTCGAGAACATACCTTCACCGAAGAGTCAAGCAGTACATTGCTCCCTCCTATGTATATCTTGCGAAGAGACCATGAGGATAAAATCAGAGAGATTAGAGCCCACACAGAAGCATACCGGCAATCCTTCTTTCCACGAACAATACGAGATTGGAATAGAAGGGAGAACCCATAGAGGTACTCAAGGTGCCCTCCGCCGCGCACCGTCTGGTGGCTTGCGGAGTATGGATGTAGATGTAGATGTAGATGTGAGGAATGTTTCCTGAAAATTTGGCCGTATCTTTTTGTAACACCCTGTATATTTACACTTGACACTGCGTCCATACAGAATGAGGTATAACAAAGAGCTGACTAAAGTAATGTTAAGATGGAGGCTCAACAGAGCACTTAGAGTTCACAGATATTAAATTTTGTGGTTGATATGAACTATAGACTCCACAACTCCTTGGTGTACACAGATAAACTGAATCACTCACAAAAGTATCATTAACTTAAGCAGCTGTAGTGCCTTGGAACTAAAATCTCCGGAGGCTCTGGGTTGAAAGCACAAAAAGATAAGTAGTCCATGTTGATCTGGTCCACAGTAACTGCACCTGGTGTAGATTACACACAATGAACTTGACTTGGGGAAATGTTCACCATTCTGTATGAAATAGGGCAGGAAAACTCTGACACTTCATTACAACTGATGTTATTACTGAATTGTCATTAACACAAGCAACAATGAGCATGTATATCACCCAGACAGAAAACAAATCACACTGGTCATGAAGAACAACACACTTCACTGGTTGACTTCTGCTTCATTGTTATAAATGATTGCCACACACTCATTCCCACAATTTAAAATGAACATATTAATTTTGAAGGTAATTTTACTCTTAGGCGCAGTAATTATTACTCCCTTTCCATCCTATCAAACATGCAATTACTTTTAATATCCAGTTCATTCCCAAAAGACAATTTTCTGTTTATCCCAGAATCAATAACCACCCATGCTCAAAAGTGATACCCTCAATTTCAAAAGTTAACAGCAGTCGATTTTTTTTATCATGTTAATATATTTTTCTGTAGCTCCCTTTAATTTGGCTCCTATAACTGGCAATTCAAAAAATCCTTTTTCATTCATAATTTTGTCTCTAAGTTTTTCTGTCAATCCTGAAATGGGAATTCCTGTGTCAAGTAAACATTTCCTTTTGCTATGATCAAATCTGACTTTAATCTATGGACAACCGAGTTCATTACTTTCTCTTTTCCTTCAGGATCTTCCCAAAACTCATTATTTTCAATGTGCATCAAATTCACTTCTTTTATTTCATATTTTTCCCAAAAATTTTATTTGTCAGTATTTACTAGATTAACAGACACAACCGATCCGTCATTACTTATAGTATCCTTCAACATAAGTTGGACACGAAACAATTTGCTGTGTGTTATTCACTTTTCACTTAATTCATTTTTAATTTTCTCTCACCACGTTGGATAGAAGGCTTTAGTAACCTTTCCAAGTTTTTTCACAGCTTTCCTTTTCTTCATCACTTCCATAATAATTCCACAATAATCTTAAGGTATCTCTTCTTTACATATAAGCTCATACAGAACCTTAATTGAGCCACCCCTTCTTATTCCCCTTTTCAAATTCTTCAATGACCTGTTGTGACTATTTATACATGATAGTTGTCTCTTCAGACTGAATCTCTTTGGACACCAGTTCCTTTTGGATGTTTTTCAATCATGTTATGCTGCTTTCTAAGTGCAAAAATAAAGTGTCATACATTGATACTTTTGTAGTGGCTACTATTAAACATTCATATGTAGTTTCCACAGTGGTGACTCCAACTTCATGTAGTTCTTGTATTTTCTTTGCCATGCTATGTTGTTTTGTTCACATAACAGTCATAGACAGTGGATTCAGGTGTGCACAGATAGATTGCAAGTTTTGTATTTGTCACCTGCAGTACAATGTTCAGCTGCACATCACATGTTATGCTTCCTGAGTCACAAATGCAGTGCGTCTATGTGCGTACCGCCATGGCAGGAAGACCAAGCCATGCTGCCACAATGTGACGCTATATCGAATAGACAGTGCAATGCATCAATGTGTCTGTATCCCAATTCTATGCCAATTAACCAAGAGGATTCCACAGCTGTGATGGTCATTTCACAGGATACATACTTGTTTACCAGTGCCAATACTGCTACCACTGGGTTGCCTTCTGGCCTACCTGCTCCTTCCATGCCGGTTTGGTATCTGCCAGCCAGGACTACCATTTCTTCCAGACCTGATGGAATTGCAACTCTGCTGTACTCCTTTCCTACACTACATTGTTCTATGCTTCCACACCATGCCGTCCTCTGCTGGCTGCTGCCCAGACCTCAGGGGATGTACCACTTTCCAGGCTAGCACCTACATTGTTCGAGTCGTTACCCCCATCTCACATGCTTCTGCTGGCTTCTCATTCACCCACTCCTGCGGTGTTGATATTTTCACACACTATCTTTATGGACTCCCAGCAGACCTTGGGCTGTGGTTTGTCTACCTCACTAGTCACTGTCATGCCTACACCTGCATTTTGTCTACCAGTGCCCTCTGCATCAGTTCTCCTCCATGTTTCCTTCAAGGACGGCGTGCAGATCACTGATGACTTTTCTCCAAGCCGATGACCAACCTCATCATCCACCTGTTCAACCCTCAGTGCTCTGGCAGTGACATTAGTGCAAGTTGCCACTTCCGTTGGTTGCCTCTACTTACCAAGGACAGCCTGAAGACTTGGTTCAAGCTGGTTCATAACATCCTCAAGATGCATGGCATGCACAGTGATGATGCAAAATTTGTGTGTGTTATCTCACATGTACATGAATATACTGACTTCTTGTCAGTGACCTCATACTCTCCCCACCTTCTGTTCCAATATACAGAAATACCAAGTTGATTATTGCTGAGTGCCTGTCTTACCCTCCTAAAGATACCTTGTACTATATCATTTATAAGGAAGTGTTAGGAGATAAAACTCCTTTGGAACTTAGGAGCCATCTGTGTGCCCTTGTTGATTCAGAAGTGCTACCTGATTCTGCTCTGTGGACTCTATGGACAATCAAGTTCCCACATGACCTTCAAATGCAACTGTTGTCTCATGTAACTAATCCCTTGATGTTCACCTACACTTTGCAGATAGAGTGTATGACATTATCCTCCATTGGCTACTCTTACTCTTTAGCAAGCTCTCTTCATCTGACATGGTTGGCATGCCTCTCCTGCCTGATGTACCCTCTTACTGGTTCCGCCATATGGGCCTTGTATGTCAATATACAGCTGATATCAATTACAGTAAAGGGGCTGACAGTGTCACGGCAGACTACATGTCATGTGTGTATGCTATCTCTTCTGCCATTGAACTGAATGTAATTGTGAGACAGTAGCCTCTGTATGCAGATTTGGAGTACTTGAACAATGGCCCTTCTTTGTCCCTGACCATACAATCCCATCATCTCTCTGGTTCAACACCTCCAATTTTATATGATGTTATCACGGGTACTCCCAGAGCTGAGGTTCCCACATCTCTTCACTTTCAATACTTTTTGGTTTTACGTAACCTGGTCTATCCTGGTATTAAGGCTACTACCAGGCTGATCACAGAGCATTTCATGTGGTGGGGTGTTAATAAGGACTGCCACACTTGGGCCCAGGCCTGCCTCCCTTGCCAACATAACAAAATTGGTTGGCACACCCAACTGCCATTAGGTCAGTTCAACATTCCCAAGGGCAGATTTCGCCATGTTCATCTTGACCTTATTGGACCATTACCCTCCTTCAGGTGGCTGTTGATACATACTATCCATTACTGATTGCAACACCAGCTGGGTCAAAGCAGTCCCTTTACCTAATATTATGAGTGACTGTAACACAAGCTTTTATCAGTGACTGGCTTGCACGCTTTGGCTGCTCCAGGGATGGCAATTTGAGTCATTTATTTTCATTGAACTGTGTTATTTGTGTGGCTGTGGTGAATTCTACACAATGGCATATTGCCTCCGAGCAGCACCTTTGTGGAGCACTGGCACAGGACTTTAAAAACTGCTCTTATGTGTCATGATGCCTCCTGGCCAGAGGCCCTATTGTGGGTCCTCTAAGAGACCCGCACTGCTTTCAAAGGAGATCTATGCACCTCTTTGGCTGAGATCTTGTATGGGGAACCTCTTTTTCTTCCAGCCAAATTTGCTGAGTGTGACACTCCTCCTCCTTTGACCAAGCTGCCTACCTTTGACGAGTGTGTATGCTCACACATGCCCCCCATGTGACTGCCTCTTCCTAGTTGTCACTCTATGCCTCAAGTTTTCCTACAAAAAGAGTTGCCATATTGTAAGAGGTGCTTCATGATGATTCTGTTTCACCTGCTCTTTGGCCTTCATATGAAGGTAATCACAAAAGTAAGGTCTCGCATTTTTTTATAAGTACATAGACCTGTTTATTTCTCCAATGGTTTACATAAGTTTACAGCTTGAACATTTAGCTATTTTTCGACATAATCACCATTTCTGTCGATGCATTTTTATAGATGCTGTGGCAGTTTTTGTATGCCTATGTCATACCAGCTCACCACCATGCTCTTCAGAAAGTTATGAACATCATCTTTCACCTCATCATCAGAGCTGAATCAGTGGGACCTCAATTAATGCTGAGAGGTACTGTGAGACTTTGAAAAAACTCAAACAGGCAATTCAGAACCAGAGAAGAGGAATGTTGAGCAAGGGCATACACATTCTCCATGACAATGCTCGCCCACACATTGCTTGGCAAACCGTTGCTCTCCTGCAACACTTTCAGTAGAACATAATCACCCACTCAACCTATAGTCCTGACTTGGCGCCAAGTTCCCTAGGTTAAAAGAACATTTGGCTGGAAAGTGATTCAGCTCTGACGACGGGGTGAAAGAAGAGGTTCATAACTTTCTGAACAGCATGGTGGCGAGCTGGTATAACATGGGCATACAAAAACTGCCACAGCGTCTATAAAAATGCATTGACAGAAATGGTGATTATGTCAAAAAATAGCTAAATGTTCAAGCTGTAAACTGATGTAAACCATTGTAGAAATAAACAGATCTATGTACTTATAAAAAAAATAGGAGACCTTACTTTTGGTATTACCCTCATATTTGGGCCCCTACAAGGTCATTGCCAATGCTGCAAACATTATCAATATTTGTCTCCAAGGCTAATGGCATAAAGTGTTGCTCAACCACATGAAACCAGCATGGGTCCTGAATGATTCTGTTCCCTCCCCTTTGGCTTCTTCCAAGCCTTCATCCAGATTAGATTTCTTATCCCATAATGCCAACCAGTGGACACTGTGTGCTTTCCCTCTCAGAGAAAGTGATGCATCTGCAGTACTATTGATGAGGAAACCCACTTGACTGTGACCTCCATGGGTGTGCCTGCTGCCGTGCCTCAAGAACAGTCACCCTCTTTCTCCCACTCGGGCATTGTGAGATTCACCATCAATGTCTGTGCTTATCCCATCAATGATCTTTCTCTTCAACGAGATGGGTTGCTTTCATCTTCCTTGCTCACCTGCACTCTATGGAGGATACTTCCACAACCCATGTAATGCTATTTTGCACCTTCCATGCTCTGCAAATGAAGACAATATCTCGGCATTCATTGACGCAGTCATCACCATCCCGCTCCTTCCGCAACACACTCCATCCTGACCACACTCCATGCTTGTCACTAGAGTAGTTGTCCCATGCATTCTCCTTGATGACTCTATGATTTTGAGATTTATTTATTTATTTATTTATTTTGATCCAACGTCAACTGATTACAATTTTTTTTTTTTTTTTTTTTTTTTTTTGTTCCAGTCTTCTGAATAAGTCAGAACCTTACTTACTAGGGTTACATATTATTGGCTGGCACTTTTATCTACACAACTTTTTCTAAATTTAGTTGAGAGAACAGAGTTACATATATGGACTATACATAAACAAAATTGTTATTGCCATACTTAGATTAAGGAATCTACAGTTTGTAACACAGTATTCATATCTGACATTCAAATATTTACAGTTTGTGACACAGTCTAAGATCTGAGATTACATACATTTTTAGATAGATGGTCTTCCATCATACGAGTGTACTAAATCTAGAAACTCATCTATTGAATATACAGGATTGTTTAGGAGCCATAATTTTAATTTCATTTTTAGTTTTGTAATGGGCAATTTGGAGATATTAGGATGGAGGCAATTCAGTAGTTTTATACCTGCATAGTGAGGACTTTTCTCATGAAGTGATGATGTGGGGTCTCTCTCTGCCTCTAGTGTTGTGATCGTGTATTTCTTTATTAAGTGTTTTGTTACTATTTACTGCTATGATGATTATCTTCAGCACATAAAGGTTATGAATAGTTAGTATTTTAAATTCTTTAAACAAATTTCTGCAGGACTCCCTGGTACATTTCTTTCCCATAATTCTAAGTGCCTTCTTTTGTAAGGTAAGTACACTTTTCATATTACTTTTACTGCTGGATCCCCATACCTCTATCCCATAACTTAGATGGGATTCAAATAGTGCAAAATATATTTGCCTCAGAGTGGTGATGTTACAAAAAGGTGTCAGTTTTCTTAGGACATATATGGTAGTACATAGCTTTTTGCAAATATCATTCATATGATCAGACCAGTTTAACTCTGCATCTAGTGTCAGGCCAAGAAATTTGGTCAAGTATTGTTTTTTAATGTATTCGTCACCCATTAAGATTTTGTTTTCATGAGTTTTTTGCCTCCCAAGATCAAATTCAATATAGGCAGATTTATTCGTGTTTAATTTTAGTTTGTTTTCATTAAAATACTGCAGAATTAAGCCTGTTGCAGTATTGGATTCCACTTCGAGCTGTGAATAGCTTGGATTGCTGCATATTAACGTGGTATCATCTGCATATAAGATAGCTGTTGCATGGTTTGTTATGTACTGAATATCATTTACATAGATAATAAAAAGAAGTGGTCCTAATATTGACCCACTGTAACAGTTTTTTCCTTTCTTATGACCAACCCAAGTGCAGCCACTTCATGTTCCAAAACTACATAGTTTTCCGGAAAATATGATCTGTCTCTCCCAGGCATGGCTGTATCATCCACAAATACCATATTGTGGGCCATGCTGTTGAAAATAGTATCATCTGTTTTTCTTGGCAGTTTCTGCATGATAGCCTCCAATGCCAAGTTAAATAATATAGGCAATACAGAATTTTCTTGCTTAAGTCCTTGAAAGATTGGAAAATCATTGGAACATTTGCCATTAGCTTTTATTTTGCAGTTGGCTTTGCTTACAGTCATTTTCATGAGTATTTTTAGCTTTGGTAGCACCGCCAGCTTCCATTAACACCTTGAAAAGACCATTTCTGTAGACACTATTGAAAGCTGCTTTAAAATCCACATACAGTTCATACACCATTATATTCTGCTCAAAACACTACCCTGTTAATAATCTAAGGATATAAATAGTTGCTCTTTCCTTTCTGAAACTGCACTGGTATTCCCCAATCTTGGCTTTTGTGTATGGTTGCAATTTCTTGTTCAGCATTATTTTGTAAACAAAATTCTCCAGTGCTGTTTCTCCATGGTTACTAAAATTTGTTCTATCACCCTTCTCATGTATTGGTATAATTTCACTTCTCCATATTTTCTTAACCAGTTCATGCATTTTCTTTAACATCCTTATACCACCATACTTGAATACTTCACTTGGCATCTTATCTTCCCCCACAGCTCTGTAATTGCTCTTATCCTTGACAGCTACAGTCACTTTTTCCAACGTTCGTTCCTCTCCACATCATCCACAATGATGATGAAGAGGAACCAATGTTGGAAGAACATTCCATGGTCTTCCATGGTCTTCATTGAAAATTATTTTTGTGTAATATGCATCTGAAAAACAGTTAACATTAGGCCTACTATTCAAGTCTTATATCTTATATCATGGCTGGGGACCCCATCAATAAATGCCCCTTAGACAGACTACTAATATTTCATTCATGAATTGTAGTGCATAATGCTATTTTTGCAATACATGTTTTATTATAAAAGAGGAGAGGTTATGCTATTATTTATCTTGTACATGGCATCAGCTTCTAGAGGTTTGCATATTGAAGCAGACTGCAGATTGAAGCATAATGCTGAATTTTAGTTTTACACTTTCTGTTTTTATGTTTGCTCTTCACAAAATTGTTCACAAACATCACATTTGATATCACAACAAAATAACTTTAACTCAAGTCAGAAACATTTTCAGGCAAACTTTCTCAAAATAACTGAACAAAGACTATGTGCACTGTTATAATCACCTCCATGAGCTCACAATAAGTGTCTGTACTCTAGTGAGGAACTGAAATGATGCCTTTGGAGTGAATTTCATGATAAACAAAACAATATTATTTCCAGAAACATCTAGAAGTTTCTATTACCCAAATTAATAAATGGTGTTATTTCTGATTTTAATAATGGATACACATTTAAATGAAATTATGCTTTTTATGAATGCAAAGTTATTAGAAGTGTGATGGATATAAAATATATTTATATAGCTACAAAAATAAATTCAGTAATTTTCAAATTATTCCATCTCACATGGTTTGTTTATGTTTAGTTTTTACATCAAGGCAAGTTACTAAGTAGAACTTAAATATGACATTGGGATATAAGAATAATTCTTTGTTTAGTAAGCAACAGGGTTTAGTTTTTCACCATATAAATTAAATTTATAGAATAATCATATGTAAGTGGCAAGTCTTATAAATGTTGTTATGATGATTAAAATATCACCTAATCGATCACTTCAATGAAATGATGGCGTATGAACTTCTTTGAGAGGTATTCTTAACTTTTTCAGTGTGTGTGGATTGTATATGTATTTGTGCTTCTTGCAGGTGTTTTGGTGCTTAATAAATTATTTTTTGTGCTCTATCATGGAGCTGTTCATTTATAGTTGAGACAGCTCAGATATTCTGTTCATTACTGCCTACATTGGTGACCATCAACTAGAAACCAGTGACAACAGAGTCAGATCCAGCACTGTTGTATCCTACACTGGAGCTATTTCCAATATCAGTCAAGTGGGATATACACCAGTCTCTATGCCAATGGTTTCTACTTCGACCACAGCTGTGCAAATAAATCATCAGGCCAATCTGGATCTGCATCGTGCTTCATCTCCACCAAACATTGGTAATGTGAAACTACCACCAGTTTTTTCAACAAACAGTGAATTGCGGTTTATTCAAATGGAAGCAATAATTTACAGTTATCTAATGCACTGTTACTTTGACAAATGTGTGTTAATGTTAGCACAACCAGACTCTGATCACATAAAAATTGTGGAGCATGTACTACATGAACTATAAAATGCCACCTTGAAACAGGCTCTAATAGAGCGTTATTCTCTACTGCTCCATGAATGTATTAAGAAGCTTGCTCTCATTTCAAACCTATGTGCATTTGAAGCCTTCAGAACTGCTATGGGAATTCCATTATTTGCACAGAAGCACTTGTTGACTTAGACTGCTTTATACCTTATATGGCTCAACAAGCTCCACAAAAACTTACACCCTACGTTAGCTGCTGAAACTAATCAACCACTCACAGATTTAGTTACAAAGGTGGACATTTTGGTTACTTACCTTGAAGATGTGTTTGTTGTGATCAAATATCGTGTGCATCTGATAGTGACCCCCAGCCTATGCATGCCCTGGAATGCAATGACTAGTGGCTCTGTAATGTGCATGTCTACAACAGCTAGTTCAGACACATGCTGCACCACAACATGTGCACAACAAGCAAGTGATACCGGTGCTGGAATTTAAAGTCAGTTAGCATCCTCCAACAAATCTCTAGGATGCAAAAAACCAAATTACACCAGTAACTGCTCTACCACTTGGTGGTGGTTTCACAGAATGTTTGGGGCTAATGCAAAAAAAAATTTCATGCACACCTAAATGCAAGTGACAAGCATTTGAGGGTGTTGCCACTCATCATCCATACAGCGAACGTCCAACCACAATCTGTGCCCTATATTGCAGCAATGCAGTGGTTGCAGCTCTACAACACTCCAACAGGCTGTTTATCAAGTCCAGGAACTCTGGTTACAAATTTTTAGTTGACTCTGGCTCAGAAATTAATGCTCTGAAACAATTTCAGCCACATCCAATATGTTGACTGCAGCAAACAATACCTGCATCAACACTCACAAAATTTCACTACATTTCTGCCATTCCTTCTGCACATCATGGAAGTTCATTCATACTGATGTTAATGGTCTGATCATTGCAGCTGATTTTATACTTGTTTTACAAGTAATGGCAGACTTAGTCATGATTGTCTAGTAAGAGTGCATACTCATAATTTTCCACCTGTCACATTGCATGTGCTGGTTTGTGATGAGTGCACTGAGCTTGCTTTGGCTCACTTGAATATCTCCATGGCATCCTGCACTAAATGCAATTGCACAGGCATGTGGAATGCAAGAAGCAATACATTCCTTCTCATACTGTATCCATGACAGGCAATGAAGTTGATGCCATCTCCAGTGACACTATTGGTGCTCAGTTACTGCACGAATTTTCTGCTCTGACAGACCTTGGCAAAGCACATGAAAACTGTTTGCACATCACAACATCCCATCAAAACAAAGCCTGGCCAGTCTACCTTCTCCCTCACATGTCGCCTACCATGAGATAAATTCAAAGCAGCACAATAGGCAAAGAACAAAAGGTTAGAAGATGGCATTTTATCTGTGTCGGACAATGACCGGGCATTGTTGCTGTAAAAAAAGAAAGATGGTACATGGAGCCTATATGGTGACTACTAAGATCTAAATGCATGTACCATACCAGATTATCATCTGGTACACAGTACTGCAGACTTTGACTACATACTTTGTGATGCATCTGTACCCAGCATCACTGAGTGTGCCGAGGTATTCTCCCAAATTCCTGTGGGCAGAGAGGATATAAAAAGGATGGCCATCACAACATTTTTTGGACTACACCAGTGCAATGTTATGCCCTGTGGATTATGCAGTACCTCACAAACATGGCAAAGGTTTATATATGGTATTTTGTGTGCTCTCTCATTTGTCTTCTGCTGTATTGATGACATTTTGATTATTTCCAAATCCCTGCAAGATCATTTTCAACATATTCATCAGCTATTGCAACATCTTGAGGTTTATTGTATTGTCATCAATCCCGAGAAGTGTGTGTTCACAAAACCTGAAGTTTCCTTTGTTAGTGTCAAAGTTTCCTGTTCTGGTGTAGCTCCATTGCAGGAAAAGGTTTCTGGCATTCAAGATATGTTTCCCCCCACAACATACAAGGAACTCTGATGATTCATTGGAATGATAAATTATTATCATCATCTATTGCATGTAACAGTGATACAACAACCTCTTGATTGATTTCCCTAAGGCAAAAAAACCTTCAGCAACAGAAAGGTACCATGGAATGCAGAAACAGCTGCAGCATTCAAGAATCTAAAAACAACACTTTCTGAGGCTATATTGCTCCCACATCCAAGGCCAGGGGTGCAAATTGGGCTCTTTGTTGATGCCAGTCAGGCAGCGGTGGGTGCTGCCCTACAACAAAAAGTATATGGTTCACGGCAATATTTAGCATTCTTCTTGTCTGAAAGAAGCACAAACAACATGGACTGTCTTAGACAAAGAACTTCTGGCCATGTACCTTGCTATCAAACACCTCCAACCAATACTAGAAGGTCAACACTTTGCAGTGTTTACTAATCATCAGCCTCTCAAATCCATTCTCCACCAGCAAATGGAACATGCCTCACCATGTGAAGCCAGACATGCAGACTTCATGGCTCAATTCACAACTGACCTTCACCACATCAAAGGCAAAGATAACACTGTCACTGACTGCCTCTCCCGAGCAGTGGCAAGTATTACTATCGTGGACTGGGCAAAGACTGCAGATAGCCAGCACACAGACCTTTCATTCAACAGTATGTCCACAGTGCAAACAACTACCTCACTTCATCTGGTGCATGTACTGGTTGATAGTTCCTCATATGAAATGTGGTGTGACAGCAGTGGCAACCAACTATGTCCACTCATCCCACAAAAACACCATCTAGAGATCTTCAATGCAGTCCACAACATGTCACATCCTACTATCAAAGCAATGGTGAAATTGGTGATGAGCAAGATCATCTGGCCTGGGGTCAAAAAGAACAGTCGTACATCGGAGTGTTCCTGCCTTGCATGCCAACAAAATAAAATCTCATCGCACGTGCATGCTGCTATGTAGGGCTTCCCTCTACCATCAGCATGCTTTTGCCACATCCATTTAGATATGGTTGGCCAACTACCATGCACTGATGGTCAATGTTACCTCCTAACTAAACTTTCTTAAAAACTGGAGTAACACATCAGTGATCTATCCCCACACAATCTGCAATGTCATGGCCAGTGTGATCAGTTCATCTTCAAAGAACTACACACATCAACATATATATGGCTGTACGATGGTGTGGTTCAAACACCTCTCACTTCCCCATACTCTGGTCCGTAGGAAGTGCTCTCAAGGGGACCTAACACTTTCACCATCTGCAAGAAAGGAGGCAGGGAAACAATACCAACAGAAAGACTCAAACCTGCCTCATCGCTCTTCCTCAAGATGACCTACTGTGCAACCCACCCACTTGTACCACATACCCCTGGGGCCATGCCCCTCTCCGCTTCATCTGAAGTGACACCCTCTTTGGTGGATGCAGATTCCCCTGTCCTGCCACTTGCTACATGACTATTCACTTACACTGGCAGACATATAAAATGCTCATTCCTAGAGATTCCTGGTGCACCAGGCTTTTGGGGACACAGTAAACGAGGGGAATGAGATGAGTCCAATGGTACTGCTCTCTGTGTGCCAGCTTATGCTCAGGTGTCCACCAAGGCTCGTGCTGCTTTTGTTTCTGTTGAGAAACAGCCCAGCCATGCCTCCATCCAGGCGGCCTGCCACAGGCATGAGTTGGTCACCTCCCCCAAAGTCCTCGGGAAGGATAAAAGTCAGATGAGGCTCAACCTGCCACTGATCCAAGCTGTAGCCCCTTCAACTTTTCAAGGGATGGGACCACCTGTGGTGACCACAATGTCAACTAATCGATCAACTCCAGTGAAATGACTGTGTACAAAGTTCTTTGAGATGTATTCATGGCTTCTTCAATGTGTGTTGAGTGTACATGTATCTTTGCTCCTCACAAGTGTTAAGATGCTTAATAAATCATCTGCTGTGCTCTATCACAGAATTTTTGTTCATAGTTGAGATAACTCAGAAATTCATTTAATTATCTCCCACAATGTCAAGAAGAGAAAATACTCTATTGTGAACCTATGTCATTCTAAAGTGAACTTTGTAGGATAACTAATTTTTGTAACATAGCATAATCACATAGAAACATATAGTAATATTATTATGTAATGGACAAATTTTGAAATATATAGAATTTTGCAAATGCACCAGTGTATTGTGTAATTATGTCCCATTCATGAAAGCAGAAAACAAGGATGAAAATTACTGAAAAATAACATGGTATCACAATGTTTGGTTAACTCAAGAAACTACCCTAAATCTTTGTTTGTTATAATATATAAATACTAAGAAATATTTACAAGACACTATATATTGTCGTGGACATTACAAGAAACATTGCTGCTTGCCATGCAGCTAATACAACTGTTTATTCCATGAATCCAGATATTCAAATAATTCCTAGAAAGAGTGCCCAATGAGAGATGTTTTCAAAATTCTTTTGAGTCAGTAGGTATTCCTATTGCTTTATATTAGATGGGAGCTTGTTGGACGCCTTACCTCTAGAGTACACATCTTCGTTTTCAACCCTGGACAATGAGACAAAGTATACATGAAATATATTCTTGCATCCTGCTTTGTGATTGTGTATATCACAGTTCAACTGAAACTGGCCTTTATTACCAATAACAAAAATCATTAATGAGCAAATGAGTTGGGAAATTAGTGTGAGAATTCCAGGGTCCTTTAAAAGTGAAAATCTTGTACTTTGAGTGTAGCTTTTATGTATTGGATAAAGAACAACCTGATGCTCACTGTGAGCTACTACACAAAAGCCTCCATCTGCCACATGAGTATTTGGGCATATGGTCCATCATCAGTGGCACACAGTGTTCACATCCACATTACTCAACTTAATGTAACAGTAGTGTCTGATACCATCCACAAGCAACCTGCAGCAACACCATGCACACATGACAATATGCATGCCACAGAAACCCACTTTACTTCCAACCAGGAAATACACTTCACACCCGACAAACATGTCAGCTGATGCAAGCATGTGTAGTATATTCTATTAACAATGAGGTAAATACCCAAACACCAGTCTGGCAAATAAATGCTCTTGAAGTATAGCTCATGGCACCCATCATGATTTCCTTTAACAAATGTTTAAAAAGTCCTCTGTAAGATGTAGGGTCATCCACTCTACACAAAATTCCTATTGCTTGTTTTTGCCAAGCAAACACTTCATCTAATTTAGGTGCATTGTGCCAGAAGATGTGTCCATAAGACAACAGTGAGCAAAAACATGCAAAATAAGCTGACCCTGTTTTGTTTAGATCTTCACAATAGGAGATGTTTCTAAGGGCAGAACACATTGAGCTTCTTGGTTTCTTTCATCCATGTGATGACTCCATTTCAAATTCCATAATGAATTTTCTATTCTGCAGTGGAATGTGTGCTGATATGAAACTTCCTGGCAGATTAAAACTGTGTGCCGGACCAAGACTCAAACTCGGGACCTATGCCTTTCAAGGGCACACACTGAATATTTCAGAATAGAAGAAAAGTGAGGAGGCTACTGACCAAGACAGAAATTTGGCCATCATGTAAGTAATAAATATGAAGAGAAAATTCAATGATGATGAAAAACATTTCACTAAAATGTGGAGCAACAAGTCACTTAAGTCATGCAGCAGAAAACTTAGTGGATACACTTGCACTTGTGATTTCTATCGACATTGGCTGAAAGCATTATGTAGCATTTATGACAGGTTACAATATATCAAAGAGCATGCCTAAGGTGCAGTGTGCACAGAAATGGCATGGTGTGGTACAGATGTGTGGTGGATACATCACACAGATGGGGCATGGGTAAAGTGCATTGGAGTGGCAATGCCAGGAGGAAACAAACAATCATGCCACAGAATATTCTCAAATATGATGTCTAGACCAGAACAAGGCAGTGATGCCACACAGTGATGCATTTGATATTTTGCAATTCATAATGTTCAGCAGTGAAGAAGAAACAGGATGCATTCATTATAACTTAAAATGGGAAGAACTGTAGTTTACTGAACTTGTATTTTGACCATTTTCTGAGATTTGTAGGCTGTCTGAGAGGCTTTTCTACATTGTGTTGCACAAAGTGAAGGACAGAAGTTAGAGATAAGCAACAAACTGCAGCCCAAGGACATAAATTATCTAACCATTCCTACACAATATGCAGCTGTTTCACTGGGCTGGATCATAAATGCAAATACAAATATGTTTGGGGTGCCTCAACAAAATACATTTGATTGTTTGCTATGTGTTGTAGTAGTGGAGATAGCTAAATATGGACCGATCATTGATAAACAAGCATTTCATAGCATTAATTTTGGATGAACTCAGTAATGAAAACTCCTTAATTTACCATTGTCAATTCCATTATCAGGTGCAAGGTTCATTTCAGTTATGCAACGTGTGAGGCATCCTCTCTTTGCAGAAATGAATGGTTAACACAACATTATGCATCACAAAAAGCAATAGCAACACAGACATCACAAAAATGTTAATTTTCAAGTGTGCGTGCCAGGTTCACGACTCCCTCTCTCTCTGTTAGGCCTCAAAAAACTACTGACAACAATGCTTATGGGCTGAAGACATGCCAAAGCAAAGACACTCTCAAAACTTAGAGTGGAGATGTTGAGTCACAGACAGGCAGAACAGAAACTCTGCCATTCATTTAAAATTTCAGCCAAAATAGATTCTTCTAAAGCAGAAGACAGACAGACAGACAGACACACACACACACACACACACACACACACACACACACACACGATTACTGTCTCTGACTGCTGAGGCCAACTGACCTGGCTGGGGCAGTCTGGCCAAAGTGGTCATGTGAGTGTGAGCTGTGCTTGTGTGAATATCTATGTTATTTTTTTTCAACTTTAGAGGAAAGCCTTTCGGCCAAAAGCTCAAATGTATAAAGATATTTTTCTTGTGAATGTCTCCAACTTGATGTCTCCTCTGTATGGTAAGCAGCACTCTATCCTTTTTGTAATACTGCCATTGTTCCATTCTGGATCATTCCATTGTTTGATTTTGTTATTGACTACAAAGACATCATAAAACTGCCCAAAAAATATTAAATTAACATTACTGAGAGCTGGTTTCTCAGGATGGGGCAGGATAAGATTACGATTATGGATGGGGCCATAATCAGTTACTCTTGGTTGCACAGCAAATACGTAAATTTTATCTAAAAAAAAAAAAAAAAAAAAAGAAAAAAGACAATTGACTGTATAACGGCTGCAGGCCTCAATTAAAAGTCAGAAGAACAATTCCAAACAGCAGATATTAAGATAAAAACTTCATTTTAAAACAATTGTAACATGGCTGAAGGCCTCATTATGAAAGAAGTGAAATTATTGCTCAGCTGAAGGCCACACAAAACTTCAAATCACAAATGGCTGAAGGCCTAAATTAGAAGTCAGTAAAACAATTCCAAATAGCACACATCTCAACAAATTTGCTTTAAAAAAAATTATTGTAACACGGCTGAAGGCCTTGTTACGAAAGAAGTGAAATTATTGCTTGGCTGAAGGCCACACAAAACTTCAAATCACAAATGGCTGAATGCCTGAATTAGAAGTCAGGAAAACAATTCCAAATAACACCATTAAAATAAACCTTTGCTTTTAAAACAAATTTGCTCAAAAACTTACTGTAACAGGGCTCAAGGCCTTATCATAAAAGAAGTGAAATTATTGCTCCCTGAAGGCCACACCAAAAATAATTAGAAAATTACAAATATCCTTAAAACAAACATCACAATTTAAGGAATCAGGACAAGCAGTTCTCAGCACGTGTTCCAAGGGTCTGCCTGGGAAGGTAACTCAAACATAAGATAAGGTGACACAGGCAGCAAAGAGTTGTACTCACCGAACAGGATGGCAATTCAAACTTGGGACAGCTTAAGTGCTGACTGACTGACTAACCAATCTGCCTAATGTCTGATCACTGGTACAACGATGGAATATTTTTAGGCAAGGGCGAAGAGGCAGACAGCACTACGTCTTTAGAAAACACCTAAGGTTGAAGGAAACACTAGAACCAAGGTAGACCTCCCAAAAAATATGCTCAGTACAATACAAGAGGTTGTCGAACTGCACGCAGTGTCAGACAGCATCAACACGATGAGGAAAGGTAGACTGCAGGAAAAGTATGCTAACCTCCAGGGCAGGTAAATGGGGCATTAGCGGCCACAAGGCAGTAAATACCGCTGGTTGCACTTCACTAATATGAATAATATTAAATTATATGACGAATAACAAACAGAGAAAGATGCCTGCAATATTTCACCGCCTCATAACACTTCACTCGTTTCCTCCAGGCCCTGGGAGCAACAACGTGCTGACCAAAGGCAAGATCTCAGAATAGCCGAGGTTGCATTAGCAGTTAACTCTTCTCTCTACTTAAACATCCATGGTTTGGTGTGCAACAAAGTCGTCACCCTTGCAATTACCCCTCCTCGATCTGGTAGTGGCAGCACACTGTCAGCGGCTCTCACTTGCCCTCACGCTGCATGGACCTGCTCACTGCTGCGCCCCCAACCGACCTGATGTCCGTTCGCGACTCTCTCCAAATCCACTGCACAGACAGCATTAAAATAACTGCTCATTCAAAGGCACAAGATACACATGGATCTGGGAAAACAATTCCACCACCAATAACTTGCAATACTAATACCAGTCACTGTGAAACAACATGGACGAATTATAAGTCGGCACACGCAGAGAAGCCAGAAGCAGTCAGAAGACCAATTGCACATCGTCCGCTGTGACAACTAACCGAATGAGATACCAACGGTCGTCCCCACTCAAGTCAGGCACGGGAAAGATCCCAGTATAAATCATTGACTGATAACTTACTGCCATGAGGTCACTTCGACGGGCGGACACACACACACACACACACACACACACACACACACACACACACACTCACACACACACACACACAAGTGAAATTTGCACTACTCAACGATCACGGTGAATTCAAATAAAACTTGCGGAATCTGGTCCTTGATGTGGTCGTGCACTCTTGTGACCACATCCTTCCGTCGGACAGTGCATGTGTGTTACCAGGGGTTGTGCGAGTACTGGCTGTTCCACTTTCACCGCTGCTCTGCCCCAACTCAACTCGCATGACACATGACGACTCAGAAGTACTAGAGGCCGCTCCAAAGTATGCGCTATCGATAAGAGCTGCTGCCGCCACTCACAGACAGACAAGGCGAGCAAATGTAGTGGTGCTAGTGAACACACTAAGAAAATGAGACACCACTATCGCTATTACAAGATGCCAAGCTATAAACGGCATCAATGCGAGTTGCATGTGGCTCAATTACAAGATTCATACTGGGGGCAGCCATCTGCAATATTTCACTAGCCGCTACTTACTTTTACTTTGGGCTCTTGCAAATAGGACACTATAAAAGTCAGCACAAAGAAACATGTTTTATAATTACCACAGAATAACATTAAAATGAAAATGTTTAACTGTCCTCACAGTACATGTCATACTAACGGAAAATAGCACATGTCATACCAACAAAAATTTAAACAATATCACAGAAGTTCCTACCAATACCTGATATTTTCTAAATGCTTAAGCCCTTTCATTACGTTTCATCTAATTAACTATTATGCATACCAAATATACAAATACATATGTTCTGGCCTTGTAACACTAACCAAAATAGCCTTGCTGTTGTGGTACAGCGAACGGTTGAATGCAAGGGGAAACTACAACCATAATTTTTCCCGAGGGCATGCAGCTTTACTCTATGATTAAATGATGATGACATCCTCTTGGGTAAAATATTCCAGAGGTAAAATAGTCCCCCATTCGGATCTACGGGCGGGGACTACTCAGGAGGACGTCATTATCAGGACAAATAAAACTGGTGTTCTACTGATCGGAGCGTGGAATGTCAGATCCCTTAATTGGGCAGGTAGATTAGAAAATTTAAAAAGGGAAATGGATAGGTTAAAGTTAGATGTAGTGGGAATTAGTGAAGTTCGGTGGCAGGAGGAACAAGACTTTTGGTCAGGTGAATACAGAGTTATAAATACAAAATCAAATAGGGGTAATGCAGGAGTAGGTTTAATAATGAATAAAACAATAGGAGTACGGGTAAGCTACTATAAACAGCATAGTGAATGCATTATTGTGGCCAAGATAGACACGAAGCCTATGCCTACTACAGTAGTACAAGTTTATATGCCAACTAGCTCTGCCGATGTCGAAGAAATTGATGAAATGTCTGATGAGATAAAAGAAATTATTCAGGTATTTAATAGTCATGGGTGACTGGAGTTCGAGAGTAGGAAAAGCGAGAGAAGGAAACATAGTAGGTGAACATGGATTGGGGCTAAGAAATGAAAGAGGAAGCCGCCTTGTAGAATTTTGCACAGAGCATAACTTAATCATAGCTAACACTTGGTTCAAGAATCATGAAAGAAGGTTGTATACATGGAAGAACCCTGGAATTGTAAGACATTTCCAGGGGAGATGTGGACTCTGACCACAATCTATTGGTTATGAACTGTAGATTAAAACTGAAGAAACTGCAAAAAGGTGGGAATTTAAGGAGATGGGACCTGGATAAACTGAAAGAACCAGAGGTTGTACAGGGTTTCAGGGAGAGCATAAGGGAACAATTGACAGGAATGGGAGAAGAAATGCAGTAGAAGAAGAATGGGTAGCTTTGAGGGATGAAATAGTGAAGGCAGCAGAGTATCAAGTAGGTAAAAAGATGAGGGCTAGTAGAAACCCTTGGGTAACAGAAGAAATATTGAATTTAATTGATGAAAGGAGGAAATACAAAAATGCAGTAAATGAAGCAGGCAAAAAGGAATACAAACGTCTCAAAAATGAGATCGACAGGAAGTGCAAAATGGCTAAGCAGGGATGGCTAGAGGACAAATGTAAGGATGTAGAGGCTTATCTCACTAGTGGTAAGATAGATACTGCCTACAAGAAAATTAAAGAGACCTTTGGAGAAAGGAGAACCACTTGCATGAATATCAAGAGCATTGATGGAAACTCAGTTCTAAGCAAAGAAGGCAAAGCAGAAAGATCGAAGGAGTATCTAAAGGTTCTATACAAGGGCTATGTACTTGAAGACAATATTATGGAAATGAAAGAGTATGTAGATGAAGATGAAATGGGAGATATGATACTGCGTGAAGAGTTTGACAGAGCACTGAAAGACCTGAGTCGAAACAAGGCCCCCGGTGTAGACAACATTCCATTAGAACTACTGACAGCCTTGGGAGAACCAGTCCTGACAAAACTCTACCATCTGGTGAGCAAGATGTATGAGACAGGCAAAATACCCTCAGGCTTCAAGAAGAATTTAATAATTCCAATCCCAAAGAAGGCAGGTGTTGACAGATGTGAAAATTACCGAACTATCAGTTTAATATGTCACAGCTGCAAAATACTAACGCGAATTCTTTACAGATGAATGGAAAAACTGATAGAAGCCGACCTTGGGGAAGATCAGTTTGGATTCCGTAGAAATGTAGGAACACGTGAGGTAATGCTGACACTACGACTTACCTTAAAGGAAAGATTAAGGAAAGGCAAATCTACGTATCTAGCATTTGTAGACTCAGAGAAAGCTTTTGACAATGTTGATTGGATTACTCTCTTTCAAATTCTGAAGGTGTCAGGGGTAAAATACAGGGAGAGAAAGGCTATTTACAATTTGTACAGCAACCAGATGTCAGTTATAAGAGTCGAGGGACATGAAAGGAAAGCAGTGGTTGAGAAGGGAGTGGGACAGGGTTGTAGCCTCTCTCAGATGCTATTCAATCTGTATATTGAGCAAGCAGTAAAGGAAACAAAAGAAAAGTTCGGAGTAGGTATTAAAATCCAGGGAGAAGAAATAAAAACTCTGAGGTTTGCCGATGACATTGTAATTCTGTCAGAGACAGCAAAGGACTTGGAAGAGCAGTTGAATGGAATGGACAGTGTCTTGAAAGGAGGGTATAAGATGAACATTAACAAAAGCAAAACGAGGATAATGGAATGTATTTGAATTAAGTCGGGTGATGCTGAGGGAATTAGATTAGGAAATGAGACACTTAAAGTAGTAAAGGAGTTTTGCTATTTGGGGAGCAAAATAACTGATGATGTTCGAAGTAGAGAGGATATAAAATGTAGACTGTCAATGGCAAGGAAAGCGTTTCTGAAGAAGAAAAATTTGTTAACATCAAGAATAGATTTAAATGTCAGGAAGTCGTTTCTGAAAGTATTTGTATGGAGTGTAGCTATGTATGGAAGTGAAACACAGATGATAAATAGTTTAGACAAGAAGAGAATAGAAGCTTTTGAAATGTGGTGCTACAGAAGAATGCTGAAGATTAGATGGGTAGATCACATAACTAATGAGGAGGTATTGAATAAAATTGGGGAGAAGAGGAGCTTGTGGCAAAACTTGACTAGAAGAAGGGATCGGTTGGTAGGACATGTTCTGAGACATCGAGGGATCACCAATTTAGTATTGGAGGGCACTGTAGAGGGTAAAAATCGAAGAGGGAGACCAAGAGATGAATACACTAAGCAGATTCAGAAGGATGTAGGCTGCAGTAGTTACTGGGAGATGAAGAAGCTTGCACAGGATAGAGTAGCATGGAGAGCTGCATCAAACCAGTCTCAGGACTGAAGACCACAACAACAACAACAACAACATGTTCTTGCTTACAGTGATAATATAAAATTTGGTGATAATGCAAAGTTTAATAAACTTGACAAAAGTGATACAGTAAGTCTATTGATTATGGCTCTCTTCTCCCTGAACACAATGAAATGGGCTATCTGGCACACCCAAATCCTTGTTTGTCTCTTCTGTGTCATTGGCCTTTTTGTAGTCACTTGCCCACCACTGAACTCTAATCTCACACCCCTTCCATCACTCCAGGAACATAAAATACAACCACCTAAGACAAACACTCGAATTAGTATCTGAACTACCTGCCAATCTGGTAATACACATGAGTAGAGATCTCTTTTGCCCCACAAAGACATTTTTAACAATATTTCTAGTACAATGTATACACTTTATCCTGTACCCTAAACATTTAATGATTTTGACTCCTTTAACCACACAGATAGAGAGTAAATACTTCAAATGAACAAATAAGTAAATCATGCCAATAAATCTACCTGTATTCATAAAATTCCTCCCTGAAAATATAATTCATGCTCTACTTCAATGAACCTGAAATTACACAGGGCAGCAAAATATATGAGTGACTGTTAATGATTATCACAATATTAGTAGCAAAGTATCTTATAATTTACTTAAAGAAATCATTTAGTCAGTTAATCAAATACTGCTCATTCTTATTCTGATAGAAAGTTGTTCTAATAGAATGTGACTAACAGTGATGAAGGCTTCACCACTTATTAGCAGTCTTTCAGTGTGGTAAACTATCCCTCACTTACACATTGATCATAACTCAACCCTCCAAAAACTTGTCAACTGGTAAAACCTTATAGCTTAACTCATTCAACTATGTCTACTGAAATCACCGCTCCCCGTTTATATGATAAAACATTATCATATGGTTCCAGTAAAGAATGCCTTATTAAGTATCGGTACCTTAAATTTTTGGAGAAAATTTAAGTGTTCATCAAAAGGAAAGGCAAATAGGAAATGGAGATGGTGTATTTGTTGCAGTAGACAAGAATCTCAAATCCACCGAGATAGAAATTGAAGCTGCGTGTGAGACTGTCTGGGTGAGACTGAGTATCAGGTGTGGGCATAAAATGATGACTGGATTCTTGCATTACTGACCAGACTCATCTCCTGATGTAACTGAAAACTTTAGAGAAAACCTCAGTTTACTTGTGCATAAGTTCCCCAATCATACTGTAACCACTGGTGGAGACTTTAATCATCCAACAATCAACTAGGAAATTTACAGTTTTGTTAGTGTTGGATGTGAGAAAACATCCTGTGAAGCATTACTAAATGCCTTCTCTGAAAACTACCCACAACAGATACTTTGGAACCCCTTTCATGATGGAAATATGATGGAACTAATGGCAACAAATAGAGGATGTCCATATCAAAACTTGCATAACTCAACAATGATTATGACTAACACAAGCAGAGAGATATCTATGTTCAGTATACTAGATAAAAAATCAGTAGTGTCATCCTAATGAAGATCTTGAAACTTTCAGTATGAGGAAAAAAAGCACATAGAGGAAATATGGTTCAAGTTTAAAATAATAGTTGACTGTGCACTGGATAGATATGTACCAAGCAGAAAAGCTCATAATGGGAGGGAACCTCCATGGTATACAGACACTATAAATAAGAGACTACTGCATAATAGGTGTAAAACAAAGTGTAGGGCCATAGATAAAGAGATGCTGAATGAAATGTGTTTGACTGTTGAGATAGAAATGCACGATGACTTCGATGACTGCCATAGCAGAATATTGTCAAATGATAGTTCACAAAACCCAAAGAAATTCTGGTCACACGTAAAGGCTGTTAGTGGCATCATAGTTAACGTTTAGTCCCCAGTGAATGAGACAGGAAACTGAAATTGAGAACAGCAAAGCAAGAGCCAAAATGCTTAACTCCATTTTCAAATGTTCCTTTACAAAGGAAGACCCAGGAGAATCACCCTAATTTAATCCTAGTATCACTGAAAAGGTGAATGAAATAACTATTAGTGTCAGTGGTGCAGAGAAACTGCTGAAATCACTAAAACTGAACAGAGTTCTGGGGTGTGATGGAATAACTATCAGATTCTATACTGAATTTGTGGCTGAGTTACCCCCTCTTGTACCTATAGTGTATCATAGATCCCTCAAACAAAAAACTGCACCCAATTCTTGGAAAAAAGTAGGGGTCACGTCCATCTACAAGAAGGGTAGTAGAAGTAATTCACAAAACTACTGTCCAATATCCTTGACAATGATTTGTTGTAGAATCTTAGGCATATTCTGAACTGAAACATAATGAAGTATCTTAAACAGAATGACCTCCTCAACGCCAGCCAACATGGATTCCAAAAACATCAATCATGTGAAAAACAACTCACATTTTGTCACATGGCATACTGAAAGCTTTAGATCAAGGCAGTTAGGTAGATGCAGTATTTCTTGATTTCTGAAAAACATTTGACTCACTATACCACCTGCACTTATTGTCAAAAGTACTATCATATGGAACTACAGGTGTGCCCCAGGGTAGTGTGTTGGAACTCTTGCTGTTCTTGTCGTATATTAATCATCTTGCTGAAAATGTTAATACTAACCTCAGACTTTTTGCACATGATGCAGTTATCTGAAATAAAGTACTGCCTGAAAGGAACTGCATAAATATTCAGTCAGATCTTGATAAGATTTCAAAGTGGTGCAAAGATTGGCAACTAGCTTTAAATGTTCAGAAATATAAAACTGCACACTTCACAAAATGAAGAAAACATATTATCCTGTGACTATATTATTAATGAAGCACTACTGGTATCAGCCAACTCATACAAATACCTGGGTGTAACACTTTGCAAGGACATGAAATGGAATGATCCTGATAGGCTCAGTCATGGGTAAAGCAAGTGGTAGACTTTGGTTTACTGGTAGCATACTGGAGAAGTGCAATCAGTCTACAAAAGAGATTGCTTACAAATCACTCATGTGGCCAGTTATAGAATATTGCTCAAGTGTGTGGGACCCATACCAAAAAGGACTAACAGGGAATATTGAATGTGTACAGAGATGGGCACAGGTTTGTTTGATCCATGGGAGAGTGTCACAGAGATACTGAAAGAACTGAACTGGAAGACTTCTGAAGATGGACATAAACTATCCTGAGAAAGTCTGTTAACAACGTTTCAAGAACCAGATTTAAATGATGACTCTAGGAATATACAACAATCCCCCACTCATAGGGAACATGAAGATAAGATTAGAATAATTACAGCAAACACAGAGGTATTCAGTCAATCAGTCTTCTCACACTCCATATGTGAATGGAATGGAGAGAAACCCTGTTAACTGTTACAGTAGGATGTACCCTCTGGCATGCACCTCACAGTGGTTTCCAGAGTGTAGATATAGATGTAGATGTAGATGAAACACTCTCTGAAATCTCAATCTGTTCCAACTTATCAGTAATTGTTTTACTCAGTATGTTTACACATGTTTAAATTATTAGTCCAGTTATGTTTCGAGTATTGTGAGCAGAAATATTACTATTGTTATTTAGTCAGCTTTCCCAAAACAATTCCTTCTCTTTGTGCTGAGTCACTTACCATCAAACTTTTGCTTCTTTTATCTAATATATATCTATTTCCACATTGAGATGCACTTCAACTTGATGTCATATTATTTTTCAGTTTATCTAGGATTCCCATCAAACTATCTTAACACCTATATCACTTTCACATCCTTGGCCTTTGTTGACACCATTGGTTTACTTCAAACACAAATAAACATCCTCCTACTCGTCAGCCAACTTCATTAACATAGTACAAATAAAACCATCATATACATATATTCCTGTTTGACACCACAGAAAAAGAAAAGAAAAGAAAAGAAAAAATCTCTTATTGCAATTTGATTCACCCAGCTCTCCCATAATATCAGCCAATTGTTTCAAATCATAGTTGTCATAGTTGTTACTTTTAACATTCTGCATCACTCTAATCAATGCAAACAACTCGGTGCTAAGTAGATCAGTCAAGATACACAGTAACATCTAATTCTTGTATTATTTGCACTGACTTCCCTATAATCAATCACTGACATGTCCAAAGTTTTCTGTCACCTCCAACTTCTTTTTTCTAATTCTAGGATAAACTGCAATGCAATCATCAGTTTCAATTGAAGAATCAAATACTCCAGTGATTTGAGACAAAGCTGAAGCAGCATGGAAAGGATATCCATCTAGTTTAGTTGCAATGCCCCAAGTTACAACTTAAAAAATCACAGCAGAAATGCTATGCCATTACACATCAACTCACCTCATATGCAGCTGGAAAGAACCACAACATTTTTAATAAAAAGGGATTCCAGTGAAATGTTAAATTCATCCTGCAGAACATTGCTCTGGAAAGAAAACTATAACATTAAAATTGTTATGAATGATATGTCATGTGCAATTGTTAAAGACAACATAGGCCTAAGCAATCAAGTAAACATGCTGTCATCAAAATTTATGCTCCTTTACCAAAATGTGCAGTCCCTATCAAATAAAGTTAGTGAGATAGAAATATTGTTATCATATAAACTAAAAGATCATTTATGTGTGTTAGTGAACATTTGTTAACAGAAAATATATTATCACTTACAAGAATAGTGGACTTTACCTTTTCACCATCTTTTGTAGGAAACCTCTGCATATATGTTAGAGAAGACATCAAACGCTCTTGATTAAAGTTCATTTATTAGCTAGGGAAAGAGCATGACTGCAACATTTCTACTACAGAACTGACTAATTTAAGTATAATTGTTATTTGTATGTACAGAGCCTGTATAGAAGCACAGATGGAAACATAATTACTTTCCCTCAAACTCTTGAGAAGGCAATGAACAGTATGAAAGTATGTAGAGAAACAATTATCTTATTTGGTGACTTTAATATATTTCAACAAGAACCCAAAGCACAGATTAAACTTTGAGGCCTTATTAAAAACTTCCAACATACACACAACCATTAAATCCCACCCAGAGTCACCAAATGATCTAGCAGGAATATAGACCAAGTACTAATAAATACAGATAAATATCAACACAAAACTGGAAATATGAATACAGGTTTCAGTGATCATTATGCACAATTTATGGAATTACTAATAGAGGCCTCTGACACTACTGAACCACAAATAACAAGAAAATGTAGAAATTTTAGCATACAGAACTTAGAATACCTCAGGCACTTACTGAAAATAGAAACAAGGAATGATGTATAAAATTGTGTGGGCACATGTAAAAAATTTGGCACGTTCATGGGAATATTCTCATATTATTTCAATACTTCTTTTGCAGTTAAAAATCAAAAATTCAAAATCTGTAAAACAAATGTTTCTTGGCTGACAACAGGTATTAAGGTATGTTGTGCTGAAAACATGAGATTTAATCAAGTTTCAAAAACTCAAAATGTTACTGAAGAATTTATAGTATATTTCAAAAGGGTGCTTCACAAAGTCATAAAAGAAATGAAAAAAATGGCAATTGATAACCACATAATAATGGCCAGGAACAAAATGAAAGCCATGTAGAAGATAGTCATACAGCAAGTGGGAAATGAGCCCCCCCCCCCCCCCCCCCCCCGCCACCTTTTCTACGATGTAAACCTGCAGCTAGACCAAGGCAATAACAAATTCAGAAGAAGTATCCAGAGCTTTTAATACATACTTTTCAAATATTAGTGAATATTTACTCTGTAGTATAAAATCTTTCAATAAAAATTCTACCAGCTCACCAGCAGATGTAAATAGAAAGCCCAACTCCCTATTTCTACCCCCAACCAACCCTAAAGAAATTACACAGTTAGCAATTAGTAGGCTACAAACAAAGTTTTCAACAGATATGGATGAGGTTCTGGATTACATCATTAAAAATGCAGGAAGACATAGTCAATTACTGATCTATTGGTTTGCTGTCTGAAGTTTTGAAAATATTGCTACAGTTTTCTAGAAAAGTTCAACGTATTATCTACAGTCCAATGTGGTTTCCGGAAAGGCCAATTAATATTTGAATTGAGCGAAGTGCTTGATAGTGAGGAAAACGTAGCTGGCATACATCTAAACTGTTTATGACTATTGACATCATAGACCATATGTTGTTGCTGCAGAAACTTGGTAGTACTGGTATCAGAGAGACACCTAACAACTGGCTTGGATTGTATCTTACTGGCCACAAGCGAGTAGTAGAAATACAATTTCAAGAAGATAATAAATCAACCAAATGCTATTATGATTACAAAGAAGTAAAGTATGATCTACCACAGGGCTCAGTACTGGGTCCCATCCTATTTCTGTTACAAATAAATGACCTCCTCAGGGGACACCTCCTCATGGGACACCGACTTAACGTAGCACTGTCCGTGTGGGCGTGGAGGTTTGCATGCTCTGGATCTCGAGGGCTATGCCAGTGGTAGAGTAGCTACCAACAGGGTCACCTATGCCGGACAGGCCAGAGGGGAGGAGCCAGACAAAGTGTGTCCCACAATGACCTATCCTATCTTATCCTAAACCTCTCCTTTTTCCTTACCATTATCAACACTGCCTTAACAGCAGCTATGGCAGAGAAGAACATCTATATATATATATATATATATATATATATATATATATATATATATATATATATATATATATAAATGATCTGCACAGGGACTTAAACGCATTTACTTTAGTTCAAAAAGGGGTCCACTACTCAGGAACACTCATCTTCAATAATTTGCCAGCACACATAAAAAATTTAGTTACAAATAAAGCTCAGTTTAAAAGGAGTCTGAAAGACTTACTAGTGGCCAACTCCTTCTACTCCATTGACGAATTTTTTAATAGAAACAAATGATTTATTGTATATACTCATACCATTAGTATTGATATTTCAGCTTAAAAAAGATGTATTGTATATACTCATATTATTAGTATTGTTATTTCAGCTTTAAAAAAAAATACAAAAATAAATTGACATGTTCCACATCCACGAGGATCTCCTCAGCACAGATCTATGGAACGAAAAACTATTCTAATGTATCTAATCTAATCTATCTTGTACACTCCAGACATTCTAAGCCCTAGATCGTCCTTCACGGGCCTCATGAGCTGTCGAATTTTTGCTGGGGGCCTGAACACCGACGAAATATTATATCTCTTCAGGAGCTAGCTAATCTTACCCGACACTGTCTCTTGCTTCCTTCTTTGGTGGTGTTCTCTTCTCTGTTGGTGTGTTTCTTGCATGTCACACCAGATATAGCCTGTGACACCTGTCTGTGGCTGTACCCGTTTTCCTGGAAGACTTTTTGTAGGTGACTCAGTTGTAGTGGCAGACTTTCAGCATCTGAGGCGACTTTAGCATGATGGATGAGGATATTCAGAATGCCATGTTTTTGTGCCGGATGGTGGTGGCTGAGAGCATGCAGAAACCGATCTGTGTGTGTCGGTTTCCTGTAGACACTGTGGCTAAGGTGCCCATTGGTTTTCCTCCAAACGAGAATGTCAAAGAAGGGCAATGCACCATCTGTCTCGACTTTCATCATAAGCTCGATGTGGCGGTGAATGCTGTTCAGGTGTTTAAGAATTCCCCCAGTTTTTCACGACCACGGGGCCAGATGATAAAAGTGTCATCGATGTAATGATAAAAGCAACTTGGCTTAGCTGGAGCCATTTCCAAGGTGATGTCTTCAAATTTTTCCATAAAAAGGTTGGCTATGGATGGAGCTAATGGGCTTCCCATAGCCACACCGTCCAACTGGTCGAAATACTGGCCGCCATGTAGGAAATACGATGATGTCAACGTGTGCTTAAACTGTCCCACAATTGTGCTATCAAATAACTGGGAGAGGAACCTATACGGTCTTTGATCAGAACACGTGTAAACAGTGAGACGACATAAAAAGTAACCATTGTATCTCAATGACTAAGACGCAGTTGTTTAATTCTGGTGATAAAGTTGTCAGTGTTCTTGATGTGATGGACACAATGACCCACATGCAGTGCAAGGAGGCTGGCCAGGTATTTTGCCAATCTGTAAGTGGGTGACCCAATGGTGTTCACAATGGGACAAAGAGGAGACTCCGGTTTGTGGATTTTCGGTACTCCATAAAGCATAGGTGGTCTTGGTGCCTGAGGGAGGAGATTCTTAATAATGCCCTCTTCCAGTGTTGACTGTTTTAGAAGCTCTGATGTCTTCCTCATTATTCTTGACGTCGGGTCCCGTGCCAGTTTCCGGTATGCATCCTCTTCAAGAATCAACTGAATTTTGGCATTGTAGTCAGCTTTATTCAGAATGACGGATGCAATGCCCTTGTCAGCTGGCAGAACCATGATGAGGGGGTCATTGCAGAGTGTGTGAAGACCATTGCATTCAGTATTAGTCAAGTTAGACCTCGGTGGTTTACATTATGAAATGATACGAAACATTTCGCAATGGATTTCATCTGCACTCTCACTAGGCATCTTGCGGATTGCTTGTTCAACCCCTCCTATAATATCACAGATAGGGATGCTCCGAGGTGCTGGTGCGAAGTTAAGACCTTTCTTAGTGTCAATATCTTTCTTCGTCATGTTGATGTCACTTCGTTCTGTTGATTTGCATTCTGCACCGTGTTGTTGTTGAGATAGCTGCGTGAACTTCCCTTTCCGTTTCTCTGTGGTCTTCTTTTGCGATGACATCTGTTGTGTTGTGGTGGCCACGTCGATCCACTCCTAATGTACTTGCGAGAGTACCTCTGTCAATTGCAGATGGATAGCCAGCAGCTCGCGACCGTTTAAATCCAGCTGCCTCCTAGTGAAGTGTAACGTTTCCTGCAACAGGGCAGAGCTGGCACGATGATAAATTCTTCTGGCTGCTGAGGTGTTGATGTGATGGCTCACCATGGCAAATCGTGGAATCGTGTTCTCATCTTGACAGTGTAGCAGGAAGTCTAGAGAGCTTAACAGGTTAGCCTTCTTAACACGCAGGTTCTCTAGGCGTTTAATACTGCGCCGTGTTTCCTCCTCATAGAAGTATGTCATGTATCAATGCATGGTTTCGTGGTGATATGACTTAATAAAATTTTCTTGGGCTTCCAGCTATGTCAGGTGGTTAAAATCCCGCGAGCTTTCGACCGAGCTCTCCTCAGTCATTGTCAAGTGGTAAAGGTTAAAACGGGTGTGACGGACATGGGATGAAAACATTACCATATATGGCGAGGAAGAGAGCACTAGTGACGTCACAGCCAGCAGTGTAGCTATATAATGATGCCACCACAGTGACACAGGAGTCATTCTTACCATTTGACAATGACTGACGGGAGCTCGTGGGATTTTAACCACCTGACATGGATGGAAGTCTGAGAAAATTTTATTAATTCATATCGCCGCAAAACCATCCATTCATACAAGAACATCTTTAGCATGGCGCAGCTGGTGGAGGAGGTACCCTTTCCCTTCTAAGGGCAAATGAGGATTGGAACCACTGCCTTGTGCTGAAGAGGGACCTTCAAAGGCTAAGGGAGTAAATCATGAAAAAAATCCTCAGATGCGTTAAGCTTAGCAGGCCAGCAGGTGAGAAAATGTTGTTATTGATTTCAATCAAAGAACAAGCCTCAGATTAAAAATACCTAATGTAGACAGCACTTCTTGTTCCCCTGGAATGAATGACAGCTCTTCACAGCCAGAAGAAACACCAAGAAATGCAAGAAGATACACTAAAAAAGAACAGAAAGCTAGAACCCAACAAAAAGTCAAAAACAAGTTGAGACTGGGAACATTAAATTTAATAACCTTGGCAGGAAAGACTGAAGAGATTGCAGACATGATGGAGAGGAGAAAGATTCATATCCTTGGATTGAGTGAGACCAAGTGGAAGGGAAAAAACTCTAAATTGCTGAGAGGTTGGTACAAACTATACTGGCAGGGTCACAATAAAGAGGCAAAAAATTTGAGTGGGGTTTGGGTTTCACAAAGACACTAAGTTACAGATATGAGCTTTGTAATTGAAAGGAGAATTAGAGCAAGAGTAAACTTGGGAAAGAATAGTTTTACTATACGCCAAGTATGCAACTCGGCAATAGTGCAGTGAGGAAAACACGAAATTCCTTGAAGAACTGGAAGACCAAAGTAAGAGAAGATAACATTATGATAATTGGGGATCTGAATGTTCAGATCGGCATGGATAGAAATGGAAATGAGGAGGTGACGGCGCTTTTGGATACGGAAGATGAAATGTTGAGGGCGAAGAAATATTAAATCTGTGCATAAGGAATCATATTTTAGTGAAGAATACATTCTTCAAGAAACAAGATAGCCATAAAATTACTAGATATGGCTGGGATGGCAAATCTAAGACAGTTATAGACTATATATTAAAGGACAAATTAATTGGAGGAAAAGTAAGGGACACTATACCAAGTGAGCACTTGGCTAGTGACTACAGGTTACTAGTAGCTGATCTAAATTATAAGTTTAAAAGTTTGAATGCTGTACAAAGAATGCCAAAAATTAAGGAGTGGAAGGTGAATGAAGAAGAAAATAGGAAAAGTTTCCAAAATCTAGTAGCACAAAAATTGCCGAAAACTGAAAGGGGTAGTGTAGAGGAAGAGTGGAACCTAATTAAAACATCAATAGTTAACAGTGCTGTGCAGATATGTGGCAAAACAAAGGGTAAAGTGACAGACAAAGAAACCAGTTGGTGGAACAATATAGTAAAAGATGCAATTAAAAAACATAATATGGCAAAGAAAAACATGGAGTTTGAAAAAAGAAATCAGAACTAGGGGCTGATACCAAAAGATGAACACAAGGTGACAACACTGGAGAAGGAATACTGACAAAAGAAACTCCAAGCAAAGAGAATTGTGAAAGAAGAAAAGGAGAAGAGTTGGGAAATATTCACCCAGAAACTAGAGCAGGATAGCAAAGGGAACCAAAAATGCTGTATGGGTTATTGAAAACTAAAAGATCTGATAGAGAAGACATAAAAGCGATTGAAACAGAGGATGGGGATATTATCAGGAACATGGATGGTATTAGAGGAGAGATGAAGAATTATTTTGAAATCTTACTGAATTGGGAAGGTGCACAATAAAGTGACACCACAGTCATTGAATTAGAGAAGGAGCAGGATTGCATCTCTCGGTTACAAACTGAGAATTCCCTGGAACAGATGAAAAGTGGGAAGGCGGCTGGAGTAGCTGAGCTGACAGCAGATATGGTTAAAGCTGCAGGAACACATGGAATACAATAGTGACACTGGGTGCTGATAATTATAATACCATTGTTCAAGAAAGATAGTAGAAAGAAATACACCAACACCAAGGAATCACACTGTTATCACACTGCCTTAAGATGATGGAAAAGGTCATAGAAAAAAGATTGCGGAAAATTCTAGAACACCATTCAGAGGAACAGCAGCATGACTTCAGAAGTAACAGGGGAACAATAGATCTCATATTCTCCCTCCGTCAGTTAATGGAGAAGTATTAGGGAAAAGGAAAGGACTTGACAGAAAAGTGCATGACAGTGTACCAAGGGATAAAATATGGAAATGCTTGAGAAAACACAATGTTCCAAAAAGGTTCAGATGCTGTATGATGGTTGTGAGAGCAGTGTACAAGTAGGAGGTGGAAGATCAAAATGCTTTAAGACGAAGAGAGGTGTTCAGCAAGGCAGTTCACTCTCCCCTTTACACTTCATTGCACTTATGGACACAATCATGAAAAAAAATCAAGGAAGAAGAAAATGGAGAACACCTTTGTTTTTGCTGATGACATCACCATTTGCAGAGAGACAGAAAGAGAGGTTCACAGGAGACTAGATTACTGGAACACAACATTTAAAAAATTCAAGTTAACTGTGAGTAGGAACAAGAGAGTGGCAATGAAGAAGAGCAGGACACTCACACCTTGTCACATCGTACTGGAGGGGGACAAAGTTGAATGTGTGAAAAGCTTCAATTATCTGGTAGCATCATATCACACAATGGAAGTTCCAAACTAGAAGTCTTAAACAGAATAACAAAAGGATGTAGCTTCTTCCACCAAGTACGAAATACAATCTGGGACAAGGAAGTCCCTCAAAAAGCCAAACAGACCATGTATAAAACTTATCTCCTGCCAATCATGATGTATAGTCTAGAGGCATGGGTAATAAATAAGAGATAAGAGAGTCAAATACAAGCATATGACATGAAGTTCCTTAGGTCAGCTCTACAAAAAACTAGGATAGAGTCAGGAATGGTTATGTAAGGAGAGCCCCGCAGGAGACATTGACTACAGAGGAGAGGATGAGTGCTTTGAGACTGAAGTGGTTTGGTCATGTGAAGCTAATGCACCCAACTCGAACTCCACGCCAGTATTTGGAGATGGAGGTACCAGGAAGAAGACCAGTTGGGTGGCCTAGAAAGAGATGGACAGTCTAGGCTAAGGAAGATCCAAGAGGAGAGGAGTAACATGGGATGTAGTGGAGAGGGAAAAGCAATACCAGGACAAAAACCAATGGAGGCATAAAGTTCACCCGGCTTGCTGGAAGGAAATCTTGATGATGATGATGATAAATTACCTAGTATTAACCAAACAGTGTCACAGCACTATTCAATTTGTAGATGACAGAAGCATTTTAGTAACAATATTATAAGAAGGAAAGTTGCTACTCACCACATAGCAGAGATGCTAAGTCGCAGATAGACACAACAAAAACATTTTCACACTTAAAGCTTTCAGCCAGTGGCCTTTGTCAACAATAGAGACATAAACGCATGCACACACACAAAAACACAAACTCAACTCACACACACAACTGCAGTCTCAGGCAACTGAAACCACTCTGCGAGCAGCAGACCAATGCATGACGAGAGTGGCTACTGGGAGGGGGAAAGGAGGCTGTGGTGAGGGGGAATGATAGTATGATGGGGATGGTGGTCAGTGAACAACTGCAGGTTGGGCAGCGGGCCAGGGACAGATGGGGAGGGGAGGGGGGGGGAAGTAGTGGAAGGAGAGGAATAGAGAGAAATAATTTAAAAAATTAAATTAAATTAAAGAAAAAGAAGAATGAGTGTGGTGGTGGTGGGTTGACGGCTGTGTAGTGCTGGAATGGGAGCAGGGAAGGGGCTGGATGAGTGAGGACAGCGACTAACGAAGGTTGAGACCAGGAGGGTTACGACAACGTAGGATATGTGGCAGTGAAAGTTCCCACCTGCGCAATTCAGAAAAGCTGGTGTTCGTGGGAAGGATCCATATAGCACAGGCTGTGAAGCTGTCATTGAAATGAAGGATATCATGTTTGGCAGCATGTTCAGCAACAGGCTGGTCCACTTGTTTGCTGGCCACAGTTTGTCGGTGGCCATTCATGCAGACAGACAGCTTGGTGGTTGTCATGCCTACATAGAATGCAGCACTGTGGTTGCAGCTTACTTAGATCGTAGACCACTCACAGGTAGCCCTGCCTTTGACGGGATAGGTGATGTTAGTGACCGGACCGGAGTAGGTCGTGGTGGTGGGAGGATGTATGGGACAGGTGTTGCATCTAGGTCTATTATAGGGGTGTGAGCCATGAGGTAAGGGGTTGGGAGCAGGGGTTGTGTAAGGATGGATGAGTATATTGTGTAGGTTTGGTGGACGGCGGAATACCACTGTGGGAGGGGTGGGAAGGATAGTGGGCAGGACATTTGTCATTTCAGGGCACAATGAGAGGTAATCGAAGCCCTGGCGGAGAATGTTGCTCCAGTCCTGGGTGATACTGAGTTTCGAGGGCAACGCTCCTCTGTGGCCAGACGGTGGGGCTTTGGGAGGTGGTGAGAGACTGGAAAGATAAGGCACAGGAGATTTGTTTTTGTACAAATTTAGGAGGATAATTAGTCAGTGTAGTGTTCATCATGAACATGGTTTTGCAGTCAGTGCAATGTTTACAAATGCGGAGTTGGCAGATGCCCCTTTGATGTATGGATTAGCATGGGGCAATAGCCGTGGCGCGGTATGTTTGTATCGAGACAGATTTCCAGAACGAAGGTGTGATGAACACTAACCTGTTGATGCTATGTACTGATGTGCTTGACGCTAGTACTGTAGAGCAATGAGTTGCATGTCAACACAAGCACCGAAGTCAACATTACCTTCCTTCAATTGGGCCAACTGGCGGTGAATCGAGGAAGTACAGAACATACTGACGAAACTAAGATGAGCTCTAACATGGAAAGTAAGCATTTCCGGACACATGTCCACATAACATATTTTTTTTCTTTGTGTGTGAGGAATGTTTCCTGAAAGTTTGACCGTACCTTTTTGTAACACCCTGTATATTGTATTTTGAAAAGAAACTCTGAATGTTTTTTTACAAACATTCGGTATGCAAACCGTGAGTGACCTGTCAGACATCAATATGGTAATCAAATTCTTGCCATACCTGTCCCAGCATGACATCGTCACTGTGGCAGTCGCTTCCCGTATTCTCTCCCGGAGCTCTGCTACATCACGTGGTAGAGGTGGTACATACACCTGATCTTTAATGTGTTCCCACAGAAAAAGGGTCACACGGAGTGAGATCTGGTGATTGAGGAGGCCATTTCATGAAACAGCTGTCCCCTTCTGAAGCATGGCCAATCCATCAATGCAGTGGCTCCATGTTCAGGTACCCACGAACTTCACGATGAAAATAGGGTAGAGCCCCATCCTGCTGAAAGATGAACGTCATTGGAGCCATTTCAAGTTCACAGGATGCAAGACGCACTGATTCCTTTGGCCGTGTCTTACGTGAGTGACAGCTAGCAACTTCTGGATACGCGACACTCCAGCGACAAGCAGCAGCATTGGGCGAAAAGCTTGGGTGTCTTGCGTGTGAGTGAGTATGTCGTTCTACAAGGTAGCTGCTTAGAGCCAACCAGCTGTTTCAATAAAACGGCATCCCTATTGTGTAGAAAACTGTAGCTGGAGAGTAAGGCTACAGAATTAGGTTTACTTAAGAAAATAAAGTGAAAAGGAATGGTGCGCATGAAATGTACAAAGGGAGTAATCTCCAAGGAGAATTTCATAAATATCAGCAATGGAGATCACCAGACAAATTCTTCGAATACACGTGAATGAGCAGACGAGCATTCGACTATCTCATCAACAAATTAAATATGAATGTTTTCTTACATGATCAAGAACTTTTAACAGCCAATAAATGAGGAGGAATGACTACTACATGACTAACTACGCTAAATACAAACATATGTACACAGATTGATAACAATAGGCAACAGGTAGCTGTGGTGTAGGGGTAGAGTTTGCAGTTTGTGATTACGTGTTAGAAAAAGGTCCTGGGTTCAGGGTTCGAGGAACAATGGTAAGAGAAAAATAAAAAAGAAAAGAATATACAAACGAAAAGCTAAAAATGACAGTAATGTTAACCAACTGTTGGGATATATTAGTTTAATAGAAAGAATGTTTTTAAAAATGCATCATTGTTAATAATTTAAATAAATATATATGGTTAAAAGAAAACCTGTATCGTTCTTATATTTTTACTGGCTCAGATACAATTATGTATACTAAGTTTTATGTATACTATTTACATTGCATCGCTAAGTATGTTTTTAAGGTCTTGCCAACACCTATCCTAACGCACATTTAATTCCTAATAAATTACAAGGAATTATTAAATTTTACAGATATTTGTTGTTGCGAACCTAATTCAGCAGCAGTCAATGTTAAGGCCAAAGTGTTTCAATTACTCTAAATAGTCTGTAAAAGTAAAGCATACAAAATTTTTGAAAAGAAAGTCAAACTTTTATGTAATGATTTGTCTAAAGTATTAAATAAAAAAATATATTAGGGAAATGTTTGGTGCACCTCATTTTCTATTCATGATTTCGAGCATCATTCAAAGGCATGCAGAATGTTTCTCCGATTTTTTATGTGCATATTAGCTAGATCTCCAACAGATGAAATTTTTGACACTTCATTTACATAGCTTGGTAGCAGCTTCTTTCAAGCAGTTAAATACACTACTGGCCATTAAAACTGTTACACCAAGAAGAAATGCAGATGATAAACAGGTATTCATTCGACAAATATATTATACTAGAACTGACAGGTGATTACATTTTTATGCAATTTGGGTGCATAGATCTTGAGAAATCAGTACACAGAACAACCACCTCTGGCCATAATAACAGCCTTGATACGCCTGGGCATTGAGTCAAACAGAGCTTGGATGGCGTGCACAGGTACAGCTGCCCATGCAGCTTCAACACAATACCGCAGTTCATCAAGAGTAATGACTGGCGTATTGTGACTAGCCAGTTGCTCGGCCACCATTGACCAGACGTTTTCAGTTGGTAAGAGATCTGGAGAATATGCTGGCCAGGGCAGCAGTCGAACATTTTCTGTATCCAGAAAGTCCATACAGGACATGTAACATGTGGTTGTGCATTATCCTGCTGAAATGTAGGGTTTCGCAGGTATTGAATGAAGGGTAGAGCCACGGGTCGTAACAAATCTGAAATGTAACATCCACTGTTCAAAGTGCCGTCAATGCGAACAAGAGGTGACCGAGACGTGTAACCAGTGGCACCCCATACTATCACGCCGGGTGATACGCCAGTATGGCGATGACGAATACACGCTTCCAATGTGCGTTCAGCGCGATGTCGCCAAACGTGGATGTGACCATCATGATGCTGTAAACAGAACCTGGGTTCATCTGAAAAAATGACGTTTTGCCATCCGTGCACCCAGGTTCGTTGTTGAGTACACCATCGCAGGCGCTCCTGTCTGTGATGCAGCGTCAAGGACAACCGCATGCAACCTCCCCCTCACTTATCGACCTTAATGACAGTGAAAAATTAAACCGCGTGTACCTAATGGAAATTTGGGAAAAGCAATCGTCACCGAGGTTAATTTGTCGGTAAAGAGGGAGGAAAGGGTTACATCTAAATGAAGGAAAAATGCTAATGAAACTGGTGGAAATTAATTTTGAAGTAGGGGTAAAGTTAATAAAGTAAGTAAATGTGCGGCCGTTACGTTAACAATCAACTAGCGGTAATTAGATATTTGAGATTTGGGGGAAATTACGGTCGCCAGTCCTAAGGACAATTACTGTAGTAACTGAAAACGAAAGATTATTACACATATAATTAGCACTAGAAACGTGGCAACTGAAGGTTGACACGTGTAGTGTGAAAACTGAAAGTTTGTCAGAAGTAATAAATTTCGCTACACTCTGACTTAATTTAGCAAAAGAATTAATAAAACCGGAAAATCGAAAGTTAATTTAGTGACTGAAGTTAATAGTGAGCTTTCTTTCTGAAGCACATCGAAATTCAGTAAAATACGGTTAGTCTTGGACTACCTAAACAATCATTTCAAAAGCTACTTGAATCTACGCAATTTAGAAAAAAGAGATTTAACTTTGAACTTGAATTAAATGATTCTGAACAATTAACAATAGTAAAATTTTGTACGTACCAAGCTGAGCTGCAGTCACAGGTAAGCTAAAATATGCTAACAAAACTCGCACTCTTAATTTGTGCTCGTGTAATCTAAATATTGTAGCCAGCTATGAATACTTTAACTGAACTCTGAAATTAAGGCAGTGAAATTGAATTATATTATTTTAATGCTGGCGTTTGAATTTCAGCGACACTCGGGTTCATTTCGGAAAAGGAAGGGAGCCTGCTTGGCAATGCAATTGGGACAATGAGCAACAAAGGTTCATGCTAAGTTGCTGTAATTTTGCGAGGCAAATGGAACAATTTGAAAAGCTGAGGTCTGCCATACAGTTCTGAAACTTTACGTGCTTTTAGTCTTCCTTGTTGGTTGATTGAAGGTTTGAAGCCGTCGATCGAGGAGGTGGCGACAGTCACTCATTGTCGGCCGTCGCTGTTGCAGAAGCTGGATGTTGGCGCGCCTTTTTCTCGACACGGTCACCAGGCGAAACGGGCTCTTGATGTGTGCCAGCTAATGTTTCCCGTCCGCGACACCGTGCTAGAAACTATTATAGCCAGTCGAGCGCAATTACATGCTGCCAAACCCTGAAAGCGCGGCAACTCGCGGGAGCGTCACACAACACACCTGGTCCACTCGCTACTCCAGCCAGACTCTCCCTTGCTCTGCACTCCACGCGACAGAGTTAACACTACCAAAGATCCTACACACTTTGATTCTTCACACGACCTATCGATGTAATCGTTCGATAGCAGTTTTCCCTAGGCAAGAACCAGCGTAAAAATACAAATAATACTTACGAAACAAACCAATTATACATCGACATAAATGCATAAATATATATATACAAATAGTAAAACAATTACAATATGTAAAGACACAGAAACGTCATATATTCAGGTAACAAAAATAAGGAAAACAAATTATAGTACAATAGATGGAAATAGGAGGATATGTATTTCCGGCGTTACACGCAGACATGGACTCTGAGCTGATAGTCCATGCTGCTGCAAACGTTGTCGAGCTGTTCATGCAGATGGTTGTTGTCTTGCAAACGTCCCCATCTGTTGACTCAAGTAACGAGACGTGGCTGCACGATATGTTACAGCCATGCGGATAAGATACCTGCCATCTCGACTGCTAGTGATACGAGGCTGCTGGGATCCAGCACGGCGTTCCGTATTACTCTCCTGAACTCACCGATTCCATATTCTGCTAACAGTCATTGGATCTCGACCAAAGCGAGCAGCAATGTCACGATATGATATACCGCAATCGTGATAGGCTACAATCCGACCTTTATCAAAGTCGGAAACGTGATGGTACGCATTTCTCCTCCCTACACAAGGCATCACAACAACGTTTCACCAGGCAACACCGGCGAACTGCTGTTTGTGTATGAGAAATCGGTTGGGAACTTTCCTGATGTCAGCACGTTGTAGGTGTCGCCACCGGCGCCAACCTTGTGTGAATGCTCTGGAAAGCTTATCATTTGCATATCACAGCGGTAATCCTGTCGGTTAAATTTCGCGTCTGTAGCACGTCATCTTCGTGGTGTGGCAATTTTAATGGCCAGTAGTGGATTTTCATGCAAAACTAGACCTCATGCTGGTCACTTTGGTACCCCGTTTACCTGATTCTCTCCCTTTGTTTGGCTATGAAAATTTGGACAAAACCTCATGGCCTCATGACCTCGAGCTACCCGTCCGCGGATATAACAACCAATATCTCAAGAATGAATAGAGATATCATACCGGTATCAACTTTAAATACAATTTAGATATATTGGTTACATTTCATACGCAAGAATGTATGGCCTTAAATGAACTATACGGAAAGTCTACGCAATGTGATTTTACCTCTGCAAATTCTTACAAATTTCTTGCAGCCATGTACTCAATTTCGTGCAGCACAGTAACTATAACGAATAACGAAAATAAATTCAAACCTTTATCGTTTAAAGATATCAAGCTATAAGATGCGGAAGACTCAAATTTTTTCACCGAATAGTTTTCTTAAAATCGGATGTTAAGTAATTAATAGCTGCCGTCGCGTCCACTCCACTGCTTTGCCGAGAAGACACGTGGATGTCGCTCTCTGTCGTGCGTGCTGCAGCAACGAGATTCAAACACGGAGACAGGCAGCGACACAGATGTCGCTTACGTAAGACACTTCCGTAACTACACTTGCGATTGTGTTTTGTCGCCTGAAGCTGTCGCGCACTGTCGCTCGCTTCTGTCGCTCACGTAGGACACGGCCTTTGGACTCCTTATGAATGTCTCTCGACGTGCTCCACATTCACTTCACTCACACTGGGACGTTCGCTTCTCTTTGCCGGGTACAAGCAACCTTTCGTAACGAATTTGTTGTGCCAGTGGTAAATGGCCTTCCTTGTTGGTGGCTTCTTGCCGTACTTGGTTCTAAACATTCGTTGCACGCCTGTAGCACACTTGTTTTTGTCGAACTCCAACAGACAGAAAGCTCGCTTCGCACCTGAACTCGCCATGTTTGTGACTAACGCTGACAATTGGCAAATTACCAGACTACGCTGTGGCAGTATACGTGAAAAAAAAAAAAAAGAAAATTAGGGTTTCTCTTCAAAATGACATATGTATGATATCTGTACAATGTTTGGTTCTTGTGCAATAAATAACTGAAGTGTTCCCAGATTTTATGTACACCCTGTACTTCGCATTGTGTTTGCATTAGGTAGTCACGAAATGGAAGGCAAGCAGAGAAGAATATCTTATGAAGCTATTTTCAAGCATAAAGTAAATCTTTGTGCTGATAAATATGGTAACAGAAGGGCAGGAAGAGATTTCACTGCACCTGAGAGTAACGTTCGCTTATGGAAGAAACAGAAATTAGGATTATTTGCAACTACACTAGTATATTAGCCGAGCGGCCAAGGCGCTGCTGTCATGGACTGTGCGGCTGGTCCCGGCGGAGGTCCGAGTCCTCCCTCAGGCATGGGTGTGTGTGTTTGTCCTTACGAAAATTTAGATTAAGTAGTGTGTAAGTGGAGGGACTGATGACCTTAGCAGTTAAGTCCCATAAGATTTCACACACACACTAGCATATTAGGACCTCGCAAAGGTAGACATCCTGACGTTGAAGTAAATGTTTTTGAATTCTTCCAAGAAAGGAGGAAGAATGGGTAACCCCTGATCAGTGACACCATTAAAAAAAGCAAAAGAGATGGCTGCAGCTCTTAATATACTGAAGCAAGGGTTTAAGGCTAGCAGGGGATGGGTTGATCGCCGGGAAACATTTTTTCAAATAGTGAAACTGAAGCGCGCGACAACGAAAATTCCTTTGGTTATTTGCTCACGACGCCGCGAACGCAAGAACAGGAAAAAGTTTACAAAAGCAATGTAAGTACTAGCGAGACGCACACTTTGACACAGCTCATGCAACTAATAACACAATGCACAGCAAAATAGGCATTTAACGATTTCAAGAATAATATTAGTCAACAGTTCAGTGAGATGAAGGAAACTAAACGCACTTAATTATCTGACAAAGTATTCAGTAAGTTCACAGAGCTCGGTAAACAACTAAAACAAGAAACAATTATCGACATATCCTGCAATATAAATAAGTTAACGGAATAAGTAACATCTGCAGACTACAAACAGGAACAACTTGCAGGTGAGTTACAAAACCTTGAAGCATATTCTCAAATTCAGGAGACGCAATCCGAAGTGGATGCGTCGGTAAAAAATGTGACGAACGCAGTCAGCCAGCTGCAAGATGCATGAAGAAACCTACCTACAAGAATACACAAGTCGAGTCTAAGAGTAGATCAGCTAAGTTTAGAGTCAGAATTTGCCAAAGAACAGAGAGATAAGTTATGTGCAGATGTAAAGGAAATAACCAAAGACCTTGTAAAAAATAACTAGACTCACTGATGGCGCTGCAGTCGCGGGATAATTTGAACCTTCGGCTGGACGCCGTTATAGTGGTTGTAGTCTGATGTGTTGTGTAGTATTGTTGTTTATGAAGACCCTGATTCAACGTTGTATATTTGTTGGGGCGTACATACAGTATTTGTTACTCGTAATTCTACTGTCTGTACGTTCCAATGAAAAGAAGTACAATGGTGAAGAGTTGTGCAGCGATTAATTGTACAAATAAATTCGAGAAAGGAACGAATATTACATTTCACAGGTATGTGGATATTTTAAGTCGTTTTGTATGTCGGTGCACTTGCTTAATAAATGCTTTTGTAACACGGTATTAGCATAATGTCTGTGCATCTATTTGCAGGTTTCCTTTCTCAAAACCACAGCTGTTACAAAAATGGTTACACGCTGTCAGGAGGCAAGATTTACGACCGACAGAATACCATTTTATATGTTCTGATCATTTTGAAGATAGTTGGCTGATCGGTAGTGTTTTCATGGTCTAGGTTAGGTTGAAACTTGATAATTTGGTCGTGAGTTGCCAAAGCAATATGCCGTATATAACGCACTTCTCGTCATAAAATGTAAAGCAAGGTAGAGTCAGAAAATATCTATTAATATAGTGGGCAAACCTTCAAGTAATTTGATGCATTTTGCGTACATCTATCGTAAATGAACTACGAAAAATGCTAGGGTTCCAGTCCATAACTTTTAGCTACGGCAGATTCCATGTAGTACGTAAGATAAATTCATAAACAGTGACTAGTTGCTGTTTGTTCATAAATTAAAAAGTATATTGTAGTAACGTATTTAAATGAGGCATTTTATAACAAAAAGCTATGTATAAACATTCGAACTCGGCGTGTCAGTTTACCACTCTAATGGCCGCCAGTCAGCTATTCAATTTGTCCGCTCTTCACAGTCGACCACTCGTGCGGTTGTGGGGGCCTGGAAATAACTGAAAAAGCTGAAGCCGGAATGCTGGATAAGGGCAGCACCCTTGCTGAAAAGGTAGTGTCAGAATGCAAAATTTATGTAGATACCGTAGAAGAAGCTCTAAAAGAGAAGGAAAGTCAACTTTTAGCTAAGATAGATTCGGGTTTAAAGGAAGCAGAGGAAAGGTTACGAGGCAGTGATGCTGAAACTACTGACATTGCAAAACAACATATGACAGGAAACAAACCTATGCTTTTAGAAAAGTTAGATACCTTCACTGGTTACCCACAATACGGGGTTAGCCCGACGAAGGAAGGAAAACAGCGAAGGTTGCATAATGCAACAACACTTGACGGCAGTTGCACCTGTCAAGCAAGAGCAGTTGCCACGCGCTACGCTGCGAGCGAGTGTAAAAACGCCTGTCACTGACAGCGCGGCGTATTTGTCAACGTTACTTGCAGATGGGGGATTACTTAGTCATCGACAATTTCCGATATTTACTTCTGAAGGGAAAAGAATACACCCTGTGGTCTGTATCAGAGCATTTCGAAATGTTTTACCTCGTACCAGGACCGAAGCCCATAAAACTAGATTTGTTGTTGGATATACACAAGGTTACGTTCTGCTATGGGCTACGGACATGGCGGAATGTTTCCACTATTATGAACAGTTTGAGAGAGCATTTCTGAATAAGTGTTGGTCTGAGGCTGTACAAGAGAGGCTCAGACGTGAAGTATTCAACCCAGCTCCATTTAATAGCAAGTATGGAAGCTTAAGGGGCTATTTTTAAAAAAAATATTTGAATAAAACCAGATACTGGATGAACTCGGTATCTCAAGTACACGTACTAAAAATTTTAAAGAGCCGTCTTCCTGCCCACATTAGGGAAAAACTCATTACCATCCCTGAACACGACACCAAATACTTTCTATCTGTACTGGACTCAATAGATTTGATAAGCGAAGGGAGACCAGTACAACCCAAGCCTGTTAATACGCCGATAGCGCTACAGAGATTTACGGACCAACAAGTAAACAACGGATTCGTAGTACAACACGGGTGGCAACCTTACTCCACACAGAACTATGCTAATGGTAACGGTAATCACAACGGCAATGGAGAAAGCCGTAAATACATATGTGGATATGAAAGAAATGGGCAAACATTTAGCAAAAACAACTACAACGAGAGAGTAGCTTATGGCCAGCCTATACAATATGTACAGACACAAGCTACCGGCATTAATCAGCCGATCGCTTGGCAAATGCAAAACAATAACAGACAACTGAATAACCCACAGATAGCGGAATTCGGCTACCAAAGTAACACACATATGCCGAATAACACGCAGAGGCAAAGAGAATTTCAGTCGAGAGCCTCTCTGGACACTAACTGGCGTAATCAAACACCAACAGTCCACATAGAGGAAGTTACGCTTAAACCAAAGATGGATGCCACCGCGACGCGGGAAAACTTGAACCGATCACGGTAGGCCCCCGTTCTGTGACCTTGGAGGGGAGTGGGGGCGCGAGCTTGATGGACACTTGCTTTATCAGATACGATCATGGTCATGATATGAAAGATGATCTACATCAAGGTTATGAGGGTACGCAGAAAAACTTGATAGAGAGCAAGGTACAAGCTACTATTAAAGCCAAAATATTTGACCTTGATGTACCCATTGTGCTTGAACAGGTGATACGACTAATTTGATGTCACAGGGATTCTTTCAAGAATTGAAGAAACGTGGACGTATACCCATACTGCCAGTGCAAATTTGCAAGGTACAAACTGCCACTGGTCAGAAATCGAAAGCAGTCAAGATGCAAGCCTTAATTTCCGTAAAGTTAGGACTGTTTCTGTGCGATGCAATTTTTTCGTAGTAGAGAAATTAATAGTTGGTTGTTTAATCGGTATGGATACATTTAGGACATATCAAGTAGAAATTGATATAGGAAAAGGCCAATGTCATTTCACTGTAAATAACCAATTATTTGTGATAGACCTAATCAGGGAAAGTACTAATAGATGTATGGCTGAAGTTACTCACGACTTTGTAGTTCAGTTGGTAAATCCCATAGTTGTGTTTGTCAACACATATAATAACGAACAGTCGTCAGTAGAAGAAGTAAACGCGGACACAATAAACACAAAGGTAAGTGAATCAAAGTGCTTGTCTCAAGACCAGCAAGCGTAACTTAGCGAACTGATACTTGCTTGTATACATGTATTTGGGAAAAAAAAGGAGCAGGTATTATTACGGATTTCGTGTACAAAACGGAAGTGTATCCTCACGAAACTTTTTGTTTGATGCTTGATGCTTGAATGGGACATAATACAACCAACGTTTTCCCCTTATTGTAGTCCTATCTTCCCGTGAGTAAGCCAGATGGCAAGTTGCGCTTGGTTCTCGACGCATGTAACATTAATAAGATATTGTACCAGTCTGAATATGTCCAGACAATTTAGAGGAACAGCTTATGAAATTACATAATGTTAAATTTCTTACTATAATCGACCTCCGGTATTCATATTGGCAAATGAAACTACACGAAGAAAGAAGTATACCGCCTTCGTATGCTGGGGTAGGAGCTTCGAATTTCAAGTATTACCGTTTGGATTGAACGTAAGTGCAGGTGTATTTATCTCTGCACTTGACAGAGTGCTAGGCCCCGAACTTCTGAGTAAGGTAACTGTATACGTTGACGACCTTTAGTCGCTACACCCACTTGGGTAGAACATTTAAGATTAATTGAACAAGTATTGAGCCGTTTTTCCGAATATGGAATAACAGCAAATCTCAAAAAATCTAATTTTGGACAAGAAAAGGTAAATTTTTAGGACACATAAGCTCTTCGGAAGGCATGCTGCCAGATCCTAAAAAACTTGATGCCATTAGGAACTGCCCTGTTCCTCAAAACAGGAGACAATTAAAGGCGTACTTAGGCCTAGTGTCATTTTTCAGGAAATTCATCCCTAACCAACTTATGAACAGTGATGCTTTACTCAATCTTCTCCGGAAAAACAGACCTTGGTTATGGGACAAGCAATGTCAAACCGATTTCAGAAACATCAAGCAAGCCTTATTAAAAGCTATTTTTTTGTCTCAACCAGACATGAAGAAAGATTTTTGTTTATGCACCGACGCGTCTTCTCACGGTCTGGCTGCGTGCCTTTTTCAAATGGAGAAGAAGAGGGAAATCTCATCCCTACAGTAAGTAGCTTCGCCAGTCGCACCGTATCCGAAGCTGAAACACACAACACAGTTTCACACAGGACAACAGGTGTTACTTAGAACTCATCCCAAATCCACAAAAATTGGAAAAGTGGACTGTAAGTGGCAATTACTATACACCGGACAATACCTAATTACTAAAACCCCTACCCGGGAGCATACAGATTGACACACGCGAACAAGGGTAAAGACAAGGGCCTTTACCCATACAAAGACTTGACAACGTTTATATATTGAAGAAGGGCTGTATACCCTCTAAATTGTATATATGTATAATAATATCAGATTTTGGATGCTGGAAAATCACTTTTCAGAATTTAAGTTGTTAGTTGATAAGGAAAATTTTTGTGTGTTTTTTCTTATATGTCAAATTTGTAAATGATAAGGTGAGTGGATGTAACAAGGAAGGATTTTTACTTTTATGTGTCTAGATACGATGACACTTTAAATACAACGCTTCGCCTTGCGCGTAGCCCAGTTTTAAAGGAATAACCCAACTTGTGAAACGCACAGTACAGCGCAATGCAGTACACAACTCGCCGCGATGTTAGTGGTAACAGAGCGACGCAGTGCAAGCGCATTTGAGAGAAAGCTAGTCAACAAACTGCAAGCGCATGCGTGCCAGACAGACGCAGCTGAAAGCGTTGGAGCACCCAAAACAAACAAACCCTATGAGCTACAGCCTGCACTAGCATTTTAAAAGCCTGTTGCATAAACAGGGACACAGAAAATTAAGAGAGAGTCTATACTACAACTAGGACTATCTACACGATACACACGAACAAAGATAAGATAGGGAATTACATACATACTACGAGATATTTACTGAAGTTACGTTACTATGTACATTATATCTATATATTTACAAATTTAAGTATTGAAAGTACACGCACTAATTACAACTGAGGGAACAGAAAACTCTTGGTGCATGTAAACAAGCGAATACAACATAAGTGGCAAACTGAATAAGAGGTTGCACCACGCTTTTGATACACTTTATCTTTCAGATTTATAATGTAAGTATAGACGCACACATGGCATTAAATAAGTTTGTGATGGCACGACTGCACACTAAAGTAAATGAATACATGGTTGAATATGTGAAAGCGGTATTAGTGACCATCACTGTACACTTATCTATGAAGATTTAGTTTTAATTTAATATTAATTTTTTTTTTCTTCCAGCGAATGATGCATCGACACGTCCTAAAGTGAAGAAAGATAAATGTTTGCCGAGTGTTAGGTACCATTTAAACATATGAAAGGACCACACCGCAAGTAAATATAGTTGTAAGTTTATGGTATGTATGAATGTGTTAGTGTGAAAATATGTGTAGAAGAAAACCGTTGCAGTACGTCGCCTATCACGATGCTGAACTAAGGTGGAGCACTACCAAATAACCAGGGGGGCCAACGTAGCTACTGTCAGCGTTGAGTACCAATGAAAGCTTCAAACACCTGATTTACACTGAATTTTTTATACACGTATGCTACTTATATAAACACTGTTTTACGCTCATTGTACATAACGTATTAATGATACAATTCTGTACACCTCAGCATATGAAATAGTTATCCTTTATACAATGAACATAACAAGTAAATATTGAGCTGCACTTAAAACACTAAATAAGAATTCTATACGATTGGTATCGTCAGGTTTGTGTTGTGTTTATAAACAAGAGACTATTCTTTTCTTCAGATCACAGATAAGTCTAGTAACGAGACGTACGAGGGCAGTTCAATAAGTAATGCAACACATTTTTTTTCTCGGCCAATTTTGGTTGAAAAAACCGGAAATTTCTTGTGGAATATTTTCAAACATTCCCGCTTCGTCTCGTATAGTTTCATTGACTTCCGACAGGTGGCAGCGCTGTACGGAGCTGTTAAAATGGCGTCTGTAACGGATGTGCGTTGCAAACAACTGGCAGTGATCGAGTTTCTTTTGGCGGAAAACCAGGGCATCTCAGATATTCATAGGCGCTTGCAGAATGTCTACGGTGATCTGGCAGTGGACAAAAGCACGGTGAGTCGTTGGGCAAAGCGTGTGTCATCATCGCCGCAAGGTCAAGCAAGACTGTCTGATCTCCCATGTGCGGGCCGGCCGTGCACAGCTGTGACTCCTGCAATGGCGGAGCGTGCGAACACACTCGTTCGAGATGATCGACAGATCACCATCAAACAACTCAGTGCTCAACTTGACAAAAAAATGGTTCAAATGGCTCTGAGCACTATGGGACTCAACTGCTGAGGTCATTAGTCCCCTAGAACTTAGAACTAGTTAAACCTAACTAACCTAAGGACATCACAAACATCCATGCCCGAGGCAGGATTCGAACCTGCGACCGTAGCGGTCTTGCGGTTCCAGACTGCAGCGCCTTTAACCGCACGGCCACTTCGGCCGGCTTCAACTTGACATCTCTGTTGGTAGTGCTGTCACAATTATTCATCAGTTGGGATATTCAAAGGTTTGTTCCCGCTGGGTCCCTCATTGTCTAACCGAACACCATAAAGAGCAAAGGAGAACCATCTGTGCGGAACTGCTTGCTCGTCATGTGGCTGAGGGTGACAATTCCTTGTCAAAGATTGTTACAGGCGATGAAACATGGGTTCATCACTTCGAACCTGAAACAAAACGGCAATCAATGGAGTGTCGCCACACCCACTCCCCTACCAAGAAAAAGTTTAAAGCCATACCATCAGACGGTAAAGTCATGGTTACAGTCTTCTGGGACGCTGAAGGGGTTATTCTGTTCGATGTCCTTCCCCATGGTCAAACGATCAACTCTGAAGTGTATTGTGCTACTCTTCAGAAATTGAAGAAACGACTTCAGCGTGTTCGTAGGCACAAAAATCAGAACGAACTTCTTCTTCATGACAACGCAAGACCTCACACAAGTCTTCGCATCCGAGAGGAGCTCAAAAAACTTCAGTGGACTGTTCTTCCTCATGCACCCTACAGCCCCGATCTCGCACCGTCGAATTTCCATATGTTTGGCTCAATGAAGGACGCAATCCGTGGGACGCACTACGCGGATGATGATGAAGTTATTGATGCAGTACGACGTTGTCTCCGACATCGACCAGTGGAATGGTACCGTGCAGGCATACAGGCCCTCATTTCAAGGTGGCGTAAGGCCGTAGCGTTGAATGGAGATTACGTTGAAAAATAGTGTTGTGTAGCTAAAAGATTGGGGAATAACCTGGTGTATTTCAATGCTGAATAAAACAACCCCTGTTTCAGAAAAAAAATGTGTTGCATTACTTATTGAACTGCCCTCGTAATTGAGCATATAAATTCCTTTCCGTGAAATATCCTCAACCCTGTAGTGTGCAGATCCTTCCTGAAGAACATTAGAGAAGCGAGGCCACGCGTAGTTATTTGAGCAGCGCGCAGAATATGTTGTAGCTACTATTATTTACTCCTTTACTTCTTTGAAGTTGATAAAAATGCTCCCACAAGAAATCACTGTAAATTGAAATGAAATTTATGACATAGAGAAAAAATCTATTATTGTATAAATGTAATGTAAAGAATGTAAAACCAAACGAGAGGAAAGAGTGTACTCATATAATTAGAATTGAACAACGTAACGAAATCGTAATTTAACAAAATGTACTAAAACAAAATGACAATCAGACTATAATGTATATAAGCATCGATAATGGAATGTCAGCAAATGAATATGATAAGTTTATTTTGTAGTTGTATTTTTATTTTTTGGGACCTCATAATCATCATCTTGTGGAAAGGACACTACAGAAATGTTGTGTAATGCAACGGTATGAAAGACGCTTAAAAACAAAGCTAAAAAACATATGAAACATGCCTGCAAACTGTTAAGTGTGCGTGTGTAATATGTGGGTGTGCGCGTGATGAGCTAAAAATGGCAATACTTCGTGTAACATGAATTTTCTGTGCTTGACAACGTGGTAAAAACATGAATTTTTTGGTGCTTGACAACGTCGTAAAAGCGGCAAGACAATGTAATTGCTCTTTATCAAACTCTGGATCCAGACCACTTGGCAAACTCAATAAGGCGTCAGTATTTGCGTGTTGTGCTGTAGGTCAAAAATGTGCCTCACAATTGTATCGTGACAGGGAAAGAGTCCACTTCTGTGAGCAATGTGAGGCTTCGTCCAGCAAGAACACTGAAGGGTTGAACAAAGACACCAGCGGCTTGTGGTCTGTAGTCAAGTGAAGCTTAGACCCATATAAAAAAATATGAAGTTTTTTAGAGAATACATAATTGCCAAAGCTTCCCTCACTCCCCCCCCCCCTCTCTCTCTCTCTGAGAATAACACTATTGCGCTGAATTTAAGGTCTTAGAGGCACAAGCAATAGTAGGGTGTTCAGATTCGTCTGCAGACTTATGAGCAAGGACAGCAGCAACTGAGACATGTCCATCGCTAACACAAGGTCCTTGTCCGACTGAAAGGTGAGCAAACAAGGGGGCGACTGCAGCTTAGATTTCAACAACTTGAATGCGCAATCACAAGCCGGGAATCATTGGAAAGGAACATCTTTACACAATAATGCATGGAGGTGTTGTGTCTTAGTGTCTGCATCTGGTATGTATTTGTGGTAGTACGCAATTTTGTCTAAAATACCTGTAATTCCTTGACAGACGTGGGGTGCGACAACACGGCAACAGCATCAGTATGATGGTGCAATGGTTTAATGCCAACAATCGACACTTCAGAACCCGGTTGAAAAGACTGTGTGTTGTCCAAATTGTACTCTAACCCTGCAAACTGTAAAACAGAAAATAGAGGCTGAAGATTCTGCAAATGTTTCACAGTAGAGGCACCAAACACTGCTATCTCATCTAAACAGTTGATGAAGCCAGCAAGTGATGTAACAAGTTGCTCTAAAAAGCATTGAAAAATAGCTGGTGTGCTTGGTAAACATAAAGGCAAACGCTGGTAAAAGCTGGTACTGGTGAAACCCAAAGGGGGTATTGACAACTAGAAGGCGTTTAGATTCCTCTTGGGCGGCAGCTGTAAATATGCCTCTGAAAAGTCAGTCTTGGATAAAATAATGCCTCCCCCCCCCCCCTCCCGGATAATTTTGCTGACAGCTAAGGATATGTATTAATGATTGACTGTGCATTATTAGACTTTTAAAATCATTACAGAGGCATAATTTCCCGGTAGCCTTTATTGGAATATCACAAACGGAAGAAAATCTGTCGAACATCATCAAGGGAATGAAGACGATCTAATTCTGCTTTTATTTGAGCCTGTGAAGTGAATGGTACCGAGTGGGCGCAGAAAAAGGAGGGAGGCAGACTGTTTCATCGTAAAACGAGCCTGAAATTCTGTTGCAAAGCCCACTGCAGGAGGAAACAGAGGAAAATTCGGCACCGAGAACATCTGACTGTGGAAATGGAACTTGATCAAAAACCAAATGCACCTCATCAAAGGAAAATCCAAACAGTTTAAAAGTGTCCAAACCAAACTGACTTTCAGTATAAACATTGTCCAGAATTAGGACTGTTAATGAACGAAAAACAGCCTCGTATGTCACAGGTGCTGAAAACTGCCCAAGAACGGGAATCTGTTTGCTATAGCTCACCAGCCTCCGTGACACCGGAGTGAGAAGGAGAGAACGAAAGTCTACATAAGTCTGAGAATTCGTCAACGTTGTTGCTGCACCCATGTTCGCCTGCATTCTCAATGACTTGTTAAACGCAAGTCCGTCAGCGTATAATTTTGAGAGAGCGTCACTGCTGACACACTGTTCACATCCATGTTCATTTAGTCCTCACTCAGATTTAGAAAGGTGTTACATTCAGATGCAGTGTGTTCTTTCTTATGGCACCTATTACACATTGCCCAGAATTTGGGACACGGGGTTCGTTTGTGCTGAATGAAGTGGTATGGTCATGAAGGCAGCTGAGCACGAAGCTGTCGCCGTCTCGGAACGATGAGACGTCTGCTGGACTGTTGCAGTGGCGTCTACTTTCCCTTGCAAACTCACTGAAGACTGGGAAGGGTGAGAGGAACTGATTTTTGAAACTTCGGACCAGGCATCTACCTGACCACCTGCAGCCCGTGAAACTTCAAATGACTGGGCTATGCCCAATACTTTTGTAAGCGTAGGATATTCACACTGTAGAGCTCGATCTCGAACTTCCCTTTCGAGAGAAAAACGTACGATTGCATCTGGAAACGTTCGATCTGCATACGATTCCTTATGAACATCTGTCATAGCATTACAACGACGTCTAAGTCCGTGTAGTATGCTTCCCATGCCCTGTACGACTGTTTTGGCCGCTTTTGGCAGCGGTAAAACTCCACGCGAGCTGCAATAACGTGAGTATGCTTACAGTGATAGGCAGAAAGTAACTCTCACATCTGATCGAAAGAAAGACTTGAATGTTATACAAGCGAGGTGAAATCCACGACTGTTACGTAGGTAACGCTGGCGGATATGTTGTTGGACGGGCCGCACGTTGTGCTAGTGTAGTCGTTAGACTGGAATTTTATTTATTTATTTATTTAGCATCCTTGTATCTCATCATTATAAAAATGATATAGGATTTGTCATACATTGCCTTAAATAGAAAATAGGACATGTCCATAAATAAAATATTATTACATACAACATGAAACCATTTGCATAACAACATTCATAATATGCTAAATTAGAATAATAGATGAATACAATTTAGTTTTTAATGAGCATTTTGGGTCATTATGGTCAAGGAAATAAGCTACTGTGTATTGCATGCTGGTGATTTAAGTAATCCTTGACACTATAAAAACTCTTGCTAATTAACATTTTTTTAAGTTCTTTTTGGAATATGTGGAATTTTGGTATACTTTTAATATCCTTTGGTAGAGCACTAAATAAGATTTTTGGCTTATAAAGAACACTTGTTTGATGCATAGCTTTTGTGTGACTTTCTCTATGAAAGTCGTCTCTATTTCTCGTTTTGTTGTTATGAACTTGACTGCTTAACAAAGAATGTTCCTGGTGTGCTTTCATAAAACATATACTTTCATAAATATAGATACATGGTAGAGTCATGATTTGTAGTTCCTTGAAAACTTTTTTACATGATTGTCTGTGTGTCATACCTCTGATTATCCTTATTGCCCTCTTTTGAAGCACAAACAAATATTTGACCAAACTGCTATTCCCCCAAAATATGATACCATATCTTAGTGTGCTATGTATGAGTGCAAAGTATGAAGATAACACTGCATCAACACTACAGAAATTTTTTGTATTCTACGAACATAACAATAATGACTTAATTTTTTGTTTAACATTTCTGTGTGTTTCTCCCACATTAAATATTCATCTAGCCATAATCCTAAAAATTTAGTATGGGGAGTTTGCTTTATCTTACAGTGCACAAGTTCTACAGTTAGGTCAGATTTTACTTTATTTGTTATAGGCATGCAGTGTTTTACTGTATGATTAAATGATGATTCCGGAGGTAAAATAGTCCTCAATTTGGATCTCCGGGCGGGGACTACTCAAGAGGAAGTCGTTACCAGGAGAAAGAAAACTGGCGTTCTCCGGATCGGAGCGTGGAATGTCAGATCCCTTAATAAGGCAGGTAGGTTAGAAAATTTAAAAAGGGAAATGGATAGGTTAAAGTTAGATATAGTGGGAATTAATACACTAAGCAGATTCAGAAGGATGTAGGCTGCAGTAGGTACTGGGAGATGATGAAGCTTGCACAGGATAGAGTCGCATGGAGAGCTGCATCAAACCAGTCTCAGGACTGAAGACCACAACAACAATAATAGCATGTCTGAAGTTCATCCAAACTGGTTTTTTCATTAACAATTAATTTGTTGTTTGTAAACCATATGTTTGCTTCTTCTGTGATTACTGTGACTCTCTCCAATAAGTCAGTTTCATTCGTAGCTTTGACAAACAGACTGGTGTAGTCGGCAAACAATACTGCATCTGCTGTTGATAAATGGCTTGGCAAATCATTTATAAATATTAAGAACAGTATGGCCCCAGTACGGAGCCCTGCGGCACGCTCGACCTGACTCCTTGGTATGCCAATGAGTAGACTTTACCTGCATGCTGTATCTCTGCTTTCTGATACCTATTAGAAAGATAGGGTTTCAATATACACTCCTGGAAATTGAAATAAGAACACCGTGAATTCATTGTCCCAGGAAGGGGAATCTTTATTGACACATTCCTGGGGTCAGATACATCACATGATCACACTGACAGAACCACAGGCACATACACACAGGCAACAGAGCATGCACAATGTCGGCACTAGTACAGTGTATATCCACCTTTCGCAGCAATGCAGGCTGCTATTCTCCCATGGAGACGATCGTAGAGATGCTGGATGTAGTCCTGTGGAACGGCTTGCCATGCCATTTCCACCTGGCGCCTCAGTTGGACCAGCGTTCGTGCTGGACGTGCAGACTGCGTGAGACGACGCTTCATCCAGTCCCAAACATGCTCAATGGGGGACAGATCCGGAGATCTTGCTGGCCAGGGTAGTTGACTTACACCTTCTAGAGCACGTTGGGTGGCACGGGATACATGCGGACGTGCATTGTCCTGTTGGAACAGCAAGTTCCCTTGCCGGTCTAGGAATGGTAGAACGATGGGTTCGATGACGGTTTGGATGTACCGTGCACTATTCAATGTCCCCTCGACGATCACCAGTGGTGTACGGCCAGTGTAGGAGATCGCTCTCCACACCATGATGCCGGGTGATGGCCCTGTGTGCCTCGGTTGTATGCAGTCCTGATTGTGGCGCTCACCTGCACGGCGCCAAACACGCATACGACCATCATTGGCACCAAGGCAGAAGCGACTCTCATCGCTGAAGACGACACGTCTCCATTCGTCCCTCCATTCACGCCTGTCGCGACACCACTGGAGGCGGGCTGCACGATGTTGGGGCGTGAGCGGAAGACGGCCTAACGGTGTGCGGGACCGTAGCCCAGCTTCATGGAGACGGTTGCGAGTGGTCCTCGCCGATACCCCAGGAGCAACAGTGTCCCTAATTTGCTGGGAAGTGGCGGTGCGGTCCCCTACGGCACTGCGTAGGATCCTACGGTCTTGGCGTGCATCCGTGCGTCGCTGCGGTCCGGTCCCAGGTCGACGGGCACGTGCACCTTCCGCCGACCACTGGCGACAACATCGATGTACTGTGGAGACCTCACGCCCCACGTGTTGAGCAATTCGGCGGTACGTCCACCCGGCCTCCCGCATGCCCACTATACGCCCTCGCTCAAAGTCCGTCAACTGCACATACGGTTCACGTCCACGCTGTCGCGCATGCTACCAGTGTTAAAGACTGCGATGGAGCTCCGTATGCCATGGCAAACTGGCTGACACTGACGGCGGCGGTGCACAAATGCTGCGCAGCTAGCGCCATTCGACGGCCAACACCGCGGTTCCTGGTGTGTCCGCTGTGCCGTGCGTGTGATCATTGCTTGTACAGCCCTCTCGCAGTGTCCGGAGCAAGTATGGTGGGTCTGACACACCGGTGTCAATGTGTTCTTTTTTCCATTTCCAGGAGTGTAGTTTCCTGAGCAATAAATTACGATCAGTAACATCGAAAGCCTTACACAGGTCCAAAAACATGAACAGTTTAATTCGTTTTTGTCTACAGAATTGATGATCAGTTTTAAAAAGTTATAAATTGCTGTACCAGTTGACCTATGTTTCCTATAACCGTTTTGCCCTTTAACTAGAATTTGATTTTTATTGAGAAAATGAATCAGTCTTTCATGCATTACCCTTTCAATTACTTTTGAAAATCCAGATAACAATGATATAGGCCGCTAATTGATAACATCAGACTCGTCACCCTTCTTGTAAATAGGCTTGATAATCGGTTTCTTTAATTTTTATGGGAAGACTCCTGTGCTAAATGACATGTTAATCATGTCAGCAAGTGGGGAATCTATGTATCTTGCACCTTTCTTTATTACTTTGTCTGAAATCCCATCACAGCCACATGTCATTTTATTTTTTAACTGATTTAAGGCACTTTGTACCTCTAAGGCAGTAACAGGGTATAGAAACAAGGTTTTATCATTCATTGGTAGTTGCGCTCTGGAGCTGAAATCACATTCTCCTTGAATTAGTTTTGTTGCGATATTTGTGTAATGTGTGTTGAATATGTTGGCTATCTGTAGTGGGTCCTCAACTATTTTCCCTTCACTTATAATTACAAGAATGCTGTTTTTACTTTTTTGTTTACCTCTGCTCCTATTTATTACCTCCCAGGATGATTTTATTTTGTTAGTACCTTTCCTGATATATGAGTCATTATTTAGTTTCTTAGCTCTATTATAACTTTTTTTGTGTACTTTGCTGCAAATTTCACATATGGTTTTAATGCAACAGTATTTTTTTTCCAGATTTGTTTAACTTTCGCAGAGTGCCTGCAGATTTTTTTATTCCCTGTGTTACCCATGTCTTTGTTTTGGTTTTATTTTTGACTCGTTTAATAAGAAATGGGATATCATAACAATGCCAATAATTTGCTTGGAATGACTCAAATTTTTAATCTACATCACAGGTTTATTCTGTGTCCCAAGTTATATTTTTTAATATGTGATTAAAAACCCTTATGTTGTCTTCATTCACAAATCTTTTGTCTCTGTATTTTTCATATACCACTGGATCCTTAATAGATACCGAGCGAGGTGGGGCAATGGTTAGCACACTGGACTCACATTCGGGAGGGCGACGGTTCAATCCCGCGTCCGGCCATCCTGATTTAGGTTTTCCGTGATTTCCCTAAATCGCTCCAGGCAATTGCCGGGATGGTTCCTTTGAAAGGGCAAGGCCGACTTCCTTCCCCGTCCTTCCCTAATCCGATGAGACCGATGACCTCGCTGTTTGGTCTCTTCCCCCAAACAACCCAACCCCCTTAATAGATATACTATACTATCAGGCACTGCTGTTGCTCGAGAAGAGATTTAAGCACTGCCTCCATGGAAATTAAATTCAGAGGACCAATGACTGAAGGGGAACACGGGGAGTCGAATACCGTACTCGTCGCCAAAAAGTTTTCTAACCCAAGAAAAGTGTAACTTATTGCTCGAACAGTGCACGCACACGGAAGACAAGGTAAAACACAATTAACAATACCGAAGTGGCCGGCGGAGGCTTGCGTTCCGTCCTATATAGCAATTAGCTCCAACAGTTGGCGAATTAACAAGCCGGGTGGCCTCTAGTGGCCGAATCAAGCATAAACTTCAAGCGAGAACTGTGAAGCGGCGCGCACACGAAATTCGTAGTTACAGCAACATCGGTTTTAAAGGAAACGTAATTTGGATTGAAACTTCATGTACAATACAACTTTACTTTTAAATAAACGAGAATATTTTTCATGTTATAGTACGCGGTCCATATACTCTGTAACGGGAGAAGCTTAGACTTTGAGAAAAGGAATTGTTTTTCGTATTAAATGGTATAAGCAGAGAAATTACAAAATGAGGATTGGCAATATCAAGAAAAGCATTTCTCAAAAATAGAAATTTGTTAACGTCGAATATCATTATAAGTTTTAAGAAGTCTTTTCGGAAGTATTTGCCTTGTAGGAAAATAAACTGGGGACAATAAATAGTTCCGACATGAAGAGAAACTTTAGAACTGCGAAGTCACAGAAGACTTCTGCAGATTGAAGGGCTCACAAAATTGCTAATAAGAAGGTACTGAAGTCAACTGGGGAGGAAATAGGTCCACGATCCAACTGGTCGTATGGGGGGGGGGGGGGGGGGGGGGGAGGGAGGACACTGTAGATGCAGACCACGACTTGACTACTGTAAGCAGGTTCAAATGGATGTAAGATTCGGTAGTTCTCCACAGCACAGATTACTGCGGGGAGTTGCATCAAAACATTCAGAATGGAGACCACCACAGCAACGTATAAAATAAACCTAGAGTATCTTCATAATTATTACTGTGAGTAGATTAACCCTAATCATAACTAGTCGATAGTTTACATAAATAGCTTGCAGTGACTACTTCTGTATGTTAATAAGTGACGTGGCTCGCATCTGATGGCTCTTCTTCGTGATAGGGCTTACGCAACATACTATGCACGTCAGCAACAATAGGTTCTTCTGCTTTAACATGTTGGCGTATTGTAGCTCCAAGGAGGTGATTAGCAACTATTCTAAGACATGTGCTTATGGTAAACTTTCGTTAGGAAGATCTGACAACAACTACATGTGGGCTCGTATGGTGTAAAATATGAATTTTTAGACTTTTAACGTAGCTGACACGCATAAAGCAAGCCTAAATGTAACATGCATGTTTGGAAGGCTGCGTCATTATCATTGCTGAAGGAATCACTACAGAAATTCCTGGTACACATGTGAGTATAGCCTTCTCCTGCAATAAGCTGCGCCCGCATCTCGTGGTCGTGCGGTAGCGTTCTCGCTTCCCACGCCCGGGTTCCCGGGTTCGATTCCCGGCGGGGTCAGGGATATTCTCTGCCTCGTGATGGCTGGGTGTTGTGTGATGTCCTTAGGTTAGTTAGGTTTACGTAGTTCTAAGTTCTAGAGGACTGATGACCATAGATGTTAAGTCCCATAGTGCTCAGAGCCATTTGAACCATTTTTGCAATAAGCTGCAAACAGCTGCATGACCAATGCTTAGAGTACTAACAATAGCACACAAACTCGTTGAAAGTTCATAACTAAACCTTTGTATAACATCACCTTTAAAACCTAGTTTGGTCATATCACACCTTCCATCACCAAAGAGCTCAATCCGAAGCCTCACCGCTTATCGAAGGCGTCGATAAAGTGCAACAGAGTGACTGCGCTGTTGATGCCTCCAGTCGGAAACTGAGGCTTGCAGATATGACGAGATTCTCTCCCACTGCCTTTTACCTCTGCATATAAGGTATATTAATGAACTGAATCAAATTCCTATCAATCATCAAGGCAAACAACAATTCTATTAAGGTTCGCTGAAGGTGTACAGGTAGAAACTAACTAGAAATAGATTCTGACGGGTTGTGTACAAAAACCAGTGAGCCTCTATGTTCTGTACTAAAACGATCCGTTGTGTCTGATTCGTTCTCTCTAAAAGTTTGTGGGTATTATCTTCAGTGTCTGTCCCCTTTGCTTTTGCGGAACATTCCATTTGTTTCTACACGTTCTTACTTTACCTTTTTGTATTATCTACAATTATCTTTCAGTCTTTTTTATCTTTTCGTTTAGAATAACAAAAGCAAATCACACTATGAATCGGGGCAGCAGAACGGGGTTCGAACATAGTTTACGAGAATCAGTTTCAAGCTTCCTCAGGAGCCACGACGTAATGTTTCTGCCTTTTCCTTAAATAACTCAAGGCTGCTGCTGTATGTCTACCGTCTTCTTCAGTTTGAGCTTGTTCTCCATCTTTGACGATTCCACCATCGAAGGAACGTTGAGACTTAACTTCCTCTCCCTTTATGATATTAGGCGACGAACCAATTACAAAATTCCCTCTGGTAACTATAAGTTAGATTTCGCCTATTACTAAATTACGAACTATTAAATACAAATGCAGGAGTAGTTCCCTTAAAAAGGCGTGTATCAACCCTGTTCTCGTTCAATTCGACCTTGTCCTATGTCTCTGATGGCCTCGTCATAGAAGGATCAAGACATAATCACACCTTCTTTTATAATTTTAGGCAGGTATTAGTCTTTAAAGGGATAATATTACGAAAATTACAATTACAGTACCGGCACCACGTTTTAATGTTTTGGATTTAAAAGAAAGAGTGGACTAGAAAGCGTAACCGGTTAGTTTATGTGTTGCGCGGCACAGAACCGGGATGCAGCGATGAACATAAAACAAGGAAAAATACCAAAACGGAGTACGTTGTACGAACACATTTTGTTTCTGAAAGAAGTACTGTCTAGGAGCAGACGACCTATTGTTGCAACCTAATTGATGGTGTGTATGTAAAGGTAAGTAAAAAGATAAGAGTATAGAGGGAATTCTTGTGTGCAACGTCTATCCCATGAAATCATACCTAGAGCAGAGCAGGGCTTTGAAATGTCACAAAAGCAACCGAAAGCTGCCGGAAGCGTGACTACCGGTATGCAAAGCAAAGGCATCACGAAATATTTTATTGAGAATGATGCGATCCTAATGGTTTCCCGTCGGGCAATCCATCACCGGAGGTCGGTATGTGGCTTCGTCCCGGCTTGTGTGTAATCTTGCCAGTTCCACCTCTGCAGCGGTTTTGTATTTGGAGTGAAACGCGCTACACAGATGCAGCAGGTAAGCCTCCTCGTCCATGGCGTATGTGAAACCACAGCCAGGTACACTTCGCCGGTACTAAGTTTTTCCAGTTTCTCAGTAATGAATCTTGGATTACTGAAGCTGCGTGACAGATTAAAATTTGTCGTTGCTAGACAGATAACGGTGACAAGACTACTGTCAGTAAGTATCAGCTATATTCTCCCCTTCGATAAATCTCTAAAAAAAGTGGGAGGGTTGTCAGTCACCTATGTACGACGGTCACTCCAAAAAAAAAAAAAAAAAAAAATGCACACTATCTTTGTAAAAATACAGTTTTCATTCTGCATGTGTGAAAGTTTTACAGTGTGTAGATACATCCTTCCCGCTTGTTTCCAAACTTAGTTCAACCTGTTCCCGTGAGTGGCGCCGTCACAGCATGTCTTCAAGGTGCTTGCTACACTTGACGTTCGTCAGAAGCAACGTGCTGTCATAGAATTCCTGTGCTGTGAAAACGAGACAGTGGGAAACATCCACGAGAGGTTGAAAAAGGTGTATAGAGATGCTGCTGTCAATCGCAGTACGATTAATCGGTGGGCAAGCAGGTTACGTGATGAAAGCGGGCTCGGCAATATTGAGGATTGTCCTCGCCGCGGCAGGCCTTGTACTGTACACACTCCAGACAATGTACAGATAGTTAACGAATTGGTGACTGCTGACAGACGCATCACAGTGAAAGAATTGTCACGCTACGTTGGGAAACAGGAAGGAAGTGTTTGCAGAATACTGAAAGTGTTGGCGTTAAAAAAGATTTGTGTCAGGTGGGTTACCAGGATGTTGACAGTGGCTCACAAAGAAACAAGAAAAACGGTGTGCAGTGAACTTTTGGAGCAGTACGAGGATGGTGGAGGTGAATTTCTTGGAAGAATTGTGACAGGTGATGAAACATGGCTCCATCATTTTTCACCAGAGGCGAAGAGGCAATCAATGGAGCGGCATCATGCAAATTCACTCAAGAAAAAAAATTCAAAACCACATCTTCTGCCGGAAAAGTTATGGCTACGGTGTCTTTCGATTCGGAAGGGCTCTTGCTTGTGGACATCATGCCAAGTGGATCCACCATAAATTCTGATGCGTATGTGACGACACTGAAGAAACTTCAAGCTCGACTGAGTCGTGTTCGACCGCATTGGAAAAAGCAGGATGTTTTGCTGTTGCACGACAATGCAGGGCCACATGTCAGTCAAAAAACTATGGCAGAGATCACAAAACTCGGATGGACAACACTGAAAAACCCGCCTTACAGTCCTGACCTGGCTCCATGTGACTATAATCTCTTTGGTAAACTGAAAGACTCTCTTCGTGGAACAGGGTTTGAAGATGATGACTCCCTTGTACACGCTGCCAAACAGTGGCTCCAACAGGTTGGTCCAGCATATTACCGTGCGGGTATAAAGGCGCTGGTTCCGAGATGGCGTAAGGCAGTTGAGAGGGATGGAAATTATGTGGAGAAATGAAAATATTGTTCCTAAAGGATGTATCTCCACACTGTAAAACTTTCAAAAATGTAGAATAAAAGATGAATGAAAAAAATAGAGTGCATTTATTTTGGAGTGAACCTCGTAATAATACATTGATGTGCAAAAATTAAAGATGAAGGTAACATTCGCATGACGTGTTACTGCAAAGTAAAATACAGGGTGTGGTAGATAAGTAATGAGACTCAGTCTAGAAAAACAAATTTATTGATCCAATTTGTACAAAACGTTAATATTCTTCAAAGTACTCGCCTTGGGCGTCGACACAACGTTGCCAGCGCGTTTTCCAAGCTTCATAGGCCCCACTGTAGTCCGTTTGAGTTATGCCAGTTAGTGCCTTCGTGACAGCACGTTGGATGTTCGGAATATCGTCGAAACGATGACCCTTCAGGCATCTTTTGACCTTCGTAAATAGGAAGAAATCAGTAGGACTCAAGTCAGGGCTGTATGGTGGCTGTGGCAAAAGTTCAACTCCAATTGGGGCAAGTAGGAGGTCATGAGGAACGCTGTGTGCGCCGGAGCGTTGTCGTGGTGGAGACGCCAGCGTTGAGCAAGGTCCTGTCGCTTCCGTTTGACGGCTCTGTGCAATCGCTGAAGGACTTCTTTGTAGAATTCGGCATTGACAGTCTTTCCCTGAGGGACAAACTCTTTGTGAATTAACCCCCGCTTGTCGAAAAACACAATCAGCATTGTCTTGATGCGGGACTTTGACATTCTTGCTTTCTTCGGCCGCGGGGATGCCGGTGTGTGGCACTCCGAGCTGTGGGCTTTCGTCTCCGGGTCGTACTGGAATGTCCACGATTCGTCGCCTGTTACTACATTGTCTAAAAAGTGTGGATTATTTTCCAAATCATTCAACATCTCACGGCAAACGTCCACTCGTTGTTGCTTTTGTTCGGCGGTGAGCACTCGGGGAACCAATTTTGCGCAAACTTTCCTCATCATCAAATCTTGCGTAACAATTTGGTGAACCGTAAATTTATTCACGGAGACCTCATCGGCGATCATTTTGAGACTTAAACGACGGTCGGAGTCCAGGAGTTCTTTCACTTTGGCCACCGTTTCATTCACATGACTCGTTGAAGGGCGTCCAGATCGTTCCATGTCTTCAACGGATTCCCTCCCGTTTTTAAATTCATTAAACCACCGGAACACTTGAGCTCTTAATAGGGAGTCTTCTTTGTAGGCCTCCGTAATCATAGCAAAAGTTTCCGAAGCAGTTTTGCCCATGCGAAAGCAAAATTTGATTGCATACCGCTGTTCTATCGAGCGATCCATCTTCAGCGTTTCCACAAGTGTCACGGGCACACAAACAACGTAATACGCGAAGCTCGACCCTCACTGCACCAGAGCTCCGACGCGACTGCGAACCGGTTCTATTGTTAGCTCAGATCCCCCACCACGTGACGTACAGGTGGAGACCGCCCTGCGAGCGACTGGGGCGCCGCGCGACGGCCAGTCTCATTACTTATCTACCACACCCTGTATCTCGATGAAACTTTGACCATAGATACCAAGAACTGCTAACAGTTTAGTACAGAAGATAACGAAAACAAATATGCAGTGAGAGCAATACAAACGACACTTTTATTCGAGGACAATCATTACACCCAAATCACCACGATTTAAGATGGTCCCATGGTTATTAAGAAGGCGGGACGTCGTTGTTAGTAGGGTGTGTGATCTCGACGAACTGCAGTGCACGCAGTGCAACGATCTTTGATGCCTGGTGGAGAGTTCATGTGGCAGAGTGCCCCATCCCTCCACCTGCGCTGTTGACAAATGCTGGATGATCGGCGGTGCTGCAGTACGTCTAAGGTATACCACACGTGCTCCGTGGGGTTTAAATTCGGGAAAACGGGCAGTCCGATCACTCTCGTTCAAAGCGCTCCTCCACTTGTGGTGTTCGATGTGGTGGCGCATTGTCATCCATAAAAGTGAAAGGGCAGAATACATCTCTGGAAAGATACACATGGGAAAGGAGTACAGTGTCACAAGAACGTTGACTCGTGGGTGTATCGTCTTCAGTGAAGTGGAGATCAGCACACCCATGCGTCGTTATGCTTCTCTACACCATAACACGTGGACCACCGAAACGATCATGCATGACGATGTCCTTGGATGCATTACGTGTTTCTACCTGTCGTTTATGTGAGGACAGGTTCATAATCATGTCGAACATGATCATTTCGGTGGTATAGGTGTCATGGACGTGGGAAGGCGTAGTTATTTAGTTACGTGTTCCATTGATCAATAGCACCGAAAAACCGTTATGATGTGGAACATGTCATATGCACAAGAAACGCGCATAGGAAACAAGTTTTTTACATTATAGTGTTATACCTAAATATTTCTATTATCTATCCCATTCCCTTAAATGGCACAAAATGCATATATTGTATCTCCAGGTTTATTTACTCATATTCAAGAATTCATCTTTGGTATAGAAGGAGTTGTAAAGGAGGTATGATTTCAATTTGTTTCTGAAACTATTACTGCTGTCTGTCAGACATTTCATTTCATCTGGCAATTTATCAAAAATTTTATAGCAGCATATTTTACCCCTTTCTGCGCCAAAAATAGGTTAAGTTAAGGATAGTGTAGGTATGGTATTGTAATCAGGAATGTAGCTGTTGATTTTAAACTGGTCCATGCTGTTAAGAAAAAATTTCATTACTGAGTAAATGTACTGTGAAGCAGTTGTAAGAATTCCTAACCTTTCAAACAGATGCCTACAAGATGTGCGACTATGAACCCCACACATTATTGTAACTACTTTCTTTTGAGCAGTGAATACCTTTTGCCTAAGTGTCGAGTTGCCCCAGAATATTATTCCATATAACATCAGAGAATGGAAGTATGCAAAGTATGTTAGCTTACAAATTTCTACATCCTCAAAATTGGCAGTTGTTCTGATTGCAAAAATTGCTGAACCTAGTTGCTTTACGAGATCCAAAAATGTGAATTTTCCAATTAAGCTTCTCATCTATATGTACACCCAAAAACTTAGTATGCTCTACCCTGGCTATGTTGCATGCATACATAAATGCATACATACATTAATACTTTTTCCATAGACCATGAATACGACATTTCGTAATGATGTAGAATGTGTCACTTTAACATAACTTTTCATTACACAAAATAATTAATTAATTATTTTAAAGACACTACTTCATATGTAAAAAATCATCTATTGAGTAGAAGGCGCTGCGTTCATAAATTCTTTTAATTTGCTTTCAAATATTGGTTGGCTGTCTGTCAGACTTTTAATGCTATGTGGCAAATGACCAAAGATTTTTATGTCAGCATAATTCACCCCTTCCTGTGCCAAAGTGAGATTTAATCCTTTCTTATAGTGTTGTAGCTATGCACTTCGCTGTTATTTTTGAATTGGGATGGGTTATTAATAACAAATTTCATAAGTGAATATATGTATTGCAAAGGTCCTGAAAATATCCCGATTTCCTTAAATAAATGTCTACAAGGCGTGTTGGATGGACTCCAGCTATTATTCTGATTACACGCTTTTGTGCAATGAATATTTTCTCTCTTAATGATGAATTGCCCCCAAAAATATGATGCCATATGAAACCAGTGGATGAAAACAGGCATAATTAGGCTAATTTACTGATATGTTTATCACCAAAATTTGCCATAACCCTAATAGCATAAGTAGCTGAGCCTAACCGTTTCAGCAGACCATCGATGTGTTTCCTCCAATTCAATTTCTCATCAATGCATACACCCAGAAATTTTGTGTATTCTGCCTTAGCAACAGACTTCTGTTCACAGTCGATATTTATCAATGGTGTCATGCCATTCACCCTACAGAATTGTATGAACTGTGTTTTCTCAAAATTTGGTGAGAGTCCATTTGCAGAAAACCACTTAATAATTTTCTGAAAGATATTATTTACGATTTCCTCAGCTAATTCTTGTTTGTTGGGTGTGATTACTATACTTGAATCATCAGCAAAAAGAACTAGTTTTGCATCTTCGTTAATATAGAGTGTCAAGTCATTAATATATATTAAGAACAATACAGGACCCAAGACTGAACCTTGTGGGACATCATCCTTGATACCTTCCCAGTGAGAGGATTCTGCTGATTTATGTAAACTATCTGTACTGTTAATTTCAACCTTCTGCATTCTTCCAGTTAAATATGAATTAAACCATTTCTTTACTGCCCCACTCATACCTCAACACATAAACTTATATAGAAGAATTTCATGATTCACACAATGAAATGCCTTTGAAAGATCACAAAATATCCCAATGGGTGATGTTCAGTCATTCAATGCATTTAATATTTGGTCAGTGAAAGCATATATAGCATTTTCTGTTGAAAAGCCTTTCTGAAAACCAAATTGACATTTTGTTAGTACTTCATTTTTACAAATATGTGATGCTACTCTTGAATACATTTCTTTTTCAAAAATTTTGGATAAAGCTGTCAGAAGTGAGATTGCGTGGTAGTTGTTAGCATCAGACCTATCCCATTTTTTATGCTATGGTTTAACAATAGCGTATTTCAGTCTATCTGGAAAAATACCTTGTTTCAGTGAGCTACTACATACGTCGCTGAGAATCCTACTTATTTGTTGTGGACAACCTTTTAGTACTCTGTTGGAAATGTCATCAACTCCACGTGAGCTTTTACTTTTGAATGAATCTATTATTTTATTAATTTCAGTAGCAGAGATGGGATGTACTGACCTAGAAATCTTTGAAGACGACAACACTCACCGGTCAACGCTACTGTGACACTGTACTCCTTCCCATGTGCGTGTTTTCGGGAGTGTATTCAGCCCTGACGTCATTTTTATGGATTAGAATATGCAACCTCATCGAACAGCGCAGGTGGAAGGGCTCTTGGAACAAGAGGATATTCGCCGGATGGACTGGCCTTTCCGTTCCTTCCGACTTAAATCCCATTAGAAAAATTTATAAATGACAGTGCTGAAAAACCTCTACGTTATTTGATTTTGAAACAGCTGAGCAAAACTGAATGTACTCAGACATTTCTCTCTTTACTTATTCTGATCAACACTAATCTGACACAATATTTTTAGCGCAAAGCAATCTAACTTTCAATAATCCCTACAAAAGAATGGCCCTGACTTACAATAACCTTTACCTTTCACAAATCACTTACCTCACAAAAATCTTCGTTACTCGAACTACTACAATACAGCGAGCGCCAGTACTGCCAGCTAAATAAAAGATTCTAACTACTGAAGGAACTAACTACTGTTAGGTATAGTTAACAAATGAAAGATTTTGATAGAGAACAAACAATGTATTTACCTTACTAATGTTCAAAAGTCATCATATATATACACTCCTGGAAATGGAAAAAAGAACACATTGACACCGGTGTGTCAGACCCACCATACTTGCTCCGGACACTGCGAGAGGGCTGTACAAGCAATGATCACACGCACGGCACAGCGGACACACCAGGAACCGCGGTGTTGGCCGTCGAATGGCGCTAGCTGCGCAGCATTTGTGCACCGCCGCCGTCATTGTCAGCCAGTTTGCCGTGGCATACGGAGCTCCATCGCAGTCTTTAACACTGGTAGCATGCCGCGACAGCGTGGACGTGAACCGTATGTGCAGTTGACGGACTTTGAGCGAGGGCGTATAGTGGGCATGCGGGAGGCCGGGTGGACGTACCGCCGAATTGCTCAACACGTGGGGCGTGAGGTCTCCACAGTACATCGATGTTGTCGCCAGTGGTCGGCGGAAGGTGCACGTGCCCGTCGACCTGGGACCGGACCGCAGCGACGCACGGATGCACGCCAAGACCGTAGGATCCTACGCAGTGCCGTAGGGGACCGCACCGCCACTTCCCAGCAAATTAGGGACACTGTTGCTCCTGAGGTATCGGCGAGGACCATTCGCAACCGTCTCCATGAAGCTGGGCTACGGTCCCGCACACCGTTAGGTCGTCTTCCGCTCACGCCCCAACATCGTGCAGCTCGCCTTCAGTGGTGTCGCGACAGGCGTGAATGGAGGGACGAATGGAGACGTGTCGTCTTCAGCGATGAGAGTCGCTTCTGCCTTGGTGCCAATGATGGTCGTATGCGTGTTTGGCGCCGTGCAGGTGAGCGCCACAATCAGGACTGCATACGACCGAGGCACACAGGGCCAACACCCGGCATCATGGTGTGGGGAGCGATCTCCTACACTGGCCGTACACCACTGGTGATCGTCGAGGGGACACTGAATAGTGCACGGTACATCCAAACCGTCATCGAACCCATCGTTCTACCATTCCTAGACCGGCAAGGGAACTTGCTGTTCCAACAGGACAATGCACGTCCGCATGTATCCCGTGCCACCCAACGTGCTCTAGAAGGTGTAAGTCAACTACCCTGGCCAGCAAGATCTCCGGATCTGTCCCCCATTGAGCATGTTTGGGACTGGATGAAGCGTCGTCTCACGCGGTCTGCACGTCCAGCACGAACGCTGGTCCAACTGAGGCGCCAGGTGGAAATGGCATGGCAAGCCGTTCCACAGGACTACATCCAGCATCTCTACGATCGTCTCCATGGGAGAATAGCAGCCTGCATTGCTGCGAAAGGTGGATATACACTGTACTAGTGCCGACATTGTGCATGCTCTGTTGCCTGTGTCTATGTGCCTGTGGTTCTGTCAGTGTGATCATGTGATGTATCTGACCCCAGGAATGTGTCAATAAAGTTTCCCCTTCCTGGGACAATGAATTCACGGTGTTCTTATTTCAATTTCCAGGAGTGTGTGTGTGTATATATATATATATATATATATATATATATATATATATATATCAAAAGTCATCATATATATATATATATATATATATATATATATATATATATATATATATATCAGTTCATGGCATTCAGTCTTACAAATTTCCTTTTTCTGAGGGACACACGTCCAGATCGTCCGCTCTCAAAACTCTGCCATTTCTCCCCACACATTCACCACTGCTGGCGGCTGACCTCCGACTGCACAACGCTAGACACTGTTCACATCCAACTACCCAACACTACAATGGCGAACATTCCAACAGTGTCAACCAGTCACAGATTGCACACAGCACAGTCAGCGATTTTCATATAGAGCACTACATGGCGTTACCAACATAAAATCCTAAATAGGCTACTTACAATGTTTAATGTTCTCGGGAGATGTATTGGAGTGCCTCGACATGTACCAATGACCACCCATCAGTTGTCGCCGCGCTGGTGGAGAAATGGACCGCCATGACACCAGAACTCTTTACCAACCTGGTTGAGGGCAAGTTTCAGAGCGCGCACTGCCGCCCATTCTGATCACACACCATATTAAGAACCATGTCCCGCATTTTGTAACATACAGCAGATCATAACAGATCGCGGTGACAAAGTGTAATAAATATGTCATTTCTGTTGCCTCATTACGCAGCTCTCTCAGTTACCTCCTGTACAATAGTGTAGCAGTTCTTTAGCGTTTAATATTCATTGAGCTCGGCAGCTACACATCGCGTGAAAGTTACTTTCGTCCATAAGTTTTGCAGTGCAGTATTCTTAAGTAATCAGACTTCCGAGTTGAAAATGGGTGTTCTAGTGAAAAAGATATTTTTTATTCTTCAGGTCCAGCAGCGTAATATATGTCTGATAACGACATGATCGTTGCAGTAGATACACCAAATAGCTGCTTATAATGAGTAATCTTTATTTACAATTACGACAGACTGTTTCGGCTTTATCGCCATTTTCAAGTACGTCTAGACTGATGTGACGTCCATATTGCGTCGTTAGTGGACTGTTTTGTAACTGTCACTGCTTTAATAATATCGTAAATGTTGTTGTCAAGATGTTAAAATTAATTGTTAATTCTGACGTGACAGCAGTTTGACAGTTCCACTATTACGACGCTGTATATATAGACATATAGCGTCGTAATAGTGGAACTGTCAAACTGCCGTCACTTCGTAATTAACAATTAATTTTTACATCTTTACAACAACATTTACGATATTATTAAAACAGTGACAGTTACAAAACAGTTCACTAACGACGCAGTATGGACGTCACATCAATCTAGACGTACTTGAAAATGGCGATAAAGCCGAAACAGTCTGTCGTAGTTGTAAACAGAGATTACTCATTATAAGTAGCTATTTTGGTGTACCTACTGCAACGATCATGTCGTTATTAGATATTTTTTTCATTTACTCACCACTTCTGAAGGGATCTTAATAATGGGATCCTCACCGACAGGAAGCGTGTTTTCAGGTAATCATTAAAGGTAATTTTCCTTGGTGACCCCTTATACACGGTAGAAGAAGTACTGAACAGAAACAAGAGGTCAGGAACAAACTAATAAATGGCTAGAAAACAGCCTGTGGTTTTTTTAGTAAGATGCAATTCATCAATTACCTTTTTTCCGGAAATATGTGTAAGTTTTATAAAAATAATATTCCGAACGATATAGTTTATCTTGAGTATGATATTTGCTACACTAAACTAAATTAATGAACAAGGGAAAGGTCCAATCAGACATGTCGAACCCAGCTCTGAATTTTTCACCATGGACAGAATACTACCAAACAACTTCACTGTCTAAATTAGTCAACATCCTCGCCGCGATGGACGCACTAGTTGGCGCACGGTCGCGCAAGTTAAGCTATGCAGTGCCCCGCTATTTTTTGGATGGGTGACCGCCTGTCAACGCCGTCGTGCTGCTAGCTCCGACTGCGCGGCATTATTTACGTCGGCGCTCGCCATGTTGCCACTTCGCTACACTCAGCTGCGTTCTTGATTTTTTTTGGTTACTTTTCCAAAATTCGGTGAGTGAAATGGCTGCAAGCGTTTGTAGGAATTTTTTGGTCCAATGCACTTTCAATAGAAACGCGCCGAGGCCAATGAGATTCGGGTCTGTAAGGTACTCCTTATTAGCAGAGAAGAGCACATTTCACTTTATTTTCACTATTGCTATTTCACATACGTGAAGTGAATGTGTCAGCGCTGCAGTACGTACGGAGTGACGAGCGAGTGCTAGGTTTCCAAGCTGGCTAGCGGAGGTGATTGGCTATCTCGCGCTTTCAGAGCTAATGGGATGAGTTGACGATGCACAAACCGCTCGTGATGTCAGCAAACGGATTCGTTTATTCTGGCAGGAATCAAGTAAGTGTTATTAATAAATATTTGCTAACAAAAGTTGCCCTTTGCCACTCATACATTAGGAGGAGTCTACAGGTCATGAAGACTATCTTTCAGTAATTTTACAATGCGAGAAAATGTTGGTATCAACAAATAAATGAATAAAAATGAATAACTTTGGTGTAACCGAAGATGTACGATCTTATACGAATTATACCGATTGTATGCTCAAGTTACAGGCTGTGCGCCATAGTCGGCAGTCATGGGGTAGACCATGTTCTCGTATCGTTAATAGTTAGCTTATGATCAGTGTGAACAAGTTCATTTTACGGGGTTTCTTAAATAAACGCACCATAATGGCATTCCGTGTACAAATTATTTGCACAAAAATTTCTTCCCACTTCATTACGTAAAATATAGACAGTGGTATTGCACTTTCAGATTCCATCGGGGCTGCTACTGCTCTGCAAGGGGACATAAAACTACGTGAGCACCTCCACATAACAGGCAGGAAGAATTTCTACGCTGAGGGCTCACTAAGTCAGTTCTAGACAGATTGGATGAACTACGCAAAACGCGGGTGGAAAATCGTGGCCTGTTATACTGTATGCCCCTGATACCACCATATATGGTCTCACAGACTAAACGGAGACATTTCTGATGGTTTCGTACGAGTGGGGGAAAGGGGGGGGGGGTCCGTGCAAGGATATGTGACGTTTTGTGTTTGCCAAGAGACTAATTAGTAGACATGTGTTTAGACTTTGTAAGTGGGCTGCTTCTGTCTGTGTTGGCAGCGCTGTGTAGCGCTTAGCATTGGATCTCTGACTGCGCTTTCTTTGTAAGAGACTCTGTGGCTGGTTGGACTCATAGTTAGAATAATCGCCAGTAGTGTTGGGCAGTTGGAAGTTAGTCGCCAGCAGTGATGGAAGTACTGTTGGGTATTTGGAGGTAAACAGCCAGCAGTTATGGATGTTAAATGTGAGCCGGCCGCTGGTGGCCGAGCGGTTCTGGCGCTACAGTCTGGAACCGCGAGACCGCTACGGTCGCAGGTTCGAATCCTGCCTCGGGCATGGATGTGTGTGTTGTCCTTAGGTTAGTTAGGTTTAAGTAGTTCTAAATTCTAGGGGACTTATGACCTCAGCAGTTGTCCCATAGTGCTCAGAGCCATTTGAACCATTTTTTTGTTAAATGTGAGAAATTAGCATTGATGGAGGGTAGAGGTCTGAAGTGTTAGCATAGGCTAACGATCTGTATATGTTTGACTTGGAGATTGAATATTATTCATAATTATATACCTTCGTACTCGATGTCAATGACGATTTATGTTCGTGTCTGAACTGGACGTCACATTATTAAGGTAAAAAGTATACATTATTTGGTTTGCAACAAAATCTTTCCTTTGCTAACCACAGGCTTATTAGTAGTTAGTGGCTTTAGCAGTTAGAATCTTTTATTTAGCTGGCAGTATTGACGCTCGCTGTATTGAAATAGTTCGCGTAATGAAGATTTTTGTGAGGTAAATGCTTAATGAAATGTATAGGTTATTGTTAAGATTGCTTTTTAGTCAGGACCATTCTTTTGAATTAATTATTTGAAGTCAGGATGTAATTTTTTTGAGCATTGCGTAGCGCTAGAATATTGTCGGTCAGTGTTGACATGTTAAGAAGAAGTAAAGAGAAAGCGGGCTCACTACGTTCAGTTTTCCTCAGCTGTTTCAGAATCAAGTAACGTAGAAGCTTCATCTTCTCAGTCATTCTGCAATTTAAGTACAGACACACTCATTTAAACAAAGAAGTTTTAACTTTTATCTGTATTCGTGCTTTCTCAAGTTATCAAACGACGATGTATGTGAAAGCATAGTGTTGACAAATGACGGAGTCCAGAAATTCAAGTATATTAACGACTGCATTAGTGTTGCCAATGTGCAACATGCAGGATAAGTGATTCGAGCTGTGCCACTTTTTTAACGTATCTTTCGAGAATCCGAGCTAGGAAGTACGAAATGCTTTACGTTCATACAGACATTAGTGTAATGATTGGAAAATGGTTCAAGTGCATATTACGAGCAAATAGCTGCTGGCCGCTCTCGTTACTACTCTCATCCATGTGTGAGGCATGAGGCATCCTCATCGCTCTTACTTTCGTTATTCTGTTTTGTTTTCGAGACTTCCATATCCGTTTGAATGGTACCCGAAATATTTGTTGCAAGAACCCGAGATGGAGAACCAGCCCCCACTAATGACTGGGCTGGGGACTTACAACAGTGTTAACCTCCACTCCCACCTGATGAACATGCGGTGGTAGTGAAAGTGGTCCCGCAATACGTTGGACTAACACAGTAAACACGGTTTGTGACGTAGTTCTATCGATAACTGAGCTTTCTCTCGGCAGCTGTACAGGGCACGGGCCTTTATTGCGGCAATCATTCCGAAGGTGGCCCACCGAGTTAAAAATTCCACATGTCTTCGGTTGTCTGCTATGTGGTATGTACACCCTACAAGCGCCGATGAACAAGTAGGACAGGATGTAGAATGAAATTTTCACTCTACAGCGGAGTGTGCGCTGATATGAAACTTCCTGGCAGATTAAAACTGTGTGCAGGACCGAGACTCGAACTCGGGACCTGTGAGGACGGGGCGTGACTCGAGCTTGGGTAGCTCAGTCGGTAGAGCACTTGCCCGTGAAAGGAAAAGGTCCCGAGTTCGAGTCTCGGTCCGGCACACAGTTTTAATCTGCCAGAAAGTTGCATATCAGCGCACATTCCGCTGCAGAGTGAAAATTTCATTCTAGAAACATCCCCCAGGCTGTGGCTAAGCCATGTCTCCGCAATATCCTTTCTTTCAGGAGTGCTAGTTCTGCAAGGTTCGCAGGAGAGCCTCTGTAACGTTTGGAAGGTAGGAGACGAGGTACTGGCAGAAGTAAGGCTGTGAGCATGGGGCCTGAGTCGTGCTTGGGTAGCTCAGTCGGTAGAACACTTGCCCACGAAAGGCAAACGTCCCGAGTTCGAGTCTCGGTCCGGCACACAGTTTTAATCTTCCAGGAAGTTTCATATCAGCGCACACTCCGCTGTAGAGTGAAAATTTAATTCTACATCCTGTCCTACTTGTTCATCGGCGCTTGTAGGGTGTACATACCACATAGCAGACAACCGAAGACATGTGGAATTTTTAACTCGGTGGGCCACCTTCGGAATGATTGCCGCAATAAAAGCCCGTGCCCTGTACAGCTGCCGAGAGAAAGCTCAGTTATAGATAGAACTACGTCACAAACCGTGTTTACTGTGTTAGTCCGACGTATTGCGGCACCACTTTCACTACCTCCGCATGTTCATCAGGTGGGAGTGGAGGTTAACACTGTTGTTAAGTCTCCAGCCCAGTCATTAGTGGGGGCTGGTTCTCCATCTCGGGTTCTTGCAACAAATATTTCGGGTACCATTCTAACGGATATGGAAGTCTCGAAAACAAAACAGAATAACGAAAGTAAGAGCAATGAGGATGCCTCACACATGGAGGACAGTAGTAATGGGAGCGGCCAGCAGTCCTGTCGTCTTAGGCCTTTCGTGAAACCAACGAACGAATAACATAGGAGTGGATGCGGGAGCAACAAATCTTGCCCACAGCCTCACGTGAGGGAAGTCTAACATTGATAGAACGTAAAAGCGAGGACTTTGCGATTGCGGCCCTGCCCAGGCACTTGCGTCGGGAATAACACAGTTAAGCACTTCCGTCTTCAGGCCACAAGTGGCCTATCTGGGCCATCCAACCACCATGTCATCCTCAGTTGAGGATGCGGATAGGAGGGGCGTGTGGTCGGCACACCGCTCTCCCAGTCGTTATGATGGTTTTCCGTGACCGGAGCCGCTACTATTCGGTCGAGTAGCTCCTCAATTGGCATCACGAGGCTGAGTGCACCCCGAAAAATGGCAACAGCGCATGGCGGCCCGGATGGTCAGTCATCCAAGCGCCGGCCACGCCCGACAGCACTTAACTTCGGCGGCAAGTCCGATGCCTCTAACACAGCTAAGGCCCCCAGGAAACCAAATCAAAACCCGCTGCAGCAAGCTCCGACATAGAAAACATCATCACCGTGGACTGGGCGGAAGTAGTGGAGAGAAGAGAGGGTCCAGGACCAGACGTTGAATTTTAACATCAATTTGTGATTTTGTTTAACGTATGTGTCCTCTGTTGTTGCTGCTGTAGTGGTCCTCAGTCCAGAGACTGGTTTGATGCAGCTTTCCACGGTATTCTTAACCAGTGCGAGCCTCTTCATTTCTGAATAATTACTGCAACTTACATCCATTTGAATTTGTTTACTGTATTCATCTCTTGGTCTCTCTCTACAACTTTTACCCCTTCCCCCTCAAGCCCCCCCTCCCTTCCAATACTAAATTGGTGAAAAATTAATTGTCCATGCACTTAGAAAAGTGTATGGACAATTGTACTATAGAAATTCAATAATTTCCTCCATCTGTACCATGTATAGTGTCACATCACGAATATGCATATGAGGATCTTGAAAATCACTGGATATCGACGTCTCAAATTTAAAATCAGCAATACACACAAACATGAGGATAGTGTACTGTATTCAAGTGCTTATGTTCATAAAACACCTGAAGACATACTGAGAGGCAGAATAAACACAGATACTGTTACGTAAACTCACCAGGTGGCACTGTGGTAGTAAAATTTGGAATCATTTCGTATAAAGTAAAGTATACTAATTTAAAAAAAGAGCTTTAAATCATTATTTATATACAATGCATAATCCAAATCATAAACTACAGTGATCTTAAAACAACAAATTGCTTTAGAAAGTTTCAGGAAATTCTTAAAACACTTCCTTCTATTAAAGTGTGAAATTTGTTTGAATAATCAGTTTATGTCATAATCACGTCATACATGCTTCATACATTATAACAAAAGTCAATAACACAGGCTCCAAATTGTCTAAATTGGGTTTGGAATAACAAACACAGAAACTAAATCTACTAAGTAGTCAGATTATACACCAAGAAACGGAAATATATACACTTATTACGGTAACTTACATATTACACGACCATCAACAGAGTATGATGTGTGGATACATCGTAATGCATCGATTGACATATAGGTGCCTTAAATTTGTGCTACAGCAATTAATGCTTAGACAGTTCGCGTTTCCTGTCAGTCTCATGTGTTAGATATTTGTATTTCCTTTTGCCTAGTGCATTTTTATGTTTTTGCAGTTTTTGGTACATTTATAACTCGATCTGAGAAGCTCATCCGACTTTTTGCCACGATTAAAACGCTTCGAGGTGGAGTGTCTTGTAGCACCGGAAATGCATATCCTCCTATTTCCATCTATTGTACTATACATTTTTTTCCTTATTTTGTTACCTGAAGATATGACGTTTCTGTGTCTTTGTATATTGTAATTGTTTTACTATATATATATATATATATATATATATATATATATATATACATGCATTTATGTCGATGTATAATTGGTTTGTTTTGTAAATATTATTTGTATTTTCACGCTGGGTCTGGCCTAGGGAAAACTATGCTATCGAACGATTACATCGATAGGTCGTGTGGAGAACCAAAGTGTTTAGGATCTTTGGTAGTGTTAACTCTGCCGCGTGGAGCGCGGGCATAGCACAGAAAATCTGGCTGGAGTAGTGCAGTGGAGCAGGTATGTTGTGTGACGCTCCCGCGAGTTGCCGCGCTTTCGGGGTTTGGCAGCATGTAATTTCGCTCGACTAGCTACGATAGTTTCTGACACGGTGTCGCGGACGGGAAGCGTTAGCTGGCGCACATCAAGAGCCCGTTTTGCCTGGTGACCGTGTCGAGAAGGAGGCGCGCCAACATCCAGCTTCTGCAACAGCGACGGTCGACAATGAGTGACTGTCGCCACCCCCCCGAACGACGACTGCAAACCTTCAATCAGCCAACAAGGAAGACTGGAAGCACGTAAAGTTTTAGAACTGTATGGTAGACCTCAGCTTTTCAAACTGGTCAATTTGTGTCACCAAATTACAGCAACGTAGCATGAACCTTTGTTGCTCATTGTCTCAAATGCATTACCAAGCAGGGTCCCTTCTTTTTCCGGAATGAACCCGAGTGTCATTGAAATTCAAACGCCAGCATGAAAGTAATATCATTCGGTTTCACTGCTTTAATTTCAAAGTTCAGTTAAAGTATTCATAGCTGGCTACAATATTTAGATGACACGAGCAAAAATTAAGAGTGCGAGTTTTCTTACCATATTTTAGCTTACCTGTGACTGCAGCTCAGCTTGGTACGTACTAAATTTTACTACGGTTAATTGATTCAAGTTGAAAGTTAAATCTCTTATTTCTAAATTGCATAGATTCAAGTAGCTTTTGAAATGATTGTTGAGGTAGCCCAAGACTAACCTTATTTTATTGAATTTCGTAGTGCTTCAGAAACAAAGTTCTCTATAACTTCCATCACTAAATTAACTTTCAATTTTCTGGTTTTATTAATTCTTTTGCTAAATTAAGTCAGAGTGTAGCGAAATTTATTACTTCTGACAAACATTCATTTTTCAAACAACACGTGTCAACCTTCAGTTGCCACGCTTTTAGTGCTAATTATATGTGCATTAATCTTTCATTTTCAGTTATTATAGTAGTTGTCCATAGGACTGGTGACCAAATCTCAAATATTTAATTAACACCAATTAATTGTTAACGTAACGACCGCACATCTACTTTCTTTATTAATTTTACCCTTTTCTCAAAATTAATTTCCACCAATATCATTTGCATTTTTCCTTTCATTTAGATGTAACCCTTTCCTGCCTCTTTACCGACAGATTAACTTCGGTGACGATTGCTTTTCCCAAATTTCCATTAGGTACACGCGGTTTAATTTTTACTGTCATTAAGGTCGATAAGTGAGGGGGAGGTTACAGTCTTATGGTGCAAAAAAAGGTCGAGCAGAAGTCACCATTGTTAAAAGTCAACTAGTCAGTGATATCTATGGGCAGAACCATACGTTTACCATATTAAGTGAAAAAAAGTGATGCCACCAACGTACGCTGGACGGACTAAAAGGGGAAAACGGAGAACATCTTACTGCCGAGGCTGCGATGGTATTAGAAGTGCACAGATATTTTACCAACTTGTTTTCTGGACCGCTCTGTATGTGTATTAAAAATAGTTCAAATGGCTCTGAGCACTATGCGACTTAACTTCTGAGGTCATCAGTCGCCTAGAACTTAGAACTAATTAAACCTAACTAACCTAAGGGCAGCACACACATCCATGCCCGAGTTAGGATTCGAACCTGCGACCGTAGCGGTATGCGTATTATTCTATTTAATTATGTTAGAGTGTATGTATTTACTGTATAAAAGAAATGAAGAAGCAGTGATGGCGTTTACTTTTGTGCAGTGAGTATGGGTGGTGGGGGGGAGGAAGAAGCAAAGATGAGTGGACTGTAAGTGCATAGTAGTGTGGTGGAGAATGAGTCTGAAGAGAAAGCTGAAGAGCAAGAAGTGAAAAAAATGGCAGGGGGAAGGGAGGTTGAGTGAGAGATGGGAAGGATGGGAAAGGCCGTTTTTTTTTGTATGATTTCTTCAGTTATTTTATATAGTCTCTTTTCTGTGTTAATGCTTTTTATACACGGAAGTTTTCTTGGGAAGGGAGGAGGTGTCTGTCTTTATCGATTCTTATGATATTTTTATCTTTTTCAATAATGCTTGATCCGTCGTTTTCCTGTTTAAGATAGTCTACAAATGTTGAACGGTGTATACCGCTTTTCCATGCTCTGATGTTTTCTTTAAATCTTGTGTCAAATGTCCTGCCAGTCATCGCAGTGTACACTTTACCAGAGTCTCTGCAACTGAGATGACACATAACGGATTGTTGTTATCTGTCTGGCTTAGATATCAGTAGAACTACAGAGAGAGGAAAAAATACAGATCGAAGAAAAACTAGTAGTAATGTTGGCAACACAACAAAACACGAAACACTCTTAGAAATATACAAATAAACAGTGAACTTTGGTGTACAAATCTGCGCTGTGTTAAACATAAAAAAACGCATAGCGTAAAATTAGAGTACAACTATCAGCGCGTAACGAAAAAAGGAACAAAAAACTAGCTATCAGATTGCATTTTCTGATGTATTCGAAAAACCAATAATTTGTTAAAGAACTGTTCAAATAACTTAACGGGTTTGCTGCCGGGTAACGTCGAAGACCACAGCTGATGTTTCGACAGGAGCACACCCTGCCATTCTCAAGGCACAACTGCAAGGAGGAAGCAGTGTGCAAGGGAATTTAACACCTCGGATCACAGAGGAGAAACAAGGAAGATATCACAAACAGAACAAGTAATCAGCAGGTGAGGTAGTACTAGTTCTGTCTCTCTGTTTTTTGATGAGAGACAGAGTCGGATTCCAAGCAGTATTTAAACAAAATCCAGCATCTCTGTTTATAAGGTTGCTTGATAGTTTGATTTCAACAGCTTCCTTAATAATACTGCCAATAGCTGGACGTGCAAACCAGAATGTCCGTGTTGTTGTATTCCATAGGATGACCGGTGTCAAGGCAATGTTCTGCAATAGCGGATTTTCTCGGCTGTTGTAAGCCTGTGTTGGTTATCTTTGTTCGTGTGTTGGCTCTATGGTTACCCGGTTCTTGTTCTGTGTGTGATATCTTCCTTGTTTCTCCTCTGTGAACCGAGGTATTAAATTTCCTTGCACACAGCTTCCTCCTTGCAGTTGTGCCTTGAGAATGGCAGGGTGTGCTCCTGTCGAAATATCAGCGGTGGTCGACGACGTCACTCGGCAGCAAACCCGTAAGTTATTTTAACATTCAATTCGCCGGGAAAAGTTAAGGTCTCACATTGTTAACGAACTGTTTATCAATCTAAAAATCAAATCAGATTGCAAATATCCTTAAATACAGACCACTGATGATGCCTGTTTCAATAAAGTGTAACGCGTCTGGTGAGAAAAACACGCATTTTCTTGCAGTTGTAGCAACGGAACAACAATACCCTGTAAGAGGTATGCAACAGGCAAGACTTAGGAGAGTCTCTGACCAGAGAGCAGTATGTAGTTAGTTGTTGCTTGTCGCTAGTCGGCAGTAGTCGACAGTAGTCTGCGTGAGTCGGCAGTAGTGTGTAGTAGTCTGCGCGTGTCTGCGCGTGTCGGCAGTCTGCTCTGGTCGGGACTCTGGAGGATGAGTATTATTCTAGAAGGTAAAGAAGCAGCGTTGCGCATATCTAGTAATGTATGTTAATGTCATCCAATTTCTTTAAAAAAAATGCCCCAATAATAATTTTTATAATATATAGTAATTTAAAGAAAACATTCATTTCAATTTAAAGATTTTATCCAATGAATAATTAATTCCTTTCACGAGTCACAAAGCATAGGCCAGCATTGCACGGAGCTGAGCCGAAAATTCTTTAGGTAAGAGCAGATATATTCGCAGTTTTTTATTGAGGTAAGAATTTTTGCTTTTTTTATTCAGAATACAGGGCCGTGGCGCAGCGCTGCTGTCGTCATAAAATTTACCAGGTTACTGAATTTTCCTTTTTTATTATTTTTGGGTTTAGGAATTTTTCTGTTTCGAACTTAACAATAAATGAGAAAAGAATTTTGTGGGAACATTAAATGTGAATGCATTTCTGCACAGAGATTATAAATGGGAGCCAATTTTGTTCCGAGGTTACAATATTTAAAATTAATTTAATTCTTATTTCCGATGGGACGTTACACTTGGTTCGTGGTTCATTTTCATTTTTTATTAAGATTTTTGTGGGGAGGTTACAACCCTCAGAAACTGTAAAGCAACTACGGGAAATATGGCTACACAAATGAAGAATCCTTTGGTAATTGATAATTTGCAACTTAAATCGTGTAGCACAGGCCACTGTGGAGTTTACAATCCGTAACGGATCACCTACGGGCCGCGACCGTCGGCACGTACTGACCGCTGTTGACAGTCGGCGCGCCGGTTTGCCATTGTTCCCGGGAACTGTGGCTATTCTGAAGCTTGAAAGTAACGGGCTGGGTTCCACTAACCCGGCTAAAGGGTGCTGGCCTGGTCCGACTGGCTCTGGCTGGTCTGTAGACACTTGTGAGAAGCGACATTTGTGAGAAACTGGAATGCGGCGACACTTGTGAGAAATCCGGGATGCTGAGGGACCGGCACAGGGTATGTCGCAAATGCTGCGCCACTACCTGCTCGGCCGCTACCTGCTGCTGCTTGGTGTGACTGAGCGCTCGGCTTGTGCCGGCCCGAGCAGCTGTCGAGGGACATTCACACTCCTCCAGTGCAGCCAGGGTACATTATTTCAGAATTTTTTTGGGCGAGGAAGAGTGGCCTTAGCCAAATTAGAAATCGAATCTGATTTTGCCCCCACGATATCATGTCAACCATTAGTTGCAGCACAGTTATGCGTAAGACCTTTATCATTGGAGTTTTTGTTCTGATTAATCTTACATAGGGCATAATTTCCGCTCAACCTCATACTTAACGATGTATTTTACAGAAACTATAGAAAACGAAAATGCTTTCCATCTTTCAACCCCTCACCCAAAATTTGATATCATATGAGTGGCAACATTTTACCATGTATCAAGAATTTGGTTCTCAGTAGAAACTTTCTTCTTTAATTATTTCGAAATAAACCTCAATTTTCCCACACCACGCAGGGAAGTGTACTGAGGTCTAATGTGAGTCCTGCTAGCAATTAGCGTTAAGGGATGCAATTTATGTATTGAAACAATATGTATTCATCGTCCACTCAGACAGACATTGTGCATGGGGGCTTAATTAAATGAAATGAAAATAATATTAATTTTTGGTAGCTGTATGTCCGATTACGCTATGTCTCGTAAACGGTTGGCCCTGACTAGTATTATTACGCTATCTGACTGCATAGAACAACAACAAAGAATGAAATGGAAATTTTCAATAATACAATTAATTAATTAAGTCCCCAGCAACTATAAAACCTACGAAACCAAAGCACAAGTATAACTGTTCTGTGTGTGGAAGTATGACTCAACGTACGCATCTGGCACGGTTCTTCTTCAATAACACAAGAAATTTTAAATAACATTTATACTGAATTAATTATAGAAAATAGAAATACCATAATTACTCAAGAAAACCAGAATTACACTCTAATCCAAGAACACAAGCCAGATGCTTTGTTGACTGAACCTGTAATGACGCATTATTTAAAACACTGAAATAATGAAAAACAACACATTTTACCTTCATATATATATTGACGAAAAGCACTCTGATTATTACAGTATTTCCATTCGAACAACATCTGCTGTCCAGCCCATCAAACAACTGCATAAAACATGGAACAAGCACTCCTTATTACAACATCTCGACAAGCACACTCCACCACGACCTCTCGACAGGAACTGACTACTACGAGTCCTCGACAAGCACTGCCCACTACATCTCAATAATCACTGCCAGTGGAGGCGGCGGAACAATACTCACTAGCGCGATCTCTGGCGCTGTGGCTCAGTGTAGCCACCTTTCAATTGTTTCTAAAATTCTCTACACAAAAATGCTGATTGCGATTGTTAGAAAAGCTATGACTTTTCAGACTTCATTAGTGAATCTTTTACAATTTGCAAGAGACATTTAGCTGAATTTTCGTCGTTTCTAGGGAACACCTCGAGGAGGTAGTCTCTCTTCGTCTCCCATTATATTTATTTACAATATTTACAGGATGATTATTTATTTACAACTTTTACAATAGGGTGATCGAGTGTTGCTGTAGCTTCAGCCATTTCCTTCATTGTAATTTCTGTGCATAGACCACGCAAGTAAGAAATGATTTTATATTGCCGTCAACTTTGAGTCTTGTAAGGGCCTTAGAAACTATCTCATCTGTCTTAATTGCGGAATTCTTTCTTCTTTTCCCACCTAGATTTAAAACTAGTCGTTCAAATTGGTACCCATGATATTCTCGTCCTCTCTGAGAATTTTTACTAAGGAGTAAAAATTTGGATGAACCTTCGAAATTAATGTATTTATCCTCCTATTCCAACCTTCTGAAACACTGTTGGTGCGGTGACGCCTTCCTGCGCAGTTCCATATATCCCTTGACAGGTCTTCATCATCCAGCCATTGCGGGCGCTGATAACCTCGCTGTTGTGCGCCCTAAAACACTAATAATCATCATCATCATCCAGCCATTGTTCAACGAAACAGTCGTAAAAATCCTGCAGTTTTTCATTATCTGGCGTGCTCTCCTGAATGCATAGCCACCCAGCACCTAACATGTCCAAGGGAATGTGAGCCAAAGCGGAACACAATCTTATGTGAAAACGAATTTCTTCGTTTTCCTTGTAGGCAGCAACAAGGCTGCAATTCTGCACTTGCCTCCACAAGCACTGATTGAAATGATAGTTGCAGCCATTAATCTTTGCATCAGGAAACAAATTTGTTACTGATTGGATGATTGCAGCTTGAAAATCCATCATGATAGCTGTAGGATTCCATCCAGGTACGTTGCTCTTAACAGCTGTGAAAAGGCGATCGTGCGTTTCTCGATTTTTATTGGGTAGCAAGGCGTACACGGTTGGAACTGTGTTGGTTTCCTCCTCAGGACTAGAAATATCAGCATGAACAATAAATAACTGTCCAAACTGCTGGCTGGAGCTTTTGAACGTTCCATCGACAAAGAACGAGTTGCAGTCTGTTAAACATGATTTTCCCCTTTCGCTGGCGGACACTAATATCCTGTCATTTGGTCCTCTGTCGTCAACTGCAAGTAAAAATTTGCTCCCATCATTCATTAGAATATAATGTTCTTGCAGAAATATTCCTGCAGCATCGATCGGATCTTGTGTAGATCCCATGATTTTTTGCCTGATGCGTTGCAGCGATCGTTTTGCACTCCTGTGTGACCGCAGTGATGTGACGATGTCGTATCCTTGATTGAACAGCGGCCCTACTTCTTCGGCGTAAACAGAGGAAAACTGAAGTGTCCATTTCTTTTGCACGCCTTTTGGCGTTTGCCACTTGTTTTCGCACTTCATACATGCATGGCTGCCTTCACCTAAAACTAAGTTGTTTCTGGTGGATAGTCTTCCTTTACACTTCTTGTTTACGTTTACGCACAGCCAATAACTTATACCTTCATTGTCGGTATATTCCACTATATACTGGTAACCATTATAAATCACTAGAGGCTTCCCTTTCTTTGTCGTGGCGAATCCCATCTTTACAACAGCAGTACTGAACTGCAGTGCGCCGGCCGTTGTGGCCGAGCGGTTCTAGGCGCTGCAGTCTGGAACCGTGCGACCGCTACAGTCGCAGGTTCGAATCCTGCCTCCGGCTTGGATGTGTGTGATGTTCTTAGGTTAGTTAGGTTTAAGTAGTTCTAAATTCTAGGGGACTGATGACCTCAGATGTTAAGTCCCATAGTGCTCAGAGCCATTTGAAGCATTTTTTGAACAGCAGTGCTCTACTTGTTTGGTGTCCACAGTAGGACTGAACTGCGGCGCGCTACCTGTTTGGTGTCCCTATAGCCCGCCCGCTACCTATTCGGCCGAGTCTCCTCACAACTGTCCCTCCTCACAACTGTCGCTCCTCACAAGTGTCCCAACCCCTTCAAAGGCCAGTGTTTCCCCCGCAGAATGGCTGGCGTTCTGGCGTATCCTGGTACCCTTTGAGAAACAAATTTCTGCAAGTATCGGCAGACAGCAACATTCTGCAGATGTACTCTGAGCGTTAGCAGGAAATCGCCAATCGCAGTGACTACTTTTCGCCCTGGAAGCTGATTGACTGAAATACAGGCACTTGAAAATAATGTCGTGGAGCTGTAGAGAGCTCGCAAAATCGGGTCAGTTGAGTGCAGGAGACGAGTTGAGCCGACTGGTGTTGATGTGGTGTGGATGTGTGTTTTGTAAGTTTGTAGTCAGGGAGCAGTAAGGCGAATAGATGTGTGAAGTTCAGAAGTGCACGGTATTACATTCCTTTTCCCAAGCAACGTCTTAATCTATAGTTGGTTTTCGAAGTGGGGGGTTGATGTTAGCGAGCGTACTCGGACTGTTAAGTAAGAAGCATCCTCACAGAGTGTGGAGCAACAGGTTAGCTGGAGACGTTGTCCGATGGACAAAGCGGACTTGGTGTGGGTTATTAGAAGAAGAGTAAATGAAGTATTGCTGCATTAGAAACTTGAGTTGTTGAGTCCTCGTGTATGCTCTTACCCTCTTTGTCTGTAGACTGTGTTCCTCTGTTGTTTACAGAAAAGATGGGAGAAACTGGTTTGTGGTGGTGTAATGACTGCTTGTGGAGCTCGTTGTCCAATCCAGTGGTCGGACTTCGGAGCTTTTGAAGGTAGTCAGATGGCTTCAGGGCAATGAATGGCGATTTAGCGGAGGGCACTGTTTTAAACTTGTCTCGCGCGTCTACTTGGCGCAGGCGACCCTTAGTCGCCCTTATAGCTGACGTGTAGCAGGGCCTAGAAACTATCCAGGTCCGCCAAAAAGTTCGAGAGCAAGTCTACGGAGCAATACGTCACGTGATTTGTCTCTCGCACCTGTCTCATGGACAGTGGCCGCGGCCGTGACAGGACTTTACCAAACAAGCTCCGAGACGACGGATGAAGAAGATGATTTCAAATCCTGGAGAGTAAATTTCTTTTAGAAGGATCTCCAAGTTTCTCAAAGACGTAGTTTCTGTTATGCCGGAGCCAAGGTAGCCCCTGAAGGCCGGCAACCCATATTACGCCACAGAGGACAGGGTTGTCTGTGTCCAAGGCGTACCAAATGCACCACGGTCAGCACCGGCTGTTTACACACAAGATTATGGAAACAGACATTCCGAGCGCTACTTCCTGCAGGGGGAGCTCGAGCCACTGCCTGCAGTAAGTATCACTACGTCAAAACCTGAATGGCTGGAGACAACTATTTAGGGGCTAGAACCAGCCCTGAAGATCAGTTCACTCCAGAAGCTGACCTCGTGGTCTTCGACCGCTGAAGATTACGTCTTCGTCGCTGAACTGGACTTTCACTAGTTTGTGTGCGGTACCACGAACCTTTGTGGAAATTTAGAAATGAACTTTTGTTTGCCTCAGTGAGGAGACTTTAAGTGGCATCGTAATTTTTACCTTTTGTTGTTGTTCAGTCGTCAACCTTGTAACTTACATAAATAATAGCAGTGTTTGTGAAAAATTGTGAATTTTCAGTAGCAACAGTTTCTTACAAGAAGATAGGTATTTTAATTGTGTTGATTTTAATCAATAGGAAAGATCAATATCGAAGGACGTTGCATTATATTTTCATATTAACTCCACACCATTCAGGAGAATATTCATTTCCTTATGAAAATATGTGTAACACTTCTTTTTTTCATACAAGAAGAAAGACAGATGATTTTTCAGTGAATTTAGGTTCCTGACACAGCATTTACGTTCACGGCCACTAATGAAGGGGCATTTTCCATTATCTTTGAGCGAATCGGCCTATCGCACCAGGTTTCCGTGTGCGCTTATCTCAGAGGGCGTCCATGGGCGTTTTTTTAAAGTTTCTTTCTTATTGATATTTGTATTATACACATACAACCCATCACCTCACATAATTAGTGGGTCCTTAAATGTTACAAAATTATTAGCAGCTAACTTGCAATGTTTACAGGTGAGCTTCAGTAGTGTTACAATGGGCAATTAATTTGCTATTATTGTTACTCTACTTGTTCTAATGGTGCACTTAATGGCTAAACCTCTACACTGCCTGCAGCGTCACAGGTGTGTCAGTGAAGTGTATAAACCCACTGCACGGCCTTGCACACTGAGCTAATCCTAATGATCGTGCCCTTGACACTAGGCAGGCCAAGGATGACTTTAATATCGCTGCGGGTTCCTGTTTTTTGTTTCCTAGTTCTAAGTCTTATGTGCTAAGATTCTAACCGACGTCGATTCCGGTGCTTGTCTCGTTCGGTATTGTTGTACCCCACTCCCCCTACTCCTGCACGTGGCGGATTCCAACTGTGATGGTAGACGACCTATCCACGCACAGGCGGTACGGGATCGGGTACTGGGACACATTTGGTTATTTGTTACTGCTCACGATTGTGATACCTCGTTTGCTAGGTTTTTAATGTTCGAAATGTATCCTCTCGTCTCAGTAGTATATACGTGTCGTTGTTCGGTAATTGATGTTGTAACGTGGCTGCTACATCTTTGTAAAGGGGGCACCCGTTAACCACATGGTTGAGAGTACCCCCTGGTGCGCCACAGTCACACGCAGGCATTGCCCTCCTCCCAAACCGATATAGATATATCAATGACTCCTGCCACAGCTCTTCGCCTCTTCTCCTAATTGCACTCTTATCCCCAACATGAACACCCAGAATGTCCCCTGTTTTCCTGATGTCTCCTTTCTTGGCCCACAACCATGCTGCTTGCTCTCTGATTTTGATGTGAAGAGGACAGAGCCCCATTATTACTAACAGGGCCTCATCTGGAGATGTCATTCAGGCCCCCACTGACCTTAATATCATGTTACTCTGCACCCTTCTCCGTGTCTAAATCTATATCTACATCTGCATCCATACTCCGCAAGCCACCTGACGGTGTGTGGCGGAGGGTACCTTGAGTACCTCTATCGGTTCTCCCTTCTATTCCAATCTCGTATTGTTCGTGGAAAGAATGCTTGTCGGTATGCCTCTGTGTGGGCTCTAATCTCTCTGATTTTATCCTCATGGTCTCTTCGCGAGATATACGTAGGAGGGAGCAATATACTGCTTGACTTCTCGGTGAAGGTATGTTCTCGAAACTTCAACAAAAGCCCGTACCGAGCTACTGAGCGTCTCTCTTGCAGAGTCTTCCACTGAAGTTTATCTACCATCTCCGTAACGCTTGCGCGATTATTAAATGACCCTGTAACGAAGCCCGCTGCTCTCCGTTGCATCTTCTCTGTCTCTTCTATCAACCCTATCTGGTACGGATCCCACACCGGTGAGCAGTGTTCAAGCAGTGGGCGAACAAGTGTACTGTCACCTACTTCGTTTTCGGATTGCGTTTACTTAGGATTCTTGCAATGAATCTCAGTCTGGCATCTGCTTTACCGACGATTAATTTTATACGGGCATTCCATTTTAAATCACTCCTAATGCGTACTCCCAGATAATTTATGGAATTAACTGTTTCCAGTTGCTGACCTGCTATATTGTAGCTAAATGATGAAGGATCTTCCTTTCTATGTATTCGCAGCACATTACACTTGTCTACATTGAGATTCAATTGCCATTCCATGCACCATGCGTCAATTCGTTGCAGATCCTCCTGCATTTCAATACAATTTTCCATTGTTACAACCTCTCGATATACTACAGCATCATCCGCAAAAAGCCTCAGTGAATTTACGATGTTATACACAAGGTCATTTATGTATATCGTGCATAGCAACGGTCCTACGACACTCCCCTGCGACACACCTGAAATCAATCTTACTTCGGACGACTTCTCTCCATTGAGAATGACATGCTACGTTCTGTTATCTAGGAACTCTTCAATCCAACCACACAATTGGTCTGATAGTCCATATGCTCTTACTTTGTTCATTAAACGACTGTGGGGAACTGTATCGAACGCCTTGCGGAAGTCAAGAAACACGGCATCTACCTGGGAACCCGTGTCTATGGCCCTCTGAGTCTCGTGGACGAACAGCGCGACCTGGGTTTCACACGATCGTCTTTTTCGAAACCCATGCTGATTCCTACAGAGTAGATTTGTAGTCTCCAGAAAAGTCATTATACTCGAACATAAAACGTGTTCCGAGATTCTGATCGACGTTAGAGATATAGGTCTATAGTTCTGCACATCAGTTCGACGTCCCTTCTTGAAAACGGGGATGACCTGTGCCCTTTTCCAATCCTTGTCATGGCGTTGACCATCCTCGTGAGCCTTTGCGCCCAGACTCCCGAGCCGTAACCCTCTACTGATGTTAATATGCTGTTATGATATAATTTTATTAACTGAGGCGGAAGATGGAATCCTTTCTGACCAATGGAAATGAGGTTATTGACTACTTGTGTGGCTTTTTGGGTTACAGTTTCGATGTGCTTTGCAAAATTCCACCTTTCACCAATGATGACTCCCAAGTAACGCGCCTCACGTCGCCGAAGAACTAGCGAGCCCTCAATTCTCACTGTGGAGTTCCTTACGAGTTGTCCTTTTAGTAAAAAATGTGTTGACTTATTTGGTGAAATTGTCATTTTTGTATTTCGGCACCATAGTTGTAGTTTTTCCTTAGCCCTTTCTATCTTAGGCTCAATATCTTCGCGTCTACGGCCGCCAGCCAACAGGAGGAGGTCATCTGCGTAGGCTATCACCTCTAGCACCTCTTTACTCTGTTGTAGGCTATCCAATAATGGCTCCATATTGATGTTCTAGAACTGGGGGCCTAACACAGAACCCTGAGGGGCATCCCTTTGTTATCATTTTTCCAACTTTCCTGCTTGGGGATGATAGCCACGGGCGGTTTCTAAGAGTTCTCTGTGGAGCTCGCTCTTTCGCAGTTAGTCCGCTGCAGAGACATGTGCGGTCTAGCAAGAAAGCTCCTGGGGCTTGTGGAGCACCTGGAGGTCGCGGGTTGGCAGCCGTGTTTACGACGACGGGCGCTCGGGCCGCTTTCAGCTTTAGCTGGTGGTGTCGCGGGAATAGGGGCCTTTTCCACCGCGGGCTAAGGACTGGTGCTACAAACCGTCGACTGTGCTGGAGTTCGACTTACCGTACCACCTTGGGACCACAAGCTGCATGTTTACGTCTCGCCATTAACATCTAGTGAGAAGCTTCTAAAGTGGGTGCTTACATTTACTAGTGCAGTAGTGCTGTTGTAACTGCATTTACGACTCGTTATATGAGCCGCAAGGTGCGCTCACTTGGGTGATGGCCTTTAAAATGACGGACCTCTGAGAGAATCCGAGATCCGATAATTATCATGTTACTATTTAAATCACTTGATTTGTTCCGTAGGGTTAAGTCTTCTGTAGTAAGATTTCCTTCTGATTACATGCTTGCTGTTTATTACGTTGGTCCATTGGTGAGAGAAGTGAATAAGGACATACAACCTTATGTTCAATGAAGTTTGTAGTTGTGGACAGCGTAAATTTTTGGTATGACTTTGTAACGTTCTTTAAACTTATTGAAATACTTAAATGAATGCTTGAACTTGGAATGCATAGAAAATTGGAGTTATCGTGTAGCGTGTTGTAAGCGCAAGTGGTGTGCTTACTCTGTCTTAGTGTTAGCAAAACCTTATACGAACTGATTGGGCACTGCAACTCCCAATACCAATAAAGAAATACAGTCACTGCAAAATGCACTCAGTCCCTTAAGTACTGAATCCACTGGCCCTGTTCAAAACTGGTAACTGTTAACTTTGGTCCCTGGGCACATAATAAATAAATAAAATTGTCTTACATCTAAAGCAGCAACGGTGGATGGCGTTATATTCCGCTCTCTCATGAAGAAAATACGAGTAACATATGTCTACAGACTCAGCGGTGCGCAAGGCTCGCCGTAATACTTTGAAATATACATGAAATTCTTTTGGCTGATAAATGAATACACTTAAGAAAAAATTAATGTCTTTAAAAAACATATGACCTGATCAGGGAGACAGTAGTGATTTGGGTGAATTACTAACACTGAATTTTTCAATAGTGAAGTTATTTTCGAAGTTAAATTTGTCTTTTCAAAACATCTGGCAATTGAAAGTACATTACTCAGAACAATTACACTCTTTTTTTTTATTAGATGAAAACCTTTCTTTGTTGACTTAGTCACTAACAATGGGCTTTGTACAGCAAGTATTACCTAACATGACTAAAAAGCATAAAGACAGTTCATCAAATTACGTATGCCTGTGTTAACAAATCTTAGAAACATGACAAAAGGGAAATATCTAACTAGCCTATACAGAAAACCTGTTTATCTACATTCTGGGGTTACTCAACACAGAACTCACTGTTACCAATTATCAGCAACTCATTTACACTGACACACTGCCAAAAGGAAAGTAATAAAAAATGAACTTCTTTACCTTAACTGCGAGAAGACTTCTGCTTCCACATTTATATTTTAATAATACAGGTACTTGTAAAGCTTCTTTGTAATATCAATCTAGTAATCCTTTCTTGTCACAATTAAATTTACATTTCATTATTTCACTTTACATTTCGTTATAAAATCACTCATCATATTTAACTACCTATTTTACGTGCAGTGAAACAAAAAGTATTGGTATGAGAAAATTCCCACATTATAATCTAACACTTGGTGGCTTTACAGAACACACCACAATAACTGCCTACTGCATCCTCTTTCGCTCACAGACTGCTACACACTCACTGCTGTGCGCCGAGCACTCTCTTACTCTAACACTATAATCTCAGATGGGAAGCAGTATCGTTCGCTGTGCGGTCGTGCAAAGACAGCGATCCGCTTTATAAAGCCCATCAGAGACATACATCCTTCACAATATAATAGTTTCCATTTTAGTTTACGTTAGTACCATTACAATATTCGGGTGCCACATGTAAGTGGACCCAGTATACTCCTTTCCACTGACCCTCCACCTGTGTTCTTTGCGGGTGCTCCTTATGTAACTGGCCCAGCCTGGGCTCCCTAAGCTATTAATGTTGTATGAAGCCCGGTGGTATGGGTTTTGCAAGTAAAAACCTTTTGCTTCTTTCAAATGAAGCAAAATAATATTAACTTATTGCAGTTCTCTTATATCACCAGGTACCAGGAATCTTTTACTTGTGCTTTGTTATATTGTGAAAGGGAGTAGTACTGAAGGTATTGGGAGCAGCTGACCTCTAAATATAACCGCCAGAGTGTGAGTTTCAAGGGAGTTTGCAGGGCCTGTGTGGTCAATGTTAAATAAGCCAAGTTGATGTACCTTTATCTCTGGAGCCAATGAAGATGAGAATCTAAAATTTTTATAAGTACCTTATCTGTGTTATTTATGTCTACTGAAGCAAAATTAACAGATAAGACACCAGAGAACCAGTGATACATTTTTAAAAAAATATGTAATTTTGTACTGCGATAATTTGTGTATGTAAGTTCCTAGATTCCTACCTGTTCAAATCACTACCATGATTGTTTTTCAGTAGCCACAAAGGTATTTTATACACCATTTTAAAGTGAAGAATATTATAGGATTTGTTTTGTAAAATGTAAAACATGTCAATTTTTTGCCTGCAAACTCCCTTGTTGACACGCTATATTGCGTGTTAATTTATTGCGTTTGTAGTCATAAAATAATTGCCTTGTGTATGTTGTAGAACCAGTTAATTTGGGCCACTTGGTCGTGATCTTGTGGAGTGTGACTGATTCTACCGCCCAGTGTGAACCGCTTGTAAACCAGGAAACTGCTCGAAGTATTCTGTAAAAGCTTGACCTTCAAATTTATCATTGAAATTGTTGCGTGTATCTTTGCTTAAAACGTTCTTTAAATTGATTTAAATGTCACTGGATGTGCCAATTTAAGGTTCAGTTAGGTGCTACTGTGAGTTTATGTAAATTATTTCACGCACTGCTAAAAGGATTTAAGTGTTGCTTCGTTTTGTTTACAGACTTACACCGTTAGGATGATGTAATTTTACTGTCAAATTCTCACTGGTGTAAAATAAATTTGGTATATTTCATTATGTCTAAATCTTCGCTTTGCAGTTATCTCTGTTTGCAAATTGGCAACTACAATTTTAGTTTTGGAGGCCATCCTTTTTAAGTTTGCTAATTTGGTGAATTATGGTGGACTTTGTAATTTTATTAAATTGCGGTTCAAATGTGCATTAACGAATGATGTATTGACGAATGGTGTTCAGCCCCCAGGCCTTGCTTGCCCTTCCTAGTAGAGGCGTATTAAGGGGTCTCAGTATTGACTAATTACGTTAGGGCTTTTCATTTCCTTACAAGAAATGCTTCAATTCAATTATTCCAAGCGTGCCGATACCTTCAACAATTCACCAATTCCCTTGACAAATCAGAAGTGCAATCTCATTTTACCACATTCTCCTTGTCACGAAGAAGTGCTATAAACTTTTACTTTCCTTTGGACAATACTTATAATAAAAGAATAATTCTTATTTCTGTGAGGATTCTTTGCTTTATATTGAAGAAGACAAAACACTTCAGGGCAAAAACAGAGTGCAACAACTGCGAATAAAAGTCAGGCAAAAGAAAGCATTTACGGCGAGCAGAAAGACAGGGCTGAAGAGAAAAGAAAAGGTTTAAAAAAGTGACTATGCATAGTGCCGTTGGCTCAGAGTCACATAAGTCGTCGACGTGGCATCTAATTGAATGCCTTGCACGTAACCGATGGGTCATACAGCATCATTATTATTATTGTAAAATTTTTAACTAATTATAAACACTGCATGTACCTTTTTTAAACAGTTGAAAATTACCAGTTTCTTCGCCTGCCACGAAACCAATGAAAAGTATGATTGTAGCGGAGTTGGAGTAGGCTGCACCTAAGCGGCACAGTTGTGTGATTTGTCTGACACTGCACTGGGAAACAGAGAACACGCATAATCGGCAGGAGTAGTTCTCAGTAATTGTTTTCTCTAGAATTTGCAACTCATTCGGTATCAAGTTGTACTGAGACCGCGAACACGAGATCATACTAGTTATAGAGCATACAAATTCATTTTAGCAGTGGTTCTAGCCGCGATCCATACCTGAATGGAACGGGAAAATCTAAAAGGCCCCCCACACACGCTACTGCATGTTTGACAATCACGCTTGCGCAAGTGTGCTTGCGCAAGCTTGCTTGACCGTGTGTAGGGTATATTAGCGCAAGCATCAGGCTCTTGCAAAAGCAGCTAGACGCTTGACCGAATTTCGATTATGCGTGCTTGTGCAAGCCTCCAAGCGTGTCCATGATTGCTCGTATGTGCCTAGAGTAGGGAGGCTTGCACAAGCACACATCTGTCATACGGACACAAACTATGGAGAGTGCTCGTTTATTTGGATTTTATGTCGTTTCCTTCTTCGTTCTGATGTCGGACCGGGAAGTGTTGGAGGAATTTATTAGGTGCTACGAAAGACACCCATGTTTATGGAATATTAAAAGTAAAGAATATCACGATAAAATGAAACGAGACGCGGCATTTGAGGTGCTTCTCACAAAGTACAAAGAAATAGAGCCATCAGCAACTAAAGATACTGTTATTAAGAAAATTAATACATTACGAACGAATTACAGACGAGAAAAAAGGAAACGTGACAGCACTTACAAATCAGGGGCTGCAGCAGACGAAATTTACAGACCTAAAGACCTGTTCTGTGGTACTTTGATCTTTCCAGCTTTTTAAATGAACAGGAGACACCAAGATGCTCTTCGAGTAGTTTACAAGGAATAGAGGTAAGTGAGATAGGTTGGTAGTGGTATTTGGCTACAGTAGCACTATTACAATTAAGATATATGCCTATGCCGTTATTTGTTTGTACTATACTGCAATACACATTGTTTTCTTTTACGTTTTTCTTTACTGTTAATGCACAAAATTATGTTGCCAAGGAACGTGTCCTTCATTCACAAAGTAGTTCATAAATTCCTCTCTCTCACATGTTTGGCATCAAGCGGAATGTTTCCTGCAGTGGACCTTTGCAGTGGTAGGATATTAGAATCGTCTGTTGTTAAGCCATAAGACGTCACAAGGGACAAAAGATTCACATACGTTTCCTCATTCATCCTGCGGTAATTATGCAAATCACGAAGATATATCTTCAATTCACTCCTTAAATTTGTATGAGAATACGTACGATTTTCGTTTTTTAAGCCACTCTTTACTCCACATATCGCGTTTCCTCTTTTGTTTTTCTGTAAAACAAGCAGAAAGACTGCAACAGCAAGCGCATCGTCGTCTGTGCTCGACATTTTCCAATGTAAACAAACTAATGCTTGTACTTGCGTACTTGAGTCGTGTGGAGGCGCGAGGAATTTGTGCACGCTTGAGCAAGCGTGATTGTCAAGCATGCAGTAGCGTGTGTAGGGGCCTAAATACGTGGCGCAGTAGAAAGTACCACACCTACCATGCAGTTCACAGTGGTTTTCAGGAAGTGACTGTTGGTGTGGATGCGAACAACAATAGATACGAGATGCTTTTGCGATTCTAGAGTCTCGCTGTGATGTGAAATCCAATTAATGTACTTTCTGTATCGTGCTCTGTTCTAGCAAAAACTTTAGCAAAGAGGTTTGCTGGGCCTCATCGTACTTAGGAGTGACTAAATCAGCTCTATCAAGGTTGTTACTACTAACAAATACCGAGAGACTCTTCAGAGTCACAGTTTACTCTATTTATTACAGAATGAATTATGTAGAGAGCGGCATAAAAGTGCGCTAACATTTGGAAACGCAGTAATTCTCGGTATAATGTAGGTCGAGAGGTAAAACTTCACACACATGGCCGAAATAACACGGGGTTTTATTGAAACATAATTCTGTGAAGTAATGACCGGCCAACAGAGGGCACTTTGTTCGAGGAAAAACGGGGCGCTGCTTTTCGAAATGTCAACATGACGGGTACCAGGTACGCCGACATGTTATTGAATCTCATCCATATCTGGCTTTTAATCGCCTGCTGGATGGTACGACATTTATGCAGGAAAGCGCTGCTCACGTGTGGAAGATCTCCTGCGCACAATAAATGTTTAAAACCTAAAATCTCTTCGCTGCAAGCAATTCTGGTTTTCATTTATTGAAGACATGAGAACACAGAAGCTCCGTCTTCTGTCTGCCAAGTGTCAGCATAATCAGAATTAGGACTAGACTGCAACATTGTAGGTAATTACTCCCCGTAGATCGCATTTTAAAGTAAGTTTCGACATTTACATAAGAGCTCATGAGCTCAGTGGCGTCCGTCTAATGTGATTTTTCTGTGGAGAAATGTTTAAGCTCAGTTACATAAATTAAGGTACAGACTTTCCTGAATTCTTAATTTCATATTGTTCTACCTTTACAGCCCATGTTTGCTAACATTGTACTCAGATCTACACGCGTTTAAGATATCGCAGGCTCAAGTTTGTGCTATCAGTTGGAGCTCGTCGTAACTAGGAGGCTGGGTGTCGGAAGGTGACCTGCTGTGAGGGGGGGGGGGGGGGAGGGGGTGATTCTCCAGTCACTCTGCTTGTCGAACCGAGCAGTCCAGAATACTTAGCAGGAGGAGTGATACTGAAGGAAGGCTCTATTCCTGCCCACTAGCGGGGCAACGTATCGCCCTAAGCAAGACAGGAAATACGTCTTTAGCCGCATGTCGTTTCACTGCTTGACGCCTGCGGGTATGCAACTCAAACGACACAGGTGTACCGCATTCTTTCCACCTACGGCTGCTATGCGGAAGCCATCTCGATGTTGTGCAGGTTCGCAGGTGGGATGATGTGTGTCTGGACTGACGACATCGACCTCCCGTGGGATCGACGTCCAAATCTACTTCGATGTCACCGTCGCTGGAGATGTGATCCAGAGTTACAGTAGCTCCGATTCTATCTGTCCAGGAGGTATTATCGAATTTTCGTGTCCTATAAAACAGAACCGGGTAGCATGTCTTTCGCTCGAGACATTCCTTTGTGGAATGTGTACCTGGCCGGCAGGCGGGAATACACTTTTACTTCAGCATTTGCGTGGTTGCTTGGTAATATATCTCTTATAATTTGATAAGAGTAAGGAGAATAGCCGAAGATGCTGTTCAGTTCTTTGGGGAATGCTAGTGCAAGTTGGATATGGAGACTTCTGGTTTTATTAAACTATTATAGGAAATTTATTCAGAATGCAGTGGCGATTTCAGAACCATTAAAAAGACCATGCGGTTAAAAAGAATGGGATAATTGTCAAAAAGCATTGAACAAGCTTAAACAAACGCTAATTAAATCCAGTTGCTCAATTAACTACGATACAAAAAATTTAATTACAGTGGCTGCTGATGCTTCGTACTATGGGCTCAGAGCTATCTTTTCGCACAGAATTAATCGATTGCTATGGGTTGCTGGATTTTGAAACTGTATGTTAGTATCAGTTTAGCAACGACATCCACGGTGGCAGCAAAGATATTTTCTATAATTATCCTATAAAAATGGGTTTGTGGCCAGTTAATAGAATTAATCTTTGTTCTTACACATTTCCATGAACCTTCTCGAGGACGAAAATAATGTCCTTTGCCTCTTTTCCATTTGGCTATAATTCCTTTTTTCTTTGTGTAGCGTTGTTTTAGAACAAATTGTTGTGTACAGGAAACGAGGTACACAGCGCACCAGAAGAGACCACCACCAGAGGCAGACCCACTCACCTGGCGTTTTATCAATTCCGAGGTGCTGTCGCCAGAAGGCGCTGGCTAATCGGGACTCTCTTTCTGCTCCCACGCCACGTCCATCAGCGTGTTATATTCGTCCGCCGTTAGTGCCGGCACCCACCAAAGAGAGCGCTGTCTATAGTGGACTACTTTGTTTCTGCGTAGTACTGCCATTGATGCAGATCTTTCTGCCAAAAACAGACGTAAAAGTCGATGTACTGAGGGCACTCATTTTCTGTAGTTCATTCTTAAAGTGCCAGCATTTCCTGCAATTATGCTGTGGAGTTCACCTCTGTAAGTTCCACTCAGAAAACAATGAATCCAACATAGCAGTGGCTATTTACGAAGCAATAGCAATGGTCAAAAAGAGTTCCTGCGAAGTCCCTCAGAAAGTTATTTCCATTTCATTGCATTTGGTGTAGGACTTCAAGTGCCTCACATTAAACTCTTACCAAAGTTACGAATAGATTTGTATCATCAGTGTAAATCGATATTACTGATTATATCTTATTGTGTTGCCACATTTCTGTTCTAGGCTGCCCTGTCGAACAAGTGCATAATTAGACATACACTGAAGAGCCAAAAAGCTGGTACAACTGCCTAATATCGTGTAGGGCCCCCGTGACCACGCAGAAGTGGCGCAACACGACGTGGACTCCACTAATGTCTGAACTAGTCCTGGAGGGAACTGACACCATGAATCCTGCAGGGTTGTCCGTAAATCCGCAAGAGTACGAGGGGTGGAGATTTCTTATGAACAGTTAGTTGCAAGGCATCCCAGATATGCTCAATAATGTTAATGTCTGGGGAGATTGGTGGCCAGCGGAAATGTTTAAACTCAGAAGAGTGTTCCCGTAGCCACTCTGTAGTAATTCTTGACGTGTGGGGTTTCGCATTGTCCTGCTGGAGTTGCCCAAGTCCGCCGGAATTTACAATGGACACGAATGGATGCAGATGATCACACAAGATGCTTACGTACAAGACACCTGTCAAAGTGGTATCTAGACGTATCTTGATTCGCATATCACTCCAGCTGCACACGCCCCACACCATTACAGAGCCTCCACCAGCTTGAACAATCCCCCTGATAGCCCAGCACTGAAATTTGCAGAAATATGTGGAAGGGTTGCACTTCTGTCATTTGAACGAAGCGGTGTTGGAGATTTGATGTCTTACCGGATTCCTGATATTCACGGTACACTCGTGAAATGGTCGTACGGGAAAATCTCCACTTCATCGCTACCTCGGAGAAGCTGTGTCCCATCGCTCGTGCGCTGACTATAACACCACGTTCAAACTCACTTAAATCTTGATAACCTGCCATTGTAGCGGCAGCAACCGATCTAAAAACTGCGCCAGACACTTGTTGTCTTATATAGGCGTTGCCGACCGCAGCGCCGTATTCTCCCTGTTTACACATCTCTGTATTTGAATACGCATGCCTATACGTAGTTTCTTTGGCGCTTCAGTGTATATTCCCATCTTTTATAGGACCGTTACAGGAAATATCTTTTCTACTACCGTGGGTGTCGGGGCTGAATTGATCGTAGCATTCAGTTGAAACACCCAACATCCCATCGCAGTCCACTGATTTTGTGCGAAATGATGGCTCTGAACCCATAGTCCATAGTATCAGTGGCAACTGTAATGAACGTCTGTGGATTGTAGTTAATTAAGCTATTGGATTTAATTAGCGTTTGTTTAAGCATATTAAATGGTTGTTGACGTTAATTATTCGATTCTTTTTACCCGCAAAGTATTTTTAATAGTTTTGAAATGGTCACTGTATGCTGAATAAATTTTCTGTAATAGATCTAGAACGCACTTAAGCTTCTTCATTTAGCTGTAGGCAGTAACTTTTTATTGCCTCGATATATCTGGGTGTGGTCCTATGCCATCATCATCATCATCATTATCATGATCATCGTCTTCAAGGATTAGGCCTTTTAGCCTTTTCCACCTCAGAATTGTTCGCTCCATCTCTTTAAGAGACGTCCATCGTTCCTCTTTCCATTGGGTTGTATTGCATTGCTGCTTTCATTGTTCTATCAATATACATACGTTGGACATGGTCTTTCAGTTTCAGTGGGTATTTTTCAGTCATATTTGTAATGGGTTCAACATTTAGTTCTCATCTAATATTGGTATTTCTTTTATGGTCGAACAATGAATAACCAGCTACAAAGCGGAGGAACTTCATCTCTGCTCATTAGATTCGTCGTAACTGATCAGATGTGGCTACAACATTCTCTACAATGGATATTTGCCCAAGATATTCTGTATGCTTTGCGAAGAAAGCGCACATTTCTTTATTACACTTTAAAGTAGCTTGTTCTAGAGCTTGAAATAATGTTTCCAAATTTCTCGACAGATCGTTATGATCTTTTCAATTTACTATGAAATCATCGAGATAATTGGCTGTGCGTGGAATTCTGCTCGAGATATCTTTGGAAAATAGTTGATGTGCTATACACACTAAACATCATTCTTTTATATAAAAATAAGCCAAACCAAGTATTAATCACCATAACTTTTCGTGATTGTTGATCGGACGGCAACTAGAGGCAGTCTTCCTTCAGGTTACTTATGGCAAAACCGTACCTCCGGACAATTTATTTAGTTGTAATATCCTTCACGTTGGGGATCGAATAAGAACAATATTTTGTTCCATAATTTTAACTTTATAGTCATCGCAAATTCGAAGGGATCCATCGAATTTTTCTATGAGCACTATTGACGTATCCCATTAGCTGTTAGCTATATGTTCTATTCCACACCTGTCTCGCAGTCTTTGCAACTCTAATTTAACTTTAGACAAAAGGCACGTTACTCGCTTTGAGAAACTGTAGCCGCTGTGGGTTTCATCGTTATATGTGGTTAGTAATATTTTATACTTGTAGTTTTGTCGTAAAAAGTCTTCACGTATTAGCGTAATGATTCTATAATTTGTGTTTGGGGCATTTGAGCTTGCACTTGATTTGTGGAGTCTTATATGGCAAGACCTAACTTAAAGAACGAATGCTTCTACTCTTATCTTTACAATAGCGAAAAGATGACCACACACAGTGATGTTCTAATTACTGTAACTGGCTGAGTACTGGTAAACAGCTGTAATTTTGGTGAGCCTAACTGCTCGTAAGTTTGAAAATATAGAATTGTGGAAGAACTCCCATCAGTTTGAAGTTTGAAGAGAATTCTGTTGATATGAACGTGTAAATTTGGCAACGGCCTTGCCGCAGTGGGTACACCGTTTCCTGTGAGATCATCGAAGTTAAGCGCTGTCGGGCGTGGTCGGCACTTGGATGGGTGACCATCCAGGCCGCCATGCGCTGTTGCCACTTTTCGGGGTGCACTCAGCCTCGTGATGCCAGGTGAGGAGCTACTCGACCGAATAGTAGCGGCTTCGGTCAAGAATACCATCATAACGATCGGGAGAGCGGTATGCTGACATCACCCACGCCCCTCCTATCCGCATCCTACACCGTGGATGACACGGCGGTCGGACGGTCCCGGTAGGCCACTCGTGGCCTGAAGACGGAGTGCTCTATGAACGTGTAAATTTAAATATTTATTGCTACATGGCAAGACTGCATGTACCTGAAAATTTTCGTTAGATGAGCATTCAGCGTCTTGTCTACTGTTTAGGTTAGCTACCATAACACGTATACCATTCACTTTAAATTTACTTGTAGTGTTACAAACATCGGCATTATATCCTTTTCTAAGGCGTGTATAACATTCTTTAATCCGAAAAGAGCATTTCTCACGGTTTCCATTAATGAAATACACACATGTTCAGGAAAAACGGAACACCTTGAAAGACTAGAGATAGGATGTCCTTATTCACAGAACATGTACAGGGCTATTACAAATGATTGAAGCGATTTCATAAATTCACTGTAGCTCCACTCATTGACATATGGTCACGACACACTACAGATACGTAGAAAAACTCATAAAGTTTTGTACGGCTGAAGCCGCACTTCAGGTTTCTGCAGCCAGAGCGCTCGAGAGCAAAGTGAGACAAAATGACGACAGGAGCCGAGAAAGAGTATGTCGTGCTTGAAATGAACTCACATCAGTCAGTCATAACAGTGCAACGACACTTCAGGACGAAGTTCAACAAAGATCCACCAACTGCTAACTCCATTCGGCGATGGTATGCACAGTTTAAAGCTTCTGGATGCCTCTGTAAGGGGAAATCAACGGGTCGGCCTGCAGTGAGCGAAGAAACGGTTGAACGCGTGCGGGCAAGTTTTCACGCGTAGCCCGCGGAAGTCGACGAATAAAGCAAGCAGGGAGCTAAACGTACCACAGCCGACGGTACGGAAAATCTTACGGAAAAGGCTAAAGCAGAAGCCTTACCGTTTACAATTGCTACAAGCCCTGACACCCGATGACAAAGTCAAACGCTTTGAATTTTCGGCGCGGTTGCAACAGCTCATGGAAGAGGATGCGTCCAGTACGAAACTCGTTTTCAGTGATGAAGCAACATTTTTTCTTAATGGTGAAGTGAACAGACACAGTGTGCGAATCTGGGCGGTAGAGAATCCTCACGCATTCGTGCAGCAAATTCGCAATTCACCAAAAGTTAACGTGTTTTGTGCAATCTCACGGTTTAAAGTTTTCGGCCCCTTTTTCTTCTGCGAAAAAAACGTTACAGGACACGTGTATCTGGACATGCTGGAAAATTGGCTCATGCCACAACTGGAGACCGACAGCGCCGACTTCATCTTTCAACAAGATGGTGCTCCACCGCACTTCCATCATGATGTTCGGCATTTCTTAAACAGGAGATTGGAAAACCGATGGATCGGTCGTGGTGGAGATCATGATCAGCAATTCATGTCATGGCCTCCACGCTCTCCCGACTTAACCCCATGCGATTTCTTTCTGTGGGGTTATGTGAAAGATTCAGTGTTTAAACCTTCTCTACCAAGAAGCGTGCCAGAACTGCGAGCTCGCATCAACGATGCTTTCGAACTCATTGATGGGAACATGCTGCGCCGAGTGTGGGAGGAACTTGATTATCGGCTTGATGTCTGCCGAATCACTAAAGGGGCACATATCGAACATTTGTGAATGCCTAAAAAAACTTTTTGAGTTTTTGTTTGTGTGTGCAAAGCATTGTGAAAATATCTCAAATAATAAAGTTATTGTAGAGCTGTGAAATCGCTTCAATCATTTGTAACAGCCCTGTACATTAGTATGTTCTGTGGAAACGATTAGCTTTTGAACCACTTCGGCCCCCAGGTTCGAGGTCAACAGCGATATCACAGTGCAATAAAACCTGCCGGTAAAATGTTCCTGCAACTCTCTTTGTCACAACAAAGCGAAGGTAATGGATATGTGTGACTTGAGCAGACTTGCAGGATGCCTCGCAGGCATACGAGGTGTGGCTAGAAAAAAACCGGACTAGTACTGGTGAAACAATAAAACGAATGCAATAAGGCTGAAAGTCGCGTGGCCTGTCACGTGACTCTCGCTCCGCCTACTGCTCGAGTTTCATCTGCCTCCAGCACTCAGTCTGCCCGTGGCGTCTGTTTTAAGTAGTTGACGTTTTGTCTGTGCGTCGGAAAATGTTGAGTGTACAGAAAGAACAGCGTGTTAACATCAAATTTTGTTTCAAACTAGGAAAATCTGCAAGTGAAACGTTTGTAATGTTACAACAAGTGTACGGCGATGATTGTTTATCGCGAACACAAGTGTTTGAGTGGTTTAAACGATTTAAAGATGGTCGCGAAGACACCAGTGATGACACTCGCACTGGCAGACCATTGTCAGCAAAAACTGATGCAAACATTGAAAAAATCGGTAAACTTGTTCGACACTTTCCTTGTCAACTCCTGTTAACTCAGACACTGCTCTGATTGTTAAACGGCGATATTGTCGAACAAGATTACCGATTTTTTCAATGTTTGCATCAGTTTTTGCTGACAATGGTCTGCCAGTGCGAGTGTCATCACTGGTGTCTTCGTGGCCATCTTTAAATCGTTTAAACCACTCAAACACTTGTGTTCGCGATAAACAATCATCGCCGTACACTTGTTGTAACATTACAAACGTTTCACTTGCAGATTTTCCTAGTTTGAAACAAAATTTGATGGTAACACGCTGTTCTTTCTGTACACTCAACATTTTCCGGCGCACAGACAAAACGTCAACTACTTAAAACAGACGCCACGGGCAGACTGAGTGCAGGAGGCAGATGAAACTCGAGCAGTAGGCGGAGCGAGAGTCACGTGACAGGCCACGCGACTTTCAGCCTTATTGCATTCGTTTTATTGTTTCACCAGTACTAGTCCGGTTTTTTTCTAGCCACACCTCGTATGCACGAACTGTACTGTCAGTTTCAAAGAGGGCTCATTGTTGGTATGAGAGAATGTGATGCATCCATCTGGGAAATTGCTGCTCGTGTGGGATGAAGTGTTTCGGTAGTGCAGCGGGTGTGCGCAGAATGATTTACGGAAGGCTGTAGAACACTAGGAGATGGGTCAGGACGCAGCACTCTGACCACCCCCAAAGAATATCGACACCTCATTCGAATGGCATTGCAGGGCAAATCTGCGCCCTCCTCGGCTGTGACCAACAGTGTAACAGTGTAACACATCGTACACTACCAGGGTTGGCAGTCCGTCGTCGTTTATTACGGCATGAGTTACGTGCGCGTCGTCCACTTCTCCGCCTACGTTTGACTAATGTGCAGAAACATGCTAGATTACATTAGATTAGTACTTGTTCCATACATCATGAATACGACACCTCGTAATGATGTGGAACGCGTCAGGTTAATAAAAGGTGTCTATACAAGGTATTACATTAGACAAAATATTACATGACACTCAATATTTTTTTTTTCTTCTTTTTGTGGAGGTTGGGAAATTACCCACTTATTGTATCCAAAAATTCATCTAATGAGTAGAAGGAGTTGCCATTAAGAAATTCTTTTATTTTCCTCTTAAATGCTATATGGCTATCTGTCAGACTTTTGATGCTATTAGGTAAGTGACCAAAGACTTTTGTGGCAGCACAATTTACCCCCTTCTGAGCCAAAGTTAGATTTAACCTTGAGTAGTGAAGATCATCCTTACTCCTAGTGTTGTAGCCATGTACACTGCTATTACTTTTGAATTCGTTCGGATTGTTAATAACAAATTTCATAAGTGAACATATATATATTGTGAGGTTACAGTGAAAATTTCTAGCTCTTTAAATAAGTGTCTGCAGGATGATCTTTGATGAGCTCCAGCAATTATTCTGATTACACGCTTTTGTGCAATGAACACTCTTTTACTCAATGATGAGTTACCCCAGAATATGATGCCATACGAAAGCAGAGAATGAAAATAGGCGTGGTAAGCTAATTTACTCAGATGTATATCGCCAAAATTTGCAATGACCCTAATAGCACAAGTAGCTGAACTCAAACGTTTCAGTAGATCCTCAGTGTGTTTTTCTCCAGTTCAACCCGTCATCAATGCATACCCCTAGAAATTTTGAATATTCTACCTTAGCTACCGATTTCTGATCGAAGTCTATATTTATTAATGGGGTCATTCCATTTACTGTGTGGAACTGTATATACTGTGTTTTGTCAATGTTTACTGAGAGCCCATTTGCAGAGAACCACTTAATAATTTTCTGAAAAACATCGTTTACAATTTCACCAGTTAATTCTTGTCTGTCGGGTGTGATAGCTATACTAGATGGCAGTGGTGTATGGAACGACGTCACTGGGGACAGGAATGGCAACAGATAGTGATTTAGGATGAATCCAGATTCTGTTTGTTTGAAACTGATGACCGTATTTTGGTTCACCGCAGACAGGATGAGTGGCATCCAAGTGACTGCGTTCGCACAGGACACACATCGCCAACTGAAGGCGTGATGGAGTGGAGTGCTGTTGAGTACAACCACAGATCACAGTTGGTGCGTGCCCAGGGCACTGAGACCTACGTGAATGACATATTGCGACCCGTAGCCATACCCTTTCTGCACAACATCCCAGGCGGCATTTTTCAGTAAGACAATGCACGACACATGTTGTTGCACGACACTTGGTTTCTTGGTGTCACAGGATGTCAGACTTTTGACCTGGCCCGCGAGACCACCAGACTTGCCGCCAATCGAAAATGTGTGGGATGTGGTGAAACGACGGGTGCAGCCCTGTGACTCAACGCCAACCACCACAGATCTAACTTTGGAACCAGGTGGACGCAGCGTGGATGGCTGTACCATAAGACGCCAATCGTGCCTCATACGCGTCGATGCCACCACGCGTAGAACAAGTCGTCAGGGTCCGTGGCGGACCTTGTGCCTACTAGGCAACAGGACGCATGCCGCACCGAGGTTGGTTGGTTTAAAAGAGGGGGGGAAGGGACCAAACTGTGAGGTCAGCGCTCCCTTTTTCCTTATCAAACAATACCACAAGTGTGGGAATAAAACGGACGAGATATATAACACAAAACGGAAACAAAGGAAAAAGCACAAGAACGAAGGAAAGACAATGAACACTAAAAGGTACAAAAGAGGACAAGAAAACAACATAGAGACTGAACAGAGGTGGTTGAAATGCTAACTGTGCGGAACTGTATCGAACGCCTTGCGGAAGTCAAGAAACACGGCATCTACCTGGGATCCTGTGTCTATGGCCCTCTGAGTCTCGTGGACGAATAGCGCGAGCTGTGTTTCACACGATCGTCTTTTTCGAAACCCATGCTGATTCCTACAGAGTAGATTTCTAGTCTCCAGGAAAGTCATTATACTCGAACATAATAAGTGTTCCAAAATTCTACAACTGATCGACGTTAGAGATATAGGTCTATAGTTCTGCACATCTGTTCGACGTCCCTTCTTGAAAACGGGGATGACCTGTGCCCTTTTCCAATACTTTGGAACGCTACGCTCTTCTAGAGACCTACGGTACACCGCTGCAAGAAGGGGGCCAAGTTCCTTCGCGTACTCTGTGTAAAGTCGAACTGGTATCGCATCAGGTCCAGCGGCCTTTCCTCTGCTGAGCGATTTTAATCGTTTCTCTATCCCTCTGTCGTCTATTTCGATATCTACCATTTTGTCATCTGTGCGACAATCTAGAGAAGGAACTACAGTGCAGTGTTCCTCTGTGAAACAGCTTTGGAAAAAGACATTTAGTATTTCGGCCTTTAGTCTGTCATCCTCTGTTTCAGTACTATTTTGGTCACAGAGTGTCTGGACATTTTGTTTTGATCCACCTACCGCTTTGACATAAGACCAAAATTTCTTGGGATTTTCTGCCAAGTCAGTACATAGAACTTCCGAATTTACTGAACGCCTCCCGCATAGCCCTCCTCACACTACATTTCGCTTTGTGTAATTTTTGTTTGTCTGCAAGGCTTTTGCTCTGTTTATGTTTGCTGTGAAGTTCCCTTTGCTGCCGCAGCAGTTTTCTAACTCGGTTGTTGTACCAAGGTGGCTCTTTTCCATCTCTTACGATCTTGCTTGGCACATACTCATCTAACACATATTGTACGATGGTTTTGAACTGTGTCCACTGATCCTCAACACTATCTGTACTTGAGACAAAACTTTTGTGGTGAGCCATCAGGTACTCTGAAATCTGCTTTTTGTCACTTTTGCTAAACAGAAAAATCTTCCTACCTTTTTTTAATATTTCTATTTACGGCTGATATTATCGATGCAGTAACCGCTTTGTGATCGCTGATTCCCTGTTCTGCGTTAACTGTTTCAAATAGTTCGGGTCTGTTTGTCACCAGAAGGTCGAATATGTTATCGCCACGAGTCAGTTGTCTGTTTAACTGCTCAAGGTAGTTTTCAGATAAAGCACTTAAAAAAATTTCACTGGATTCTTTGTCTCTGCCACTCGTTATGAACGTTTGAGTCTCCCAGTCTATATCCGGCAAATTAAAATCTCCACCCAGAACTATAACAAGGACTCTCCTAATGAATCTCAATCTGGCACCCGCCTTACCAACAATTAACTTTATATGATCATTGCACTTCAGATCGTTCCGCACGCATACTCCCAGAGATTTTACACAAGTAACTGCTACCAGTGTTTGTTGCGCTATCATATAATCATACAATAAAGGATCCTTCTTTCTATGAATTCGTAATACATTACATTTGTCTATGTTAAGGGTTCAAAATAGTTCAAATGGCTCTGAGCACTATGCGACTTAACTTCTGAGGTCATCAGTCGCCTAGAACTTAGAACTAACTAAACCTAACTAACCTAAGGACATCACACACATCCATGCCCGAAGCAGGATTCGAACCTGCGACCGTAGCGGTCGCTCGGTTCCAGACTGTAGCGCCTAGAACCGCACGGCCACTCAGGCCGGCTATGTTTATGGTCAGTTGCCACTCCCTGCACCAAGTGCCTAACCGCTGCAGATCTTCCTGCATTTCCCTGCAATTTTCTAATGCTGCAACTTCTCTGTATACTACAGCATCATCCGCGAAAAGCCGCATGGAGCTTCCGACACTATCTACTAGGTCATTTATATATATTGTGAAAAGCAATGGACCCATAACACTCCCATGTGGCACGACAGAGGTTACTTTAACGTCTGTAGACGTCTTTCCATTGAGATCAACATGCTGTGTTCTGTTTGCTAAAAACTCTTCAATCCAGCCACACAGCTGGTCTGATATTCCGTAGGGTCTTACTTTGTTTATCAGGCGACAGTGCTGAACTGTATCGAACGCCTTCCGGAAGTCACGGAAAATGGCATGTACCTGGGAGCCTGTATCTAATATTTTCTGGGTCTCATGAACAAATAAAGCGAGTTGGGTCTCACACGATCGCTGTTTCCGGAATCCATATTGATTCCTACAGAGTAGATTCTGGGATTCCAGAAATGACATGATACGCGAGCATAAAACATGTTCTAAAATTCTACAACAGATCGATGTCAGAGACATAGGTATATAGTTTTGCGCATCTGCTCGACGACCCTTCTTGAAGACTGGGACTACCTGTGCTCTTTTCCAATCATTTGGAACCTTCCGTTCCTCTAAAGACTTGCGGTACACAGCTGTCAGAAGGGGGGCAAGTTCTTTCGCGTACTCTGTATAGAAACGAATTGGTTATCCCGTCAGGTCCAGGGACTTTCCTCTGTTGAGTGATTTCAGTTGCTTTTCTATTCCTTTGACACGTATTTCGATGTCAGCCATTTTTTCGTGCAAAAATATGATTCACCCGAAGAGGCGACACGTTTCCATTGATGGATCGTCGGATCCCGATGTCCACAGCAGTTGCAACTGACGATGCCGTCGGGTCAACATGTGGACACGTATTTCTGTTCTTCTGTAGAGCTCCATGTTCAACAACTTATGATGGACGGTGTGCTCCAGAACACTTGTGTTTGCACCTGTGTTGTCTTTTGGCACAGATGGCACAGATCACCAGCTACCCTACTTTAAAGAGCAGACAAATCTCCGAACCCCACGTTCTGTGAACAGTTGTTAGGCACAGTGATAGTCTCACTGTCCTTCTACCTCTTCCGTAGGTTCTGACGACAGTAGCACGTGAACATTCGACCCGCTTCGCCGTTTTCGAGATACTCGTTCACAGGCTCTCAGTAACAATATCTGCTCTTCGTCACCGTCACTTACCTCAATGGGTTTCCCCATTTGCAGCCCATATCTTCGCTAGGGTGATCCCCTGTCCGTGTCTGCTCCGTTGACATACTTTTGTTATCACGTGACATGTCCGCAAACCCACCAGGCGGCATCCAACGTCGGGGTGGGCAGCGGTTATAATTTTTGGCTTATCGTTGTATATTGCTACAGGAACCAATAGTACAGGGTGATTCAAAAAGAATACCACAACTTTAAAAATGTGTATTTAATGAAAGAAACATAATATAACCTTCTGTTATACATCATTACAAAGAGTATTTAAAAAGGTTTTTTTTCACTCAAAAACAAGTTCAGAGATGTTCAATATGGCCCCCTCCAGACACTCGAGCAATATCAACCCGATACTCCAACTCGTTCCACACTCTCTGTAGCATATCAGGCGTAACAGTTTGGATAGCTGCTGTTATTTCTCGTTTCAAATCATCAATGGTGGCTGGGAGAGGTGGCCGAAACACCATATCCTTAACATACCCCCATAAGAAAAAATCGCAGGGGGTAAGATCAGGGCTTCTTGGAGGCCAGTGATGAAGTGCTCTGTCACGGGCTGCCTGGCGGCCGATCCATCGCCTCGGGCAGTTGACGTTCAGGTACTTACGGACAGATAAGTGCCAATGTGGTGGCGCTCCATCCTGCTGAAATATGAATTGTTGTGCTTCTTGTTCGAGCTGAGGGAACAGCCAACAAATGCTTGCTGGATGCGTGCTACATTTTGATCACTCGTTCTCGGCCGACCAGAACTTTTCCCTTTGCACAAACACCCATCCTCTGTAAACTGTTTATACCAACGTTTAATACACCACCTATCAGGAGGTTTAACACCATACTTCGTTCTAAATGCACGCTGAACAACTGTCGTCGATTCACTTCTGCCGTACTCAATAACACAAAAAGCTTTCTGTTGAGCGGTCGCCATCTTAGCATCAACTGACGCTGACGCCTAGTCAACAGCGCCTCAAGCGAACAAATGTACAACTAAATGAAACTTTATAGCTCCCTTAATTCGCCGACAGATAGTGCTTAGCTCTGCCTTTTGTCGTTGCAGAGTTTTAAATACCTAAAGGTGTGGTATTCTTTTTGAATTATCCTGTATATTTCAATTCAACTTATCTACTTTATTCGCACAGCAGAAATCAGGCAATATAGCAGTAGTCCACCGCCCTGTGTAGTGCTGTTCCACGAAAGACATGTCTTGATGCAACCGCTTGCTGTGCTCATCGTTGAGTGTACCACAGTTCTCTGGGAACACGTCGAGGTGGGAGTAAAAGAAGTGCACGTGTCCTCGGAGTCTTTCGCGACGGCATACACGAATAAAACGTTCTCGGTTTTCAAGCCACGTCAATTCGAATAAAATCCTCGAGCTTTCGATGACCATCTACGCCATCGTCGTCAGGAGTTTCCTGACTGCCGCGGCTGTTACCGTTTCTCGCTTGTATAGGCATGATGACATCATCAGCAGCCAATCAAATAGACCTACTGTGGCGCGCGCGCGTAAGTCGACCCGGGCAGTTAGCGGAGCTGTTGCCCGTGGCAGCACGGGTGACGTCAGGTGGCGCCAGGGGCAGGCGCCACGTTTGAAACTGCCGCCCCCGTGTCGCGCATCTGTCTCTGCTTTCTTTCGGTGTCCAACGCCCCCCCCCCCCCCCCCACACCTGCTGAGTGTGTAACCCTGGTCTTTGTTGAAACTGTACACAAGAAAGCGGTCCTCAACGCGTTGGTTCATAGAGCCAAGATCATCTCTGACGACGACCACCTACAGTCTGAAATGAAAAACTTAAAACGTGTTTTCGGGGAAAATGGATACAGCAAAATAGACATCGCAACGCTTTCAAGGGCCGCCGGCGAAAGACACCTGGTGAATCAGTAGAAGAGGCCAAACGGACTTTATTACTGCCATACTATGGAGCAACTAGCAGTAAGTTAGGACGTCTGCTGCAGACACATGGGCTGAGACCAGTGTTCCGGCTCGCCCCAAAATACCAGATATGTTGCGCCCTGTTAAAAACGACATTACTCTTCGAGTGTGCGGCGTGTATGGTGTACCCTGTGAACGTGGCAGCATGTATATCGGACAAACAATTCGCACGGTTGCGGAGCGTTGTACTGACAAGGGAACCTCCCCATCGCACCCCCCTCAGATTTAATTATAAGTTGGTAGAGTGGATAGGCCTTGAAAAACTGAACACAGATCAATCGAGAAAACAGGAAGAAGTTGTGTGGAACTATGAAAAAAATTAGCAAAATATACGAACTGAGTAGTCCACGTGCAATATATGGAACTTCATGGATACTGTCCGGTCAGGAGCGCCGTGGTCCTGTGGTTAGCGTGAGAAGCTGTGGAGTCAGAGGTCCTTGGTTCAAGTCTTCCCTCGACTGAAAATTTTAATTTTTTTTATTCAGACAATTGTTATCTGTCCGTCTGTCCGTCCGATGCGATCACTTTTTTGGGAGTGATAATCACATCCACAAGAAAAACTAAATCGGGCAAGGTAGAAGAATCTTTTTACCCATTCGCCAAGTGTACAAGTTAGGTGGGTCGACAACATATTAATGTCATGTGACGCACATGCCGTCAACAGTATCGTATAGAATATATCAGACGTGTTTTCCTGTGGAGGAATCGGTTGACCTATGACCTTGCGATGAAATGTTTTCGGTTCCCATTGGAGAGGCACGTCCTTTCGTCTACTAATCGCACGGTTTTGCGGTGCGGTCGCAAAACACAGACACTAAACTTATTACAGTGAACAGAGACGTCAATGAACGAACGGACAGATCATAACTTTGCGAAAATAAGGAAAGTAAATTTTTCGCTCGGGGGAGGACTTGATCCAAGGACCTCTAGCTCCGCAGCTGCAACGCTAACCACAGGACCACGGCGCTCCTGATTACCCATCACCCTTGAAGTTACATATGTTGCACGTGAACTACTCATTTCGTATATTTTGCTGATTTTTTTCATAGTTCCACACAACTTCTTCCTTTTTTCTCGATTGATCTGTGTTCAGTTTTTCAAGGCCTATCCACTCTACCAACTTATAATTAAATCTGAGAGGGGTGCGATGGGGAGGTTCCCTTGTGAGCACAAGCGCCGTATAAAACAAAGGGAACTTGACAAGTTGGCCATAGCGGAGCATTGCCTAGAAAACAGACATAAAATACAGACATAAAATACAGTTCGAAAATACAAAAGTGGTGGCTCATGTATCTACATATTGAGACTCCCTTATAAAAGAAGCGGCCGAGATTCGTATAAACAACAACAATTTCAACAGAGACCAGGGGTACACACTCACCAGAGCAAGGGGGCGGGCGTTGGACACCGAAAGAAAGCAAAGACAGATGCGCGACGCGGGGGCGGCAGTTTCAAATGTGGCGACTGCCCCTGGCGCCACCTGACGTCACCCGTGCTGCCACGGGCAATGGCTCCGCTAACTGCCCGGGTCGACTTACGCGCGCGCGCCACAGTAGATCTATTTGATTGGCTGCTGAAGATGTCATCATGCCTATGCAAGCGAGAAACGGTAACAGCCCCGGCAGTCAGTAAATTCCTGACGACGATGGCGGAGATGGTCATTGAAAGCTCGAGGATTTTATTCGAATTGACATGGCTTGAAAACTGAGAACGTTATATTCAAAAGAAGTGCATCTTCAAGGGCCACACTCCAGCATATGAGTGCGTCCACAACGTAACTGTAACGGTCGTCTCTCCTGTTTCCCAAGAAAAATATTGTCATGTCATGAAAACAATGCCATCAGCTGATCATGGGTTACAGTGTATTCAAAGTCTATGTTCCTCAACAGCTGGCGCATCTGAGGACCAAACGAAATCTCTTTTATGCTCTTCTCTGTGTTGAGTCGTGGAAACTCCTTAGGCAAACACTGAAATGCTGCTTAATTCTTGTGCACAGCCTTAACACATGCTGTCATGAGTCACAACTTAATGTTCAGTGGCGGGACAATAATTTTCTTCATAGTCAGTAGAGGTTCTTCGGCACTATTTTTTGGTTCAGACGCTAAACCTGTTCGTGGAGGCCATTCTCTCTGCGTTCACTGTTTGCCTTTTACGTGACTGATCAAATCACACAGTTCGCAGCAATACTTAGTGCAGACCCCTTGCAAACCCAGCAGCATCGCAATAACTTTGAAATCTCCACATACCAGCCATTCATGCTCATTGTAATTGATAAAGTTTACAATGGATTTCAACATGATATAACACTCTTCAGCTAAAACAACAATGCGAGAGGGATGGATAGTCTTTCGTAACTATTCTGTAACAGTACAGCCACCACGCTTGTTTCTTAGTCATGCATGATGAATCTCCGCTAGTCTGGTATGTATGTAATATTCAGGTCTTCCAGCAGTGTCGCTGTAGAGTGTAATGTCGCCTTCAGTACCGAAATGACACTCAAGTTTTTTCTGACGCTCCCGAAACATAGACACACGTTCTTTCTCAGCGAATAGATTCCATTGGTGGTGTCGTGCGGCCAAGACTTCAGTTTTTGGCCTTGGAAGATCTTAATCCCTAACCAAATCACTGACTTCAACGTGTATAATTTTGTGTGGTTCTCCAAATGACGATGTCGGTGTTAATGTATGGTCTCTCGGTGGAGGATTGCTGCACATGAGCCATGGGGTGAAACAGTATTCCGAAATGTACTTGAAGGGTCAGCCGCACTCACTTACGGTAGAGGAACCCTTGTCACAATGCCTTTGCACTGAGGTACTGTAATGTCCTATAAGTGTACTGTGAAACGTCAGACACCTTATTTTCTTGTAACCCTGAGTCAGGAGACAATTTAAACCTTGATATTCGTGTTCAGCGCGTCTATAAAGGTCTATAAGCACGGCTACTTTAATTTTTGTAAAAATAATGAAAATGAAAATTTATGGACCAGTAGCTAGTCACGCAAGGCCGCTACTGAGATATTGCAGTCCTGAAACCATCGATCAGACTGGAACGCAGTCATAGGGTACCGACTGTGGCGGTACCTAACGGTTACAGTAGCTGCTCTTCTAAACAGCAGTCCTTACGAGCAAAGCAGTTGCGACTTCGCCTGATATTGCTCGTACTTTAGGTCCTTGTGCTATGCACGGTCTTATGTAGAAAAGAGCTCGATGTAGTTATAGAGTCCAGCCGCAAACTTCTGCTATCATGCCCAGGGGCTAGTTCACTGCAAATAATAATCTGTAGCTGTGGACTGCAGTCAAACATTCTATGCATTGGTTAGAATTGCGAGTTAATAAAATAGATTTAAAACAGAAAAGTTAAATGGTCAATTTAATAACAAGAGTTCTGTTGTAACGTCCGTAATTGATGTAGACGACCGAGAATTACGTCCAATAATATTTATTCAAGAAAGAACATCTCGTATGGGAAGTGCTCCTACAGACAGAGAATACCCTTACCCATTCCAGTGAAGTTACGATGAGAGCGATGCGAGAATGGTAGCAGAATCCCTAAACTGAGTAGGCATCAAAGACGCGCTAAAACTAAGTCCATTTCGTGATCACAATGCACGAAAGATTCACCAGTTCAAAACATTTCAGAGCTCAACATGTTGTTGTTGTTGTGGTCTTCAGTCCTGAGACTGGTTTGATGCAGCTCTCCATGCTACCCTATCCTGTGCAAGCGTCTTCATCTCCCAGTACTTACTGCAACCCACATCCTTCTGAATCTGCTTAATGTATTCATCTCTTGGTCTCCCTCTACGATTTTTACCCTCCACGCTGCCCTCCAATGCTAAATTTGTGATCCCTTGGTGCCTCAGAACATGTCCTACTAACCGGTCCCTTCTTTTTGTCAAGTTGTGCCACAAACTCCTCTTCTCCCCAATTCTATTCAATACTTCATCATTAGTTATGTGATCTACCCATCTAATCTTCAGCATTCTTCTGTATCACCACATTTCGAAAGCTCCTATTCTCTTCTTGTCCAAACTATTTATTGTCCATGTTTCACTTCCATACATGGCTACACTCCGTACAAATACTTTCAGAAACGACTTCCCGACACTTAAATCAATACTGGATGTTAACAAATTTCTCTTCTTCAGAAACGCTTTCCTTGCCATTGCCAGTCTACATTTTATATCCTCTCTACTTCGACCATCATCAGTGATTTTGCTCCCCAAATAGCAAAACTCCTTTACTACTTTAAGTGCCTCATTTCCTAATCTAATTCCCTCAGCATCACCCGATTTAATTCGACTACATTCCATTATCCTCGTTTTGCTTTTGTTGATGTTCATCTTATATCCTCCTTTCAAGATACTGTCCATTCCGCTCAACTGCTCTTCCAAGTCCTTTGCTGTCTCTGATAGAATTACAATGTCATCGGCGAACCTCAAAGTTTTTATTTCTTCTCCATGGATTTTAATACCTACTCCGAATTTTTCTTTTGTTTCCTTTACTGCTTGCTCAATATAGAGATTGAATAACATCGGGGAGAGACTACAACCATGTCTCACTCCCTTCCCAACCACTGCTTCCCTTTGATGCCCCTCGACTCTTATAACTGCCATCTGGTTTCTGTACAAATTGTAAATAGCCTTTCGCTCCCTGTGTTTTACCCCTGCCATCTTCAGAATTTGAAAGAGAGTATTCCAGTCAACATTGTCAAAAGCTTTCTCTAAGTCTACAAATGCTAGAAACGTAGGTTTGCCTTTCCTTAATCTTTCTTCTAAGATAAGTCGTAATATCAGTATTGCCTCACGTGTTCCAATATTTCTACGGAATCCAAACTGATCTTCCCCGAGGTCAGCTTCTACTAGTTTTTCCATTCGTCTGTAAAGAATTCGCGTTAGTATTTTGCAGCTGATACTTATTAAACTGATAGTTTGGTAATTTTAACATCTGTCAACACCTGCTTTCTTGTTGTTGTTGTCTTCAGTCCTGAGACTGGTTTGATGCAGCTCTCCATGCTACTCTATCCTGTGCAAGTTTCTTCATCTCCCAGTACCTACTGCAACCTACATCCTTCTGAATCTGCTTAGTGTATGCATCTCTTGGTCTCCCCCTACGATTTTTACCCTCCACGCTGCCCTCCAATACTAAATTGGTGATCCCTTGATGCCTCAAAATATGTCCTACCAACCGATCCCTTCTTCTGGTCAAGTTGTGCCACAAACTCCTCTTCTCCCCAATCCGATTCAGTACCTCCTCATTAGTTATGTGATCTACCCATCTAATCTTCAGCATTCTTCTGTAGCACCACATTTCGAAAGCTTCTATTCTCTTCTTGTCCAAACTATTTATCGTCCATGTTTCACTTCCATACATGGCTACACTCCATACAAATACTTTCAGAAATGACTTCCTGACACTTAAATCTATACTCGATGTTAACAAATTTCTCTTCTTCAGAAACGCTTTCCTTGCCATTGCCAGTCTACATTTTATATCCTCTCTACTTCGACCATCATCGGTTATTTTGCTCCCCAAATAGCAAAACTCCTTTACTACTTTAAGTGTCTCATTTCCTAATCTAATACCCTCAACATCACCCGACTTACTTCGACTACATTCCATTATCCTCGTTTTGCTTTTGTTGATGTTCATCTTATATCCTCCCTTCAAGACACCATCCATTCCGTTCAACTGCTCTTCCAAGTCCTTTGCTGTCTCTGACAGAATTACAATGTCATCGGCGAACCTCAAAGTTTTTATTTCTTCTCCATGGATTTTAATACCTACTCCGAATTTTTCTTTTGTTTCCTTCACTGCTTGCTCAATATACAGATTGAATAACATCGGGGAGAGGCTACAACCCTGTCTTACTCCCTTCCCAACCACTGCTTCCCTTTCGTGTCCCTCGACTCTTATAACTGCCATCTGGTTTCTGTACAAATTGTAAATAGCCTTTCGCTCCCTGTATTTTACCCCTGCCACCTTTAGAATTTGAAAGAGAGTATTCCAGTCAACATTGTCAAAAGCTTTCTCTAAGTCTACAAATGCTAGAAACGTAGGTTTGCCTTTCCTTAATCTTTCTTCTAAGATAAGTCGTAAGGTCAGTATTGCCTCACGTGTTCCAGTATTTCTACGGAATCCAAACTGATCTTCCCCGAGGTCGGCTTCTACCAGTTTTTCCATTCGTCTGTAAAGAATTCGTGTTAGTATTTTGCAGCTGTGGCTTATTAAACTGATTGTTCGGTAATTCTCACATCTGTCAACACCTGCTTTCTTTGGGATTGGAATTATTATATTCTTCTTGAAGTCTGAGGGTATTTCGCCTGTTTCATACATCTTGCTCACCAGATGGTAGAGTTTTGTCAGGACTGGCTCTCCCAAGGCCGTCAGTAGTTCCAATGGAATGTTGTCTACTCCGGGGGCCTTGTTTCGACTCAGGTCTTTCAGTGCTCTGTCAAACTCTTCACGCAGTATAGTATCTCCCATTTGATCTGCATCTACATCCTCTTCCATTTCCAAAATATTGTCCTCAAGTACATCGCCCTTGTATAGACCCTCTATATACTCCTTCCACCTTTCTGCTTTCCCTTCTTTGCTTAGAACTGGGTTTCCATCTGAGCTCTTGATGTTCATAGAAGTGGTTCTCTTATCTCCAAAGGTCTCTTTAATTTTCCTGTAGGCAGTATCTATCTTACCCCTAGTGAGACAAGCCTCTACATCCTTACATTTGTCCTCTAGCCATCCCTGCTTAGCCATTTTGCACTTCCTGTCAATCTCATTTTTGAGACGTTTGTATTCCTTTTTGCCTGCTTCATTTACTGCATTTTTATATTTTCTCCTTTCATCAATTAAACTCAATATTTCTTCTGTTACCCAAGGATTTCTATTAGCCCTCGTCTTTTTACCTACTTTATCCTCTGCTGCCTTCACTACTTCATCCCTCAAAGCTACCCATTCTTCTTCTACTGTATTTCTTTCCCCCATTCCTGTCAATTGTTCCCTTATGCTCTCCCTGAAACTCTGTACAACATCTGGTTCTTTCAGTTTATCCAGGTCCCATCTCCTTAAATTCCCACCGTTTTGCAGTTTCTTCAGTTTTAATCGACAGGTCATAACCAATAGATTGTGGTCAGAGTCCACATCTGCCCCTGGAAATGTCTTACAATTTAAAACCTGGTTCCTAAATCTCTGTCTTACCATTATATAATCTATCTGATACCTTTTAGTATCTCCAGGGTTCTTCCATGTATACAACCTTCTATCATGATTCTTAAACCAAGTGTTAGCTATGATTAAGTTGTGCTCTGTGCAAAATTCTACCAGGCGGCTTCCTCTTTCATTTCTTAGCCCCAATCCATATTCACCTACTACGTTTCCTTCTCTCCCTTTTCCTACACTCGAATTCCAGTCACCCATGACTATTAAATTTTCGTCTCCCTTCACTATCTGAATAATTTCTTTTATTTCATCATACATTTCTTCAATTTCTTCGTCATCTGCAGAGCTAGTTGGCATATAAACTTGTACTACTGTAGCTCAACATGTAGATTCATAAATTAACACAAGCGATACAGAGAATAGTAAGTAACTCATTGTCTGTGGTCAGTTGCTGAATACAATGGGAAAAAAATTAGAGTCCTGCTCTGGAATACATTCAGACCTCTCGAAATATAAGACCATTTCAAAAGTCCTGTAGCGGTCGTTCACCGCCCAGAATCAATCAGACATACGACTGAATCATGCACGTTCTCATAGGCAGGTCTGCCTTCTTCCAGCGCACGACATAAAGTGTCCAGAATCGCTCCCTTGAGCCCTTCACTCGAAAAGTCGCAGTCTCCACTTGACTCCAGACGTCGTAAGTCAACACGTAAAATAGATATAGAGAGAGGTAGCTTTCAGGGGTGATAGCTATAGTGCAATGCTATCGCCTGAGATATCGTTTGGTGAAATCACATGAAGCGATTAAAAGCTGTTAATTCTGAGTTTCATTGTCTAAATGTTTATTCACTGTGAAATATTACCATCCGTAGTTTTAAGAAATTCATATGTTGTTGTTTCATTGGCTGCCCCTCATTTGCCTGAGAACACCCATGTGTTTTTTGCATTAATACACGACTGGCCATTAAAATTGCTATACGAAGGTGACGTGCTACAGACGCGAAATTTAACCGAGACGAAGAAGATGCTGTGATATGCAAATTATTAGCTTTTCAGAGCATTCACACAAGGTTGGCGCCGGTGGTGACACATACAAAGTGCTGACATGAGGAAAGTTTCCAAACGATTTCTCATACACAAACAGCAGTTGACCGGCGTTGCCTGGTGAAAGGTTGTTGTGATGCCTCGTGTAAGGAGGAGAAATGCGTACCATCACGTTTCCGACTTTGATAAAGGTCGGATTGTAGCCTATCGCGACATTGCTGCTCGCGTTGGTCGAGATCCAATGACTGTTAGCAGAATATGAAATCGGTGGGTTCAGGAGGGTAATACGGAACGCCGTGCTGGATCCCAACGGCCTCGTATCACTAGCTGTCGAAATGACAGGCATCTTATCCGCATGGCTGTAACGGATCGTGCAGCCACGTCTCGATCCATGAGTCAACAGATGGGGACGTTTGCAAGACAACAACCGTCTGCACGAACAGTTCGACGAAGTTTGCAGCAGCATGGACTATCTGCTCGGAGACCATGGCTGCGGTTACCCTTGACGCTGCATCACAGACAGGAGCGCCTGCGATGGTGTATTCGATGACGAACCTGGGTGCACGAATGGCAAAACGTCATTTTTTCGGATGAATCCAGGCTCTGCTTACAGCATCATGATGGTCGCATCCGTGTTTGGAGACATCGCGGTGAACGCACATTGAAAGTTTGTATTCGTCATCGCCATACTGGCGTATCGTCCGGCGTGATGGTATGGGGTGCCATTGGTTACACGTCTCGGTCACCTCTTGTTCGCATTGACGGCACTTTGAACAGTGGACGTTACATTTCAGATGTGTTACGACCCGCGGCTTTACTCTTCATTCGATCCCTGCGAAACCCTACATTTCAGCAGGATAATGCACGACCGCGTGTTGCAGGTCCTGTACGAGCCTTTATGGATACAGAAAATGTTCGACTGCTGCCCTGGCCAGCATATTCTCCAGATCTCACACCAATTGAAAACGTCTGGTCAATGGTGGCCGAGCATCTGGCTCGTCACAATATGTCAGTCACTACTCTTGATGAACTGTGGTATCGAGTTGAAGTTGCATGGACAGCTGTACCTGTACACGCCATGCAAGCTCTGTTTGACTCAATGCCCAGGCGTATCAAGGCCGTTATTACCGTCAGAGGTGGTTGTTCTGGGTACTGATTTCTCAGGCTCTATGCCCCCTAATTGCGTGAAAATGTAATCACATGTCAGTTCTAGTATAATATATTTGTCCATGCATCTGCATTTCTTCTTGGTGTAGCAATTTTAATGGCCAGTAGTGCAATTGATACGAGTTATTGTCAAATCACAAAGGGCTGTAGTTCAGCGATCTTTAAGGCTCGAACTCGGGACCTTTTGCCTTTCGCGCGCAAGTGCTCTACCAACTGAGCTACCCAAGCACGACTCACGCCCCGTCCTCACAGCCTTACTTCTGCCAGTACCTCGTCTCCTACCTTCCAAACTTTACAGAAGCTCTCCTGCGAACCTTCCGTGAGTCGTGCTTGGGTAGCTCAGTTGGTGGAGCACTTGCCCGCGAAAGGCAGATGTCCCGAGTTTGAGTCTCGGACCGGCACACAGTTTTAATCTGCCAGGAAGTTTCATATCAGCGCAGACTCCGCTGCAGAGTGAAAATCTCGTTCTGGATCTTTAAGTGTGTCTGACACTGCCATTTCGTGTAGCATATTTTGTACACAGGCAGTGCGACCATCAGATGTTCAAATTCCTAGCATTTGGGTTTACCCGTTTCCGGCGACGCGCTCTTCGTCTCTGCACGCGGGTGCACTGCACGTGCACTAAAGTACTCTTGTTCTCGTGTAGCTTACTGTCTAATTTTAACCATTTCAGTTCCGGATGTGGTTCTCTGGACTATTGTAACGAAACATGCTCCCGAAGAAACAGTGAGGTTGCGCAGGAGTGAACAAGGCATTACGTGGAATAAAGTGCTGCTGCTTTCGATCAGGACAAAGTCCCTACATCTACATATGAGAACCATCCCCGTGTAGAGTAAAGTATTAGAGAGTCTCAGTCCCAAAAGTAGTAGCGTCTCACTGCAAATGGAAATGAACGCTGACTCAAACGCCAAAGGCAGTGCGGAAAAGAGCCCGGGGGGACAGAGGGCGAGTTGAGCGGCCAGCGTGGCCTTTGTTAAGCAAGAAGTGGAGGCCGGAATTAGCGGAGGACCGCTGGAGCAGCCGCCGGTGCTTCTTGTGACGTGCTCAGCAGTCCGTCCAGTAATTAGCTGGACACGGACGCCGCCCACTTGGAGGAGGAGGTGGGGGAGGGGGGAGGGCTGCGCGCCCGTATCGCAGGGCTCGGGTCCTCAAGACTAGAGGGCACACAGCTCTGAACGCGTATTAAATTCTGCACCGTCCGACAGAAAAAAGTAGAGCACCCAGAAGGGGAAGAGAAAACGGAATGAAAGCTCTTGGGTTGACAGGGTACGTGATGGTATGTCAGTTATCACAAAACCGAGTCCAGTTTCTACATCTACATGGATACTCTGCAAATCACATTTAAGTGTCTGGCAGAGGGTTCATCGAACCATCTTCACAATTATCTATTATTCCAATCTCGTATAGCACGCGGAAAGAATGAACACCTATTTCTTTCCGTAAGAGCTCTGATTTCCCTTATTTTATCGTGGTGATCGTTTCTCCCTATGTAGGTCGGTGTCAAAAAAATATTTTCGCATTCGGAGGAGAAAGTTGGTCATCAGAATCTGGTGAGAAGATTTCGTCGCAACGAAAAACGCCTCTCTTTTAATGATGTCCAGCCCAAATCCTGTATCATTTCTGTGACACGCTCTCCCATATTTCGCGACAATACAAAACGTGCTGCCTTTCTTTGGACTTTTTCGATGTACTCCGTCAGTCCTATCTGGTAAGGATCCCACACAGTATTCTAAAAGAGGACGGACAAGCGTAGTGTAGGCAGTCTCCTTTAGTAGACCTGTCACATTTTCCAAGTGTCCTGCCAATAAAACGCAGTCTTTGGTTAGCCTTCCCCACAACATTTTCTATGTGTTCCTTTCAATTTAAGTTGTTCGTAATTGTAATACCTAGGTATTTAGCTGAATTTACGGCTTTTAGATTAGACTGATTTATCGTGTAACCGAAGTTTAAAGAGTTCCTTTTAGCACTCATGTGGATGACCTCACACTTTTCGTTATTTAGGGTCAACTGCCACTTTTCGCACCATTCAGATATCATTTATCTAAATCGTTTTGCAGTTTGTTTTGATCTTCTGATGACTTTATTAGTCGATAAACGACAGCGTCATCTGCAAGCAACCCAAAGCGGCTACTCAGATTGTCTCCCAAATCGTTAATATAGATAAGGAACAGCAAAGGGCCTATAACACTACCTTGGGGAACGCCAGAAACACTACTGTTTTACTCTATAACTTTCCCTCAATTACTACGAACTGTGACCTCTCTGACAGGAAATCACAAATCCAGTCACATAACTGAGACGATATTCCATAAGCACGCAATTACACTACGAGCCGCTTGTGTGGTACAGTGTCAAATGCCTTCTGGAAATCCAGAAATACGGAATCGATCTGAAATTAGCACTCACCACTTCATGCGAATAAAGAGCTAGTTTTGTTTCAGAGGAAAGATGTTTCCTGAACCCATTTTGACTGTGTGTCCGTTTTCTTCGAGATAATTCATAATGTTCGAGCACAATATATGTTCAAAAACCCTACTGCATAGAGAAAGAATTTGGAAGTACAAGATCCACTTGTCCTCTGGCCTGGATCCACATAGTGATTCGAGGTTGGTAGGAGTGTCGTTAATAAGGCTACCCTCCATTCAGAGGCTGTTGCACGCAGCGACTGTTATTTTTACTTGTAAATAATGGATTTCAGCTATCAGTCGTCCTTTGGAATTTTTATTGGCAGATCTAGATTTCAGCTAGAAACTAGCCATTCTCAATGCACTGTCATTTTTGATCAATGCATGTAATGCCTGTTGGTCGGCCTTCATCCACAGTTCATTGAATTGAAATGATAGTGCATTGAGATTGGCTAGTTCGTAGCTGAAATCTAGATCTGCCAATAAAAATTCCAAAGGACGACTGATAGCTGAAATCTGTCATTTACAAGGGTCGTAAATGCTGTTGTCGGCGTTGAGTGGCTGTAGGAGGATACCACGTGACTTAGACAAAATTTGTGAATGGTGAGATAAATGGCGGCTTATGCAGAAAAATGGAAATTGGAGATGCGTAGGAAACATACAGCATTAGTAGCTAGATGTAACGCTGCAAAGCAATATGAAATCAGGGAAGTCTCTGGTAATCCATAGAGGACAGTTGATCGGCATCCGGACATGATATACGTGTTTAACGTTAATTGAAACCAACATCTATATTGTAATTCAGAGTCGTCCATTCAAAGAAACATGCGACCAGTTTCCGTGCCAAAAAGCGCAATCTTCAGGCCCCAAGCGTAATCCCCCCCCAACGTACGAACCACAATGACAAGTGCCAATGGAGTCTTCAGTGGAGATGTACATCTTATTAGGCATGTTGCGCCAGCATGTGTAACCAACAAAGTCGGGTGCAGCGGGTCCAAAATCAACTGTATTCCGAAACTTTGAATAGCAAGGTCTTCAACGGTCGTCTGACCGTTGGTGGGCTTGTTACTGGAGGTTACGGAATCCAGCTGATTTTGGCCCCACTGGACTCAACTTTGATGGCTGGCTTGTTGCTCGAAGTCACGGACAGTAGTTGGTTTTGACCCCGACTTCGTTGGATACACATGTTGGCGTAACACAGTTAAAAAGTTGTACAGTTTCCATTTGAAGACTGCGTTGGTCTTTGTCATTGTGGTTTGTACGCCGGTGACAGATTACGTTTGGGGTTTGAAGATGGCGCTTTTTAGCGTCGAAACTGGTAGCTTGTTTTGAATAAAGGACGCTGAATTACAGTACAGCTGTTGTTTTCAGTTATCATTACTCATGGTAATAGGGAAGACGAATGGGCGACTTTGGGTTATTGGAAGATGGTTAGGAAAGAGCTAAACCATAAAAGAGATCGCAAATAGAACAATATTGCGACCCATTTTCGAGTACATCTTGAGTGTTTGGGATCCCCACCAGCTCAGATTGAAAGAACGAAGCAGTACGGAAGCGAGCTGCTAGATTTGTTACGGGTAAGTTCGTTCAACGCGTGAGTGTTATGCAGATCCTGTATGAAGTCAAACAGGAATCCCTGGATGGAAGATCTTGGAAAACACTACTGAGAAAATTTACAGAACCGGCATTCGAAGCAAACTGCAGAACGATTATGCTGTCCTCAACATACAAATACGCATAAGGACCACGAAGATAAGATAAGAGAAATTAGGACTCGCTCGGAGGCATATAAAGAGTCGTTTTTCCCTCGCTCTATTTATGAGTGGAACTGTAAAGGCAATGATTAGTAGTGATACAAAGTACCCTCCGCCATGCACCAAATCGTAGCTTGCACAATATGTATGTAGATGTAGATGTAGGTATAGCCGTGGTACCTTCTTCAATGGCAAGCTGGCCCACAATTGTTGCAATTGCTCCTTGATTTGACTGGGACGGGCTTGAAGTCTGAGCTGGTCCCACACTTGTTTTATAGGACGCAGATATGGGGTGTTGTTTTTCCCCATGAGAGTGCCTCAACATCAGGCAGCTTATACATGTTCGTGTCATTTGTGGCCAAGCGTTGTCCTGTTGAAAGTGGCAACACGATATTGTCGGTAACACATACGGACAGGGGATTTCCGTGACGTACTGTTGTGCTGTTAGAGATCCCTTAATCACTAAGAGCCGTGAGCTGAAGTCATATCCGATGCTTCCTCATAGCATGACTCCAGGAGTAACACCTCTGTGCCTTTCCAAACCGTTGGAAGAATCGGCTATCTCCCCGAGTCGCCGCCATACTCGCCAACGATGATCTTCCGGGATAGTGGAGAACCGCGATTCATTGTGGAACTCAGCACTACGCCATATACCAGTAGTCCATGTTACCCGGTAACGGCACACTCCAAACGCAGCCGTTTGTACAGCGGTGTTAACAGCGGCCTACGAATGTAATGGTAATTCCCTAGTCCAGATACTGTCTGTCCGACCAGGAACTTGTTCTCGGATGGCAGGCGCAGACGTAAAGGTGTTGTTATGTGCTTGGTGCACAATACTGCGATCCCCTCTTGACGACGAGTGTGAATGCCCTCAAGTTTCCATGCAGCCCCAACATCTCGCCATGGTTACATCCGAATGCCCCACAGATACTGATATACAACTAGCTGGTCAATGAATGCCTTCAAGTTTCCATGCAGCCCCAACTTTGGGTCACTGTTACGTTCGAATGCCCCACAGATATTGATATTGTACGATTCGACTAGCTGGTCCAACCGAGATCTACAATGAGGCTCTTTACAAACTCTGTCAAGGTCTGATAACGCTGTCTCACACGCTTCCGCGCCATATCCGTGTCCTTCACAGGGAGCACACAACATGTGATGCTGTTCACATCCCTTGCATGCCCAACCATATCTGGTAACAACGCTGAACATGAATAATCCTAATGCACTCCGGTGGCCATTCAACATGCCACAGAGAATTAGAAATCTAATCACTTTTATACCCGCTAATGATGTGTAGATTAGATTAGATTCAGTTTTCGTTCCATAAACCCAAAAAATGAGATGATTCTCGTGGGTGTGGAGCATGTCAGAAAGTATAAGATAAAAACATAAAACATTTGAGTACAATACTTACTACGCTGATCATTTGTCAGGAGATTGTCGAAATAGGTGAATACAATGCGGTAAACTAGAACAGAAAATATTCACAGAATTAACATACTGTCAGAATGAAACATTATCATGCTCTATTAATAAATTTATCATACACAAAATACCTAATCTTCACTGTTGTGACGAAGTGCTGTCAAAACTGAAATCTAACAGTCATTTTTCCTTACGCTGGCTTAACAGTCTCTGTTAAAATATTCATCTCTAGAGTAGAGAGAGTTGCCTATCAAAAAGTGTTTCAGTCTTCGTTTAAACCGTGATTTACCTGAAACCAAGTTTTTAATGGTAGCTGGCAATTTATTGGAAACGTGTGTTCCTGAATATTGACCCCTTTTTGGACAAAGGTAAGTGATTTTAGGTCTTTATGTAGATTGTTCTTATTCCCAGTATTGATACTATGTATTGATCTATCGTTTGGAAATAGAGATCTATCATTTGCAACAAATTTCGTTAAGGAATCAGTATAGTGATAGTCAGTGGTTAGAATACAAAGTTCCTTGAACAGGTTTCTACCTGATGTTCTTGAATTTACTCCACAAATGATTCTTGTCACACGCTTTTCCATCCAAAAAACTTTTGCTCGTTTTTATGAGTTACTCCAGAATATGATCCCGTATGACATAACAGAATGAAAGTAAGCAAAGTATGCAAGTTTTTTTGTGTTTATATCTCCTACATCTGACATCATTCTCATTGCAAATACGGAAGTTATATTGACATTCGACCATGTCTTCGGGATGGATAATTATTTTGCAGGCTGTACATATTTAGAAAAACGTTCACACACATGGAGTCTATTATTACAACAACATTAATTTGATCTCTGCTCTAATCTACAATTCGGTGACACTAAAACAAGCAATCCTATCGTGAAAGAGGCCTCAGGACTTTGTAATGGGACAGGAAGGTACGAAAGATAATTATGCATCCCGCAAAATGCAGTCTCTCTGTCTCTCTCTCTCTCTCTCTCTCTCTCTCTCTCACACACACACACACACAGGCAAGCACTGCAACAGAATATTTAACGACCGTGTGCCTGGATCGACGCTTTTCTTCTCCTCGCTGCAGTGACTTGCTGTAAATGAGTTTCTGTGTTGTTTAGCTAACTACATAATGGGAAAGCATGTACGTAGTAAGGACCACAAGTGCCTGGTAAAGGTAGGTGTTTATTCTACCGAGAAAACTCATAACTGTAGCCCGCACAACAATTTTTATAATCAAATAGGGGTTTGGTAAAAAAAATTATGCAAATAAATAATAATAATGATTATTAAACATCCAAAATTGTACATAACACCTTCTCACTATTTTTTTTTCTTTTCTAGAGGAACTTACCCTCAAGCTATGCATAGAACAATACTAACACCTCTTCCCCTTTTTGAGCTCAACATTTCACTCATTGTAGAGGGATGCTGACTCTGTTTTTCAGGATAGCAAAAGGGAAGCTGCGGTACAGAAAATGGCCCAGAGATCACCAGTGTGTGTGTGTGTGTGTGTGTGTGTGTGTGTAGTGAGTGAAGTGTTATGAAACGATGTGTGTATAGTGTGTGCAGTGGCTGAACAGTGTGGCATTATATTATTTAATAAGTTATTTGTAAATAAAGGTATTGTATACCAGGAGTAAATCTAGATTGTCTCTAACTAGAAGTCAATGGCTCTGTGCACTATGCGACTTAACTTCTGAGGTCATCAGTCGCCTAGAACTTATAACTAATTAAACCTAACTAACCTAAGGACATCACACACATCCATGCCCGAGGCAGGATTCGAAGTCTACAAATGTATGTGTATACGAATCAGCTTATTTTAAATTCGTCTGAACGTGTAAATACTTTGACATGTCCTATATCCTTGTAAAAAGAGATCTACGGATGAATAAAGCTACTACTACTACTACTACTATACTACTAAGGTATAACGGTCACTTCAGTCACAGTTGTCTGTTTCCAATAATTTGCAATCTGTTGTTATGTTGTTCACTCACACTGTTCATTTTCTAGACCCTCAATAATTTGAAAATCACTGTCTGGATATCACGTCAGGCTTTGGTAATTAGCACAGTCTTGTAATTAAGATTGGGTCGCACTAACAATGAAGGCCGTTTCTTTCTGTAGTATACGTGTATCGTCTTGCGGTGCGGTTGGCTACTGACCTCACGATACGGTACACGATCAAAAGTATTTTCATTCTTGCATTTTCTCTACTCCCAGTCAAACAGAATTTTCACTGAATTATGTTAAAGTTCACGTTTGTTGATTCTTTAACCATCGCAACACGAGTGATTGTTACCTCGACGACGTGACACACGAGTACGGGTGGTACATTTATTCATAATAGATTGTAGATATTTTTACTGGCGAAGCTCTGATATAAAGTATACATATATGTGGTCTCGAAAAAAAAAATAAGAAGAAAGGTGGTATTACAGTATGCTAACATCTTGACGGAATTACATTTACATTTCACAAGGACAAGTCGGAAAGTAAACACAATTCACTGGAAAGAAAATTATTCTTAGTAAACAACATTATAAATAATATCATTTCTGTATATAATTTCTCTCAACTCCTATGCGCTTAGTCTTGTGCCACTATACTCTGCTGCTTAGTGAAAAAAATACGAGCTCTTAGAGTATTGCGACTGGATTCACAACTGTTAGAACTTAACAGAACAAAATTAACAGATGTAGAAGGTAATTTCCGGAGCACCTCGAGGAAGTCTGATAGGACCGTAATTGCTTACAGGACTCATAAATGATCGAGTGGAAAGCGATAGATGCCCTTTAAGATTTTCGCAGATGATGCGGTTGTCTGTAACAAAGTAGCAACTCTAGAAGACAATATCTACTTGTAGACTGATCTTCTGTGGATTGATCAATGGTGCAGGCTCGGGCAATTGATGTTGAAGGTAAACAAGTGCTCATGAATAAGAAAAAAAGGCACTACTTTACTACACCATTTAGGAGAAACAGCTGGAAATCGCATCTGTCATAGTATATCTAGAAGTAACTATCCAGAGCGACCCTAAGTCGAATGACAACATAAAAAAACCAACAGGAAAAACAGGTGACACACTGAGATTCATAGGAACAATCTTAAGGAAATGTAACTCATCCAAGAAGGAATTGGCTTGTAAGGCGCTTGTTCGATCGGTTCTTGAGTACTGTTCATCAATTTGGGATCCTTACTAAGTAGGACTGATATGAAAGACAGAGAAAATCCAACGGAGAGCGGCGTGTTTAGTCACGGGATCGTTTAGCAGGTGCGAGAGCGTTACGGAGATGCTCAACAAACTCCATTGGGAGACGTTACAAGGGAGACGCTGTGCATCAGGGAGAGGTTTTCTATTGAAATTTTGACAAAGTACTTTCCTGGAAGAGTTGGACAGCATATTACTTACTCCCGCATAGATTTCGTGTAATGACCACGACGAGAGAATCTGAGAAATTAGAGCTAATACAGACGCTCACCGATAATCGCTCTTCCCACGCCAATCGCGCGTGGATCGAGGTGGACGTGTGGAAGGGGGCGGGGGGGGGGGAGGAAATCAGTTAGTGGTAACTGAACTACCCTCCTTCTCAACTGCTTGTGGAGTGTGATGTAAAGCAGATACATTAAATCTCCTTAAAAACTTCGTTGTATGACGAAAATTCGCATTCACGCAGAACCTCCATCATCGGACCAAAAGGGACTAGGCAAGGACCGTACGGTGAGTGCCCCAGCAAATAAAAACCAGGGTTTTGAATGCAATGGATGATTTTTCCAACTGAATGATGCCAGGACGTATCTCGAAACAAAATAACATCTCTTTATTGTTTTCATTTTCAGTTCCATATTTCACAGGAGTTCACAATAGTCGGAACAAAATCAGCATTAACTGTTTCACCTTTAAGAGTGTCAGTACTGGAACAAAACACAGTTTTCGTCAACAGCCTTGCGGAAGACTGGCTTTTGAACTTTTTTTCTGCAGGCGAGGATGGATATTTCCACACCAGGCTCTGGCAATTCCTCTGTGTTTCGTATCGTCGACCCATGTCTCATCAACAGTTAATACGTGACTGCGAAAGTTTCCTCCTCCCGCTTCAAAACACCTTAATTGCGATTTTTGAAATTTCGGGATGTGACGTGCTAAACTGTCAGTTGACACGGAACCCAACGAGCACAAACTTTTCGATAGCTTAGAGATTCATGGACAGGTACTAAACGTTGGCTAAAGCCCGACTCCCAGGCAGTATCATCAGTTCTGATACGACTTTCACCTGCTGCAACGTTGCTGTACTTTTCGAAATGGATCGCCTAATAGAACCTCTTTGTCACACACAGATATACGTTCATTTTTTAAACTGATGTATCCAGTCTTGAAACTGTGTTACACTAAGACAACGAATAATCTCCGCAGCTTCAATACAAACTACTGAAAACTAATCACTCCACTCATTTCTTGCTTAGTGCATGCGGATAACAAGACACTCATAATAAAATGAACTGAAATCACTATGAATAAAGATATTCATTGGACCAACACAGTTGATGCACAAGAACAATAAGGGTAAAGTATGTCTTTGAAGAGTCACAGCTGTCAACCTTTGGAGCAGAAAGGAAATTACCTACAGTTATTTGTACATTGGATAAGCTGCAGAATTAATCTCTTTTTCCAGTGGATTTCAGGTTACTTAGAAAAAAAAATACTGACGAAACTGTCAGGATATTAATAGTTCAAGCCGTGTAGGTATCGAATTTGAGAACGATGCCAACAAAGTTTCAGGACAGCAGAATAAATGATGCTGTTTTCACAAGCCCTATCACTTTCTTAATACCATACCTTACTCCTGTACGTACAAGGTAAGGCAACAAGCACAGAAAGCAAACTTTGCTGTACTTACATGCTACAGTTCCGGAAACATTCCACGCAGAAGCAGCAGTCCCTTGTTCCAACTTCCTTTCAACTTTTTATTCCCATTTAATCTCCTCTCAGTTGCTTCGAACATAAAAAACCTAACTAACTTACTTACTTCCTCTTCAAGGGCTATGATATTAGCCAGTCCCGACCGTTTTCCTGCTGCCTCGTCATGTACATGTAGGATGATATCTAAGGAAGCTGCGGAATTACAGTGTCTTAGATCGCCGGCCGAAGACTTCTGGCATATAAGAAGTCACCCCCCATTCTGCCACCGGCCTTGTCAAAGAGGGCGGAGGAGCGGACAGAGGTTCAGGGCACTCTCTTGTCCTAGGGGTGAGGAACTGCCCCTAAAGGCGGAAGAATCAACAATGATCAACGGCATGAGGATACAGAAGGCAATGGAAACCACTGCATTAAAGACACGTAACGTGTATCCACAGGACATGTGGCCTGTAATTGAAGAAGTGTCATGATGTCTCTCTATTGGCAAAATATTCCAGAATAGTCTTCCATCCAGATCTCTGGGAGGGGATTGCCAAGGGGGAGGTGACCATGAGAAAAAGATTGAAGAATCAGCGAAATCATAACATTCTATGAGTCCAGCGTGGAATGTCAGAAGCTTGAACATGGTAGGGAAACTAGAAAATCTGAAGAGGGAAATACAAAGGCTCAATCTAGATATAGTAGGGGCCAGTGAAGTAAAGTGGAAAAAAGACAAGGATTTCTGGTCAGATGAGTATAGTTAATATCAACGGCAGCAGAAAATGGTATAACGGGAGTAGGATTCCTTATGAATAAGAAGGTAGGGCAGAGAGTGTGTTTCTGTGAACAGTTCAGTGACAGGGTCGTTCTTATCATAATCGGCAGCAAACCAATACCGACAACGATAGTTCAGGCGTACATGCCGACGTCGCAAGCTGAAAATGAACACGTAGAGAAAGTATGTGTGGACACTGAAAGGGTAATTGTAACGGTACAAACCCCCGTTACTAGATGAATGTTTCTAGTACGCAAGGATTCCTTTGTGGAGAGGGAGCGCGTTACATGGTACGCCATTCGCAGAAGCGCGTGGCGCGACCGTACGAGATTTGCAACGGTCGGTGGGATGGTCTCGGCTGCCGGACGGCTACGTGGCCCCCAGCGTGGGGCATTGTTTGGTTTTTCGCGCATTACGCGAAAACTATGTAACTTACGGTGAATATACAGTACTGGAAATGGAAAAAAGAACACATTGACACCGGTGTGTCAGACCCACCATACTTGCTCCGGACACTGCGAGAGGGCTGTACAAGCAATGATCACACGCACGGCACAGCGGACACACCAGGAACCGCGGTGTTGGCCGTCGAATGGCGCTAGCTGCGCAGCATTTGTGCACCGCCGCCGTCAGTGTCAGCCAGTTTGCCGTGGCATACGGAGCTCCATCGCAGTCTTTAACACTGGTAGCATGCCGCGAAGCGTGGACGTGAACCGTATGTGCAGTTGACGGACTTTGAGCGAGGGCGTATAGTGGGCATGCGGGAGGCCGGGTGGACGTACCGCCGAATTGCTCAACACGTGGGGCGTGAGGTCTCCACAGTACATCGATGTTGTCGCCAGTGGTCGGCGGAAGGTGCACGTGCCCGTCGACCTGGGACCGGACCGCAGCGACGCACGGATGCACGCCAAGACCGTAGGATCCTACGCAGTGCCGTAGGGGACCGCACCGCCACTTCCCAGCAAATTAGGGACACTGTTGCTCCTGGGGTATCGGCGAGGACCATTCGCAACCGTCTCCATGAAGCTGGGCTACGGTCCCGCACACCGTTAGGCCGTCTTCCGCTCACGCCCCAACATCGTGCAGCCCGCCTCCAGTGGTGTCGCGACAGGCGTGAATGGAGGGACGAATGGAGACGTGTCGTCTTCAGCGATGAGAGTCGCTTCTGCCTTGGTGCCAATGATGGTCGTATGCGTGTTTGGCGCCGTGCAGGTGAGCGCCACAATCAGGACTGCATACGACCGAGGCACACAGGGCCAACACCCGCCATCATGGTGTGGGGAGCGATCTCCTACACTGGCCGTACACCACTGGTGATCGTCGAGGGGACACTGAATAGTGCACGGTACATCCAAACCGTCATCGAACCCATCGTTCTACCATTCCTAGACCGGCAAGGGAACTTGCTGTTCCAACAGGACAATGCACGTCCGCATGTATCTCGTGCCACCCAACGTGCTCTAGAAGGTGTAAGTCAACTACCCTGGCCAGCAAGATCTCCGGATCTGTCCCCCATTGAGCATGTTTGGGACTGGATGAAGCGTCGCCTCACGCGGTCTGCACGTCCAGCACGAACGCTGGTCCAACTGAGGCGCCAGGTGGAAATGGCATGGCAAGCCGTTCCACAGGACTACATCCAGCATCTCTACGATCGTCTCCATGGGAGAATAGCAGCCTGCATTGCTGCGAAAGGTGGATATACACTGTACTAGTGCCGACATTGTGCATGCTCTGTTGCCTGTGTCTATGTGCCTGTGGTTCTGTCAGTGTGATCATGTGATGTATCTGACCCCAGGAATGTGTCAATAAAGTTTCCCCTTCCTGGGACAATGAATTCACGGTGTTCTTATTTCAATTTCCAGGAGTGTAGATGCGGCAGTGGATTGTGTTCAGCAATATGCACCTTCTGAAAGAAGTTACAAAACGCAAAAGTTATAGTAACTTGAAAATTGTTTAATATCACGAATACTGACAGATTAATAAAAATAGTAAATAACAACTTACAGGGATGAGCGAGCACTCATTGAAAACGTTTCGTCATAGCGGATCGAGTGCCGTAGTCATGTGTTAAGATTCGTAAATAATTCAGCTCGTAAAGAGCAATAAACAAAGTTTGATGGGAAATTGTTTATAAAATTCAATAGAAAACTCATGACGTAAAGAACGGCATTATATAATATTTCGGGTGGCATCACACGTATTTTAAACAAATTAAGTTATACGATACACTTACCTTGCAATAGTTTTCATTGTTTGCAAATTATTATTAACATTTATTGCTCATAATTAATTAATTATTATAGATATGAAGATTTTGAGCAGCGCAATGTGTAGATCGCTATAGATTACGTCTAAAAACGGTGCTATATGCAGTTCTATGTTAAAACTTCGCAGCATAGATGTAAACAAACAAATTTGCGCTAAGTGGCGAAATTTTGCAAAAACTAAAACTTGATTTACGGGCGACAGAATAATCCTAGAAATTAATGTAAAATAGTAAATAAGATGTACTTCTTAGCGCGGTTCCGATGGTGTGTACTTATTTCTGTCGAGGGATGTATGTATCAAAATTTGTAACCTTAACTGGTGAGACTGGTACTTGCATAACCATTGGGTTGACGTCCGAGCCTATATAAGCGAGCAGCCATTTTGTCCAGGGGTCAGTCGTTTTGGAGGGTGGGTGGCGAGCGAGCCCCACTTGAGGGTGGCCCATGTGGTCGTTTGAGAATTTTTTTCTCGCGCCAATTTATTTCGACAAAGAGTATTGTCTAATAGTGCAAGTCTGCAAGCATATGTTTGGTGACCTGGAAGTGCTACGATTATTTGTGTGAGTGCGAATTACGAGGTATACATCGGCATAAGAGAACATGTGGTGATCTGTGATTTCGCGCCAAAACTGCTAGAACAAAGAGGACAGTGGGACTTGTGGTTATGTTGGAATTGATTGAGTAATCTTCATTTATAGCAGCCTACATTACTGCTATTTGGGGCTCGGAGTCAAATTATTATTAAAGTAAAACTGTAAACTGTCTCACCAGTGCTAAATTCATTGTGTAAAAGAAAAGGACAACGTCAATAAATAGTGATTGAACTGTGTCGTAAAAACCTGACTTTGCTATAATAATCGCATAATTTTTGTTCCCTAGCATAAACTGTACTCATGAATATTAATTCAAAAACTATAACTAATGTGCGGGTGTGGAACAGTTTACTAATGCACCAAGTGTGGAAATCATCCCCTGAGACTTACGTGAGAGCCATAATTTGCAATAACAATTTTTAACCAACATTTGTATATGCACATTCGTGTTAACTGCTGCAACCGCACTTCTCATTATTTAACCGCCCCATCGCATAATACAGTACATAAAGGGGATAAAAATCTAAGTCATGGGGGACAGGAATGCAGTTGTAGGGGAAGGAGTAGAATAAAAGGTTACAGGAGAATATGGGCTTGGGAAAATGAATGAGAGAGGAGAAAGACTAATTGAGTTCTGTAACAAGTTTTAGCTGTTCAAGAACCACAAGAGGAAGAGGTATACTTGGAAAAGGCCGGGTTGTACGGAAAGATTTCACTTAGATTACATCATGGTGAGACAGAGATTCCGAAATCAGATACTGGATTGTAAGACGTACCCAGGAGCAGACATAGACTCAGATCACAATGTAGTATTGATGAAGAGTAGGCTGATGTTTAAGGCATTAGTCAGAAAGAATCAATACGCAAAGAAGTGGGATACGGAAGTACTAAGGAATGACGAGATACGGTTGAAGTTCTCTAAGGCTATAATACACAGCAATAACGAATAGTTCAGTAGGTAGTACGGTTGAAGAGGAATGGACATCTCTAAAAAGGGCCATCACAGAAATTGGGAAGGAAAACGTAGGTACAAAGACGGTAACTGCGAGGAAACCATGGGTAACAGAAGAAATACTTCAGTTGATCGATGGAAGGAGGAAGTATAAAAATGTTCCACTAAACTCAGGAATACAGAAATACAAGTCGCTGAGGAATGGAATAAATAGGAAGTGCAGGGAAGCTAAGACGACATGGCTACAGGAAAAATATGAAGATATCGAAAAAGAAATGAGTGTTGGAAGGACAGACTCAGCATACAGGAAAGTCAAAACAACCTTCAGTGACATTAAAAGCAACGGGAATTCCACTGTTAAATACAGAGAAGAGAGCGGAAAGGTGGAAAGAATACAGTGAAAGCCTCTATGACGGGGAAGATTTATCTGATGTGATAGAAGAAAAAAGATGAGTCTATTTAGAAGAGATATTTGATTGAGTACTAGAATCAGAATTGAAAAGAGCTTAGGAGGACTTAAGATCAAATAAGACAGAAGGGATAGATAACATTCCATCAGAATTTCTAAAATCATTGGAGGAAGTGGCAACAAAACGACTATTCACGTTGGTGTGTAGAATGTATGAGTCTGGCGACATACCATCCGACTTTCGGAAAAGCATCATCCACAAAATTCCGAAGACGGCAAGAGTTGACAAGTGCTAGAATTACCGCACAATCAGCTTAACAGCTCATACAGCCAAGTTGCTTACAATAATAATACACAGAAGAATGGAGAAGAAAATTGAGTATGCGCTAGATGACGATCAGTTTGGCTTTAGGAAAGATAAAGGCACGAGAGAGGTAATTCTGATGTTGTGGTTAGTAATGGAAGCAAGACTAAAGAAAAATCAAGACATGTTCATAGGATTTGTCGACATGGAAAAAGCGTTCGACAATGTAAAATGGTGCAAGATGTTCGAAATTCTGAGAAAGGTAGGGGTAAGCTATAGGGAGAGGTGGGTACAATATGTACAAAGGCCAAGAGCGAATAATAAGAGTGGACGAGCAAGAACGAAGTACTCGTATTAAAAAGGGTGTAAGACAAAGATGTAGTATTTCGCCCTTACTGTTCAATTTGTACATCGAGGAAGCAATTATGGAAATAAAAAAAAAAGGTTCAGGAGAGGATTTAAAATTCAAGGTGAAAGGATATCAGTGATATGATTCGCTGATGACATTGTTATCCTGAGTGAAAGTGAAGAAAATTTACATGATCTGCTGAATGGAATGAACAGTCTAATAAGTACACAGTATGGTTTGAGAGTAAATCGGAGAAAGACGAAGGTAATGAGAAGTAGTAGAAATGAGAACAGCGAGAAACTTAACATCAGGATTGATGGTCACGAAGTCAATGAAGTTAAGCAATTCTGCTACCTAGGCAGTAAAATAACCAATGACGGACGAAGCAAGGAGGACATCAAAAGCAGACTCGCTATGGCAAAAAAGGCATTTCTGGCCAAGAGAAGTCAAATAGCGGCCTTAATTTGAGGAAGAAATTTCTGAGGATGTACGTCTGGAGTACAGCATTGTATGGTAGTGAAACATGGACTGTGGGAAACCGGAACAGAAGAGAATCGAAGCATTTGAGATGTGGTGCTATAGACGAATGTTGAAAATTAGGTGGACTGATAAGATAAGTAATGAGGAGGTTCTACGCAGAATCGGAGAGGAAAGGAATGTGTGGAAAACACTGATAAGGAGAAGGGACAGGATGACAGGACATCAGCTAAGACATGAGGGAATGACTTCCATGGTACTAGAGGGAGCTGTAGAGGGCAAAAACTGTAGAGAAAGACAGAGATTGGAATACGTCAAGCAAATAATTGAGGACGTAGGTTGCAAGTGCTACTCTGAGATGAAGAGGTTAGCACAGGCAAGGAATTCGTGGCGGGCCGCATCAAACCAGTCAGAAGACTGATGATAAAAAAAAAATTTTTTTCTAAATCGTGGTTTCCCAGTTTCTATTGTTTCGGGAATTTCTGTCTTTATGCGAGACAGAACTACTGCCTTACCAATGCGTTTCTTTCCACGAATCAAAGTTAGCACGACCAAAACCTTATAAAGTTCGAGTTTCGTCTCTCACCTAACCCTTCAATGTTCGCCGAATTGTTCCACACTTGTATTGAAGCAGATGAAGCTTTTTCTTCACTTCCTCATCATCTTCAAAAGATAAATCACACCAAGATAAGTGAAGCTTGAAACTTGTTCTATTTGCTTCTCGTCAGCTACTGTCTTTGCTCTAATTGGGTATTTTCATTGCCATGTCAATGACTTTTGTTTTAGTCATAAATATCTGAAAATCAAAACTTTTGCAAATGAGAGTAATATATGGAATTATTTCCAAAGCTTATCTTCACCGGCCTGTATAATGAACTGATCATTTAGAAAAAGCATAGTATTTAGCTATGTATTGTTTTTGAGTTTTTTTCTCCAGTGTACGTATTCGTTCCAGTTCCAAATTATTTCGTTTTTGTACATATAATGAAGAGGGTTGGAGGGAGGCTGTAACGTTCGCTTACTACTTGATTAACCGAAATTTTTTCCGTCAACTTATGCCCCAGATCTAAAACAATTTCTGTCATTGTGGGCCTACACATCTTGAACAATTTGAATCATGCGTTTGGGGTAAACATTCTTTCTCATTATGCTCCACAATTGCCCACTATCCACTATATGAAACGCTTTTACATAATCAGAAAAGTCGATGTAGGTTTTTAAGTTTAATTCTTCTCTCTTCTCCAATACCTATTTTAAGGTACATATGTTATCCGTACAATATCTCCCTTTCCTAAATCCGCATTGTTCTCTCAGTGAAAGAGATTGTGCTATAATATTAAGCCTATTGTTTACTATTTTAGCATATACTTTATAGCCAACGTTAGCAGACATATTCCACAGTAGTTATTACAAGATCTTCCGTCACCTTTCTTAAAAGATGAGAACACCTTAGCTTTTCTTCATTTTTCGGGTATGATTTTCCTATCTCAGCATAGAATAATTAAATGTAAGTACCTGGATTTAACAGTCATCCCACCATATTTTAGTAATTCTCAATCCATTTTATAAAATCCTCGGGCCTTCCTATTTTTAAAGGATTTCATTAGTGTCTAAGATACTCCATACCTTTTTGGTCAATTTGTGAGACACCGTTATCTATGATTCGGCTTTCTTGCTCTCTCTATGGCTTTCTTTATTCTACAAGTCTTTATAATGCTGAATCCATCATTCTTTTTCAATTACATTCGTATTGACAGTTTCTCTTTCATCGCTGTTATGATGTTTAATTATTTATAAGCCATCTCTTCCCTACCATGGGCATCGTATTTTTTTGAATTTATTTTCCCTACCCAGAATTCTTGCTTCATTCTTCTTGTTATTGACCTAATGTGTCTTCAGCGTAAAATGAAGCTGAATATTTCTGTTTGGATACTATTCTGTATAAAATCATGGGGCAGCTCTGTCGTTGGCATCACCTATGGGAACAGGGCGTACGAAATTTCGAAGGTTCTGTAGTGTTACACGTCACATCGCTGTCAACGGCGTTACTGCACTGGGACACAAAACAGCTACCGAAATAGAACGAGAACAAAGGACTACGTGTAGATTCTGCAGGTGCACAAGAACACCATCAGGTGCAGTTCGTGCATCTAACAAATACAGGCGGCTAATGGGTTGCTTAACTAATTAGGGTAGCAAACACAACGTGGAGAAACTTTGACCCTATTGTTTTCAATATCGACTCTCTGGAGGACGCAAACTATCCGCTTCTAGACAGCGGCTCCCTCTTGAAAAGCGACTTGTTTGTCGTTCGACACAAAATTCTGAGCGCTGTTGGAATTTTTTCTGTACACTCCGCCTTTAACAAGAGTTTCAAATACAGTGAGTGTCCCCGTGAGACTGAAACAGTACGTCACTGCTTTTTACAAAATGATATGACAATGGATGCAGAGTATTACCAACCAATACCTCTGAGGGGTGTTCGTTGCAGAGCGCAAATTGGAGGTTACGTAGGTGTCAGTCTGAAAAGCAAAACGTCTCACGTTCGATCTTGAGCCGGTCCTAGTATTTTATCTCTCATTTATCGCTACTAAATCTGAGGCAGTGACTCATTAATGACAAAAATGCTGAGCTGTTCAATGCTTGGGAGGCCTTGTTAAACTGGAGGTCTCCAGATAGCAGTTCAGAAGTCAGAAGAAGGCAAAGGGTTTAATTGGAAAATTCTTGGTGAGGCACCATGGTGTTCAATGGTTTGAGGGAAGCTTTAATTTTATTTTTGTTTTTATTTTTACCTATAACCTAAGTGCATTACAAGTACACTCCTGGAAATGGAAAAAAGAACACATTGACACCGTTGTGTCAGACCCACCATACTTGCTCCGGACACTGCGAGAGGGCTGTACAAGCAATGATTACACGCACGGCACAGCGGACACACCAGGAACCGCGGTGTTGGCCGTCGAATGGCGCTAGCTGCGCAGCATTTGTGCACCGCCGCCGTCAGTGTCAGCCAGTTTGCTGTGGCATACGGAGCTCCATCGCAGTCTTTAACACTGGTAGCATGCCGCGACAGCGTGGACGTGAACCGTATGTGCAGTTGACGGACTTTGAGCGAGGGCATATAGTGGGCATGCGGGAGGCCGGGTGGACGTACCGCCGAATTGCTCAACACGTGGGGCGTGAGGTCTCCACAGTACATCGATGTTGTCGCCAGTGGTCGGCGGAAGGTGCACGTGCCCGTCGACCTGGGACCGGACCGCAGCGACGCACGGATGCACGCCAAGACCGTAGGATCCTACGCAGTGCCGTAGGGGACCGCACCGCCACTTCCCAGCAAATTAGGGACACTGTTGCTCCTGGGGTATCGGCGAGGACCATTCGCAACCGTCTCCATGAAGCTGGGCTACGGTCCCGCACACCGTTAGGCCGTCTTCCGCTCACGCCCCAACATCGTGCAGCCCGCCTCCAGTGGTGTCGCGACAGGCGTGAATGGAGGGACGAATGGAGACGTGTCGTCTTCAGCGATGAGAGTCGCTTCTGCCTTGGTGCCAATGATGGTCGTATGCGTGTTTGGCGTCGTGCAGGTGAGCGCCACAATCAGGACTGCATACGACCGAGGCACACAGGGCCAACACCCGGCATCATGGTGTGGGGAGCGATCTCCTACACTGGCCGTACACCACTGGTGATCGTCGAGGGAATAGTGCACGGTACATCCAAACCGTCATCGAACCCATCGTTCTACCATTCCTAGACCGGCAAGGGAACTTGCTGCTCCAACAGGACAATGCACGTCCGCATGTATCCCGTGCCACCCAACGTGCTCTAGAAGGTGTAAGTCAACTACCCTGGCCAGCAAGATCTCCGGATCTGTCCCCCATTAAGCATGTTTGGGACTGGATGAAGCGTCGTCTCACGCGGTCCGCACGTCCAGCACGAACGCTGGTCCAACTGAGGCGCCAGGTGGAAATGGCATGGCAAGCCGTTCCACAGGACTACATCCAGCATCTCTACGATCGTCTCCATGGGAGAATAGCAGCCTGCATTGCTGCGAAAGGTGGATATACACTGTACTAGGCCGGCCGAAGTGGCCGTGCGGTTAAAGGCGCTGCAGTCTGGAACCGCAAGACCGCTACGGTCGCAGGTTCGAATCCTGCCTCGGGCATGGATGTTTGTGATGTCCTTAGGTTAGTTAGGTTTAAATAGTTCTAAGTTCTAGGGGACTAATGACCTCAGCAGTTGAGTCCCATAGTGCTCAGAGCCATTTGAACCACTGTACTAGTGCCGACATTGTGCATGCTCTGTTGCCTGTGTCTATGTGCCTGTGGTTCTGTCAGTGTGATCATGTGATGTATCTGACCCCAGGAATGTGTCAATAAAGTTTCCCCTTCCTGGGACAATGAATTCACGGTGTTCTTATTTCAATTTCCAGGAGTGTATGTGGTGCATGCTTCTGGCTCCACTAATACGACATTCTCGGAGGAATTCAGCTCTCTTTGAATGCAAATGAATTCAAGATAATGCCCAGAATCATGACAAAGAACCCGATATTATCCATTGTGGTTTATCCAGGGCTGCTCCCTTGCATATTCGGACACCACAGTTAGGTATATGCTTCGTGGTTCAGTTACGGCACCAGCCTCACCTCGGAGTTTTTCAAGAGAAGAGTTGCTCCTAACTTCCATATACCAGTCAGTCAGATCGCTACCAAACATTGCACATCGACAGAGTATCAACCAAAACTCCGATATAGTTTGTGCAATGTGCTGTCAACCAGGACAACGTGAATAAACGGTAAGTAATATGTAACATCTGATCTCTGGAGCACAGGAAACTGATGTTGTTGTTGTGGTCTTCAGTCGAGAGACTGGTTTGATGCAGCTCTCCATGCTACTCTATCCTGTGCAAGATTCTGCATCTCCCAGTACCTACTGCAATCTACATTCTTCTGAATATGTTTAGAGTATTCATCTCTTTGTCTCCCTCTACGATTTTTACTCTCCGCGCTGCCCTCCAATACTAAATTGGTGATCCCTTGATGCCTCAGAATATGTCCTACCAATCAATCCCTTCTTCTAGTCAAGTTGTGCCACAAATTTCTCTTCTCCCCAATTGTATTCAGTACTTCCTCATTAGTTATGTGATCTACCCATCTAATCTTCAGCATTCTTCTGTAGCACCACATTTCGAAAGCTTCTATTCTCTTCTTGTCCAAACTGGTTATCGTCCATGTTTCACTTCCATACATGGCTACACTCCATACAAATACTTTCAGAAACGACTCCCTGACACTTAAATTTATACTCGATGTTAACAAATTTCTCTTCTTCAGAAACGCTTTCCTTGCCATTGCCAGTCTACATTTTATATCCTCTCTACTTCGACCATCATCAGTTATTTTGCTCCCCAAATAGCAAAACTCATTTACTACTTTTAGTGTCTCATTACCTAATCTAATTCCCTTAGCATCACCCAACTTAATTCGACTACATTCCATTATCCTCGTTTTGATTTTGTTTATATTCATCTTATATCCTCCTTTCAGGACACTGTCCATTCCGTTCAGCTGCTCTTCCAGGTCCTTTTCTGCCTCTGACAGAATTACAATGTCATCGGCGAACCTCAAAGTTTTTATTTCTTCTCCATGGATTTTAATTTCTATTCCGAATTTTTCCTTTTGTTTCCTTTACTGCCTGCTCAATACACAGATTGAATAACATCGGGGATAGGCTACAACTCTGTCTCACTCCATTACCAACCACTGGTTCTCTTTCATGCCCCTTGACTCTTATAACTGCCATCTGGTTTCTGTACAAATTGTAAATCTGTATTTGACCCCTGCCACCTTCAGAATTTGAAAGAGAGTATTCCAGTCAATACTGTCAAAAACTTTTTCCAAGTTTACAAATGCTAGAAACGTAGGTCTGCCTTTCCTTAATCTATCTTCTAAGATAAGTCGTAGCGTCTGTATTGCCTCACGTGTCCCAACATTTCTACGAAATCCAAACTGATCTTCCCCGAGGTCCGCTTCTACCAGTTTTTCCATTCGTCTGTAAATAATTCGCGTTAGTATTTTGCAGCCGTGGCTTATTAAACTGATAGTTCGGTAATTTGCACATCTGTCAACACCTGCTTTCTTTGGGATTGGAACTATTATATTCTTCTTGAAGTCTGAGGGTATTTCGCCTGTCTCATACATCTTGCTCACCAGATGGTAGTGTTTTGTAAGGGCTGGTTCTCCCCAGGCTGTCAGTAGTTCTAATGGAATGTTGTCTACTCCCGGGGCCTTGTTTGGCCTTGGATCTTTCAGTGCTCTGTCAAACTCTTCACGCAGTATCATATCTCCCATTTCATCTTCATCTACCTCCTCTTCCATTTCCATAATATTGTCCTCAAGAACATCGACCCTGTATAGACCCTCTATATACTCCTTCCACCTTTCTGCTTTCCCTTCTTTGCTTAGAACTGGGTTTCAATCCGAGCTCTTTTATAATCATACACGTGGTTCTCTTTCCTCCAACCGTCCCTTTAATTTTCTTGTAGGCAGTATCTATCTTACCCATAGTGAGATAAGCTTCTACATCCTTACATTTGTCCTCTATCCATTCATGCTTAGCCATTTTGCACTTCCTGTCGAGCTCATTTTTGAGGCGTTTGTATCCCTTTACTGCCTGCTTCATTTACTACATTTTTATATTTTCTCCTTTCATCAGTTAAGTTCAATATATCTTCTGTTACCCAAGGATTTCTCCTAGCCCTCGTCTTTTTACCTACTTGATCCTCTACTACCTTCACTATTTCATCCCTCAAAGGTACCCATTCTTCTTCTAGTGTATTTCTTTCCCCCATTCCTGTCAATCGTTCCCTAATGCTCTGCCTGACACTCTCTACAACCTTTGGTTCTTTAAGTTTTTCCAGGTCCCATCTCCTTAAAGTCCCACCTTTTTGCAGTTTATCCAGTTTTAATCTGCAGTTCATAACCATGTCACTGGAAATGTCTTACAGTTTAAAACCTGGTTCCTAAATCTCTGTCTTACCATTATATAATCTATATGAAACCTTCCAGTATCTCCAGGCCTCTTCCATGTGTACAACCTTCTTTCATGATTCTTGAATCAAGTGTTGGCAATGATTAAGTTATGCTCTGTGCAAAATTCTACAAGGCTGCTTCCTCTTTCATTTCTCATCCCAATTCCATATTCACCTACTACGTTGCCTTCTCTTCTTTTTCCTACTATCGAATTCCAGTCACTCATGACTATTAAATTTTCGTCTCCCTTCACTATCTGAATAATTTTTTTAACTCATCATACATTTGATCAATCTCTTCGTCATCTGCGGAGCTAGTAGGCATATAAAGTTGTACTACTGTGGTACGCGTGGGCTTCGTGTCTATCTTGGCCACAATAATGCGTTCACGATGCTGTTTGTAGTAGCTTACCCGCACTTGATAACTGTGACTTTATCCATCAGTGATCTCGTGGGGAATGACGATAGAGCGTTAGTTTGTCGTACCAAGGGTCTTTGGTTCGAGTCGTGGCATACCAGTTTTAGTATGCAATACGTGTGAAACTGTTGTGTAGGACAATATGTGCGTGACATGTAAAAGGCTGTTCAGAGTTCATAACAATGTCCTATTGGGAGTCAGTTTCGCTTCGTATAATAGAAAATAGGAAACCTATAGACTACGTCTGTATTTTCAGACTGAACAATAATTCGGAACAGAAGAATAAAAGAACAATAGCATCACACTTTTGGAAGTACTAATGGTAGTAATATTAATAATTATTGTTATTGTTAGTATGGTTAGTATTATTACTATTATTATTAATATTTCTGCACGTGGAAATTTGGAAATTTGTTGTAAGTTCTTATGGGACCAAACTGCTGAGTCTTACACGCTACTTAACAATTTAAAACGCGTGTGGGATAACACCCACACCCATGCCCGCGGGAGGACTCGAACCTACGACGGTGGGTGCCGCGCAATGCGTGACAAGGCACCTGAGACCGTGTGGCTAGCCGGCCGCGGTGGTCTCGCGGTTCTAGGCGCGCAGTCCGGAACCGCGCGACCGCTACGGTCGCAGGTTCGAATCCTGCCTCGGGCATGGATGTGTGTGATATCCTTAGGTTAGTTAGGTTTAACTAGTTCTAAGTTCTAGGGGACTGATGGCCACAGCTGTTAAGTCCCATAGTGCTCAGAGACATTTGAACCGTATGGCTACTCCACGCAGCTTTTGCACGTGCTTTTGGGTTTTAACTTATTGTAATGGTTTTAGCATTTTGCCTTGATTGAGAGGACATTATTTCTAAATGCTTTTTGTTAGTTTTGGATTTTGCCTTGATTGAGAAGGCATTAATTTGTTACTGAATATTATTTGTTAGCCACTTGTTGTTGTGTTTTAACGTATTGCTCTTAAATGTTTTCTTAAAAATGGGTGTAATGTAAAGTCTCTGCCACGCTGTAAAATCAAAGTCTTAAAATTATTATTGCACTCCTCTCAACCCACCCTTACCTCTTCCTACTACGTCACAACATAAACTACACTGGTGTGCAAAACTGAAGGACGAATGGAACTTTCGCATGATGTGTTATTGTCAAGTAAGATAGTGAAATGGTTGGGAAATCATTGCGAATAGGGACCACCAAATCAAAGTAGGCCTATATTTTAACAATAGTTTATTAAATAGAAACAAGCTCCTTACAATGATAATACAGTAATGGAATGATAGGCGACGAGACATATTAAAGTTTTTAAAATGACTTGCGGGACAAGTATTACAGAAGAATTTAGGTAAAAAATAGTTTGTTGGCGAACGACAAGAGCTCTACGCAACAAACATACTACGAACAGCTACAGTAAAAAAAGGACTTAGCAGTGAAATCGCCGGTAAATAGTTAATTGACTTGTGGCTTCGTTCACAGACAGGTAAAAGAACCCAATGAGAAATTTATCAATTATAATTATGCTTCATTAGAAAGCCAAAAATGGTACAAGCTGATATAGTTCACAAAATAGCTGCGCAAGGCAAAATAAAGTATTCTCAATAGCTGCACCAACAGCTTAAGGCCCAACTAAAATGAAAAGGTGCATTACAATAAGTTTTAAGAATGCAAGGAACCACTGAAAATTAAAAACGTAAAACTTGAAAGCAATGATTTATACTTGACAGTTGTGTCAAAGGATTTATTGCCCAATAAATCATCCAACTACTGTGTAGGCACTCCACATATTAAGGGGACTGGAAATTTTACGAACACTCAGCTTCAGTAGTATTTGAATTAGTCACAGTGTGCATAGATAACATCAGTTACTGGTTAAGAAAATCAAAATTTACAACTGGCTAGCTGTTTCAAGGTTAGCCTAAGATTCCACTTATACATAAAAAACAATCCATTAGCACAGTGCTCAAGCAAAACAGGCGGAACTAAATTACAGATTGCCTCTTAAAAGGTGTTTCTTTGCATAAACAACGGCAGTGAGGGCAACAAGAACAGTTAAAGATAAATTCTGAAACTAAAATTTTAGACAATAAAATTTCTAGACTTACAAAGAATTTTTACAGATTTTTTTAAAGGCAATGCACTCACTGAGTTAACGACTGTCGGCAACTTAAACAAGCTTGACAACAGGCAAAGGTGCTTTTAGAATTTGGGCTGACATCCGACAGAAACAAAAGAAGTGGGTAACGAATTATGCAGCAAGACTTTGCAGCCCAGCGGCCAAACACCGTGGTAAATTACAGGAGGTGCTAAGGCAGATCCTACGCTTAACCTCAGGGGAGTAAACAACAGCAATAGCCCTTCGTACTACCAAGAGACTGGGGACGGCCCTCTCGCCATAATCAAATAAACCATTGACACATAAGTAATGGACAGAGGACTATTTAAAAATAATAAATGGCAAGTAATACTTATCTGAAGTATTCATCCGGCCAACTTGCTTACCAGAACAGATCACTGTATACTGTGAAAATTATTTAAACCAACAAACTTTGGGATGCTGCACGGGACACCAAAATAAAGATTTTTCTCAAATGTCTTTATTTCCTGTGAGCATATTTAAAATGGCAGAGAAACTTTTCTCTAGAGGAAACTTCATTAAACTAACAAACTCCGGGAGGTTGCATGGGACTATGGAAGCACATTTTCTAATGCGTTTTCCTGTCAGGACAAAAAGTAAAACGAACAAGTTTTAATTTTTTATCACCAAGAGGCAACAAAATTAACACAATTACTTCAACTGCAGCAGAGATTCAAAAATGCCTCCACTGAATTGTAAACAGAGGTTACACCGCTGGGTCATATTCTGTCTAACACAAAGAATCTAGGAGTGTCCTTAGTTTCTACTGCTGCTGCTGCTACTATTCAGGCAACCGGGGGCTTATCTGATTCAACAGGGTTTTCGTAAAAGGTTACATATCTAATAAGTTTCCTTTAATTTACGTCTATGGTCACAATCTTTTCTGTTTAACAGATTACCGGTTTCGGTCGTTAATGACCATCATCAGATCTGTCTCATAAAAATAAAGTTAAACAGAAAAAATTGTGATCATAGACGTAAATTAAAGGAAACTTATTACATATACGGGTCACTGTGTTTTTTCGCGACGATGTCGCAGCTTGTGAAACTGGTTACATGTCTCTCGTCACACGAAGTAGTCTAGAGGGGTCAAATCAGGGAATCGTGTAGCCCACGGTACAGGACCTTCACCGCCAATCCACTTTTCTGGAAACGTCGGTTCAAGAATCGACGCACAGGATGACTGAAATGTGCCGACGCCACGTCGTGCCTGAACCACGTGCGCTGCCTTGTAGCGAGTGGCAAGCCATCCAGCAACACTGGGAATGCGCTGGCAAGAACATTCTCATAACGGCTGTCATTTACTGGCCCAGGTAGGACATGCGGCCCAATTAAACAGTCAGCGACAACGTCTTCCCACACATTAAAACAGAAATACAACTGATGAGCGCGAGTAAATGTGGAATGTGGGTTAACCCCACTCAAAACATGCGAATTATGGATGTTGAAGACCCCATCATGTCGGTGCCTCGCTCCATCTGTAAACAGTACAGAGGACGGAAACGTAGGTTGCATTTGACACTGTTCCAGGTACCATTGTGAAAAATGTGCTCTGAGTAGATAACCATCTGGTTTCAGGTTGTGTACACACTGTAAGTGAAATGGATTAACAACCTGTTTCGTCCCATGATATGCAGAAGTGCACGAGTGCTGAGAGTGGGTACGCCTTCTACCGGATTGAGGGGCTCCGGAAAGGCTCAAAATCATGAAAAGTTCAGTTTTTAGTTTTTTGCGTTTTCTGAATCTGCAGACTATTCCCTTTTAATAGATATATAATTTATTCAATTCCGAAGACTACAACTATTTTTAAATTTTTTTTTAAATGTGTTCTACATGGGCGTGACCCACTGTGCCGCTGTTAAACTGCTGTCAAATGGTGTTATTATTAACGTCCGTGTACATCAGGTACATTTTAGTGATGTGAGATAAAGTATGTGTTGTGGCTAACCTGTGATGGTTCAATATATATCGCTGGTGTGATTGTCGATTGTTTCATGTTTATTTACTCTGTCGTTATCTCGAAAATATTCGTAATTAATTCTGTTTCTTGAGTCTCTGTTTTGTTGAAGTATAATAATGAGTAAAGGTAAAGTTATTACAAATCCTCTGAAGGCTTTTAAGAAAAGGAGAAATGTTGGAAAGCCAAAGGTATGTGTTATTACTGTAAACAATAAAGACGATGAAAATCCCCAACATAGCTTGTGTCCCAAAGAAGAAGACAGTTGGTGTAAATATAACAAAGGATTGCTAACTGGTGAAGTGTACACTCATAAGCATAGTCTGCCTCATGCAATAATGGAGGTGATAAAACCTATTTTCAGAGACTTAGCAGCACCTGAACTGTTGAAAAAGTGTATTCACGGAAACACTCAAAACCCCAATGAAAGTGTAAATAGTGTTATATGGTCGAGAATACCCAAGACTGTATTTGCTGTAATAGAAACACTTCACTTTGGTGTGTATGATGCTGTTGCGACTTTCAATGACGGCAACATTGTAAGGTGCAAGGTATTTAGAAATATGGGAATGAAGATAGGTTCTAACATGGTACGAGCGATGCTTGCTTTAGACAAGGAGCGCCTTCGGGCTGCAGACAGGGCTGTAAAGAGTCTAGAAATACAAGCAAGAGTAAACAGGAGGAGGTTCAAATGGTTCAAATGGCTCTGAGCCCTATGGGACTCAACTGCTGAGGTCATAAGTCCCCTAGAACTTAGAACTACTTAAACCTAACTAACCTAAGGACAACACACACATCCATGCCCGAGGCAGGATTCGAACCTGCGACCGTAGCGGTCGCGCGGTTCCAGACTGTAGCGCCAGAACCGCTCGGCCACCAGCGGCCGGCTAAACAGGAGGAGGAACAAGAGGAAGCTGGAGGAGGAGTTTGCAGAGGATGAAGATAATCCATCCTATGGACCTGGAATGCACTAAAAAGTTAATCCAATCTTTGTCGCTCGATTCCCAAAACTTTTATTTTCTCATACTAATTACATGTTTTCTAAGGATCTTCCAAACATATTTGTTTCAAACTTTCAGTAAATGTTACACTGTACCTTCTGCATAATTTAACACAGCCTTTTTCCAAAAAACTGTATATTTTTGAATATATAAATAAAAAATTGCAAAAAAATGTTGTGAATTTTCATTACAATTGAAAAAAAATCATCTTTAATAACTGAACTAAAATTTTGTAAAATCCCTGTGTTAAGTTGTAGCCCATATTCCAATAAATAATCTATAAAAAGTTCAACTTCCTACCTCAAATACTTTGTGAGGAAAGATGTAATTTATAAGCGTTATTTTAACATTGTAAGTATAGGGCGTTCCGGAGCCCCTTAAAACATGCTCACTGGTCATTATGACATTAGAGAAGAATGTTTCTTTTTTTTGTGTCCCGTGCAAGCTCACAGAGCTCGTATGTTTGAATACTTTTCACCCCGTGTAGGAACATATTACCAAATCAGTTTGTCATCTGTCGTAGCACTACCCAAGACGTACAGTGAGGACTCTCACAATAAAGATTCAGTAATGGAATATGTGTCTGCAACATTCACATGAAATTTAACGTTATGGTATTCAAAGCATTGCGGCAGGTAAGTATAGCAAGCAGTTAAAGCATCAGCAAAACTACTGAATAACACGTGAGACCGTCAAATATAAGTAACCTTAACCGTAGGCACCTAGAACACTGTTTAAAGGAATACTGAACGCCTCCTTACACTGGAAACATGAGGCAAAGAACAGAACAAGCGATCTACTAAAGAACATAACGGGAAACAACCTTTTACACATACGACAAGGCAGTCACGGTGCTCAGTAAACAACAGTATTTTTTTAAAGTAAGATCGCCAATAACCACGAATACGTGCTCAGTTATGAAACAAAACGGGCAGCATTGGCCCACAATGTCAGACAGTGCAATAGTAACAACTGTTAAGGATTCGCACCAGAAACGAGGATGCATGAATTCAGAGCCGGTAATCAAGCACCTCACCATACCACACAATATATGCAGGCAACGGGACGTCAGGCGGGTTTTGCTTCCTTCAACGGTCTGACAGAACAGACTGAAGTTCCCTATTAGTGTGACGTCGCCGACAACTCTTTATAACCCAGACCGCCGCAACGTTCGGCCAACGCGGAGCGTTCATACGTCCACCATCAAACGCTGTCGTGCCAACACCCCTGTCACGATTCAGTCATTATTCCGTTGGCACACGGACAGTGCATTCGAACGTTGATCGTTGAGTGTTGAGTGCGCTGAGCAATACCTAGTATGTCAGATATTCTGAACGTACGTTTACGTTTGGACGTAGACCATTGAGATGGAAGAGCTCCGCCTACGTTGCATGACACCATCTCTTCACTAAAGAGTCTTGAGATTGTAACGCCGGAAATGCATATCCTCCTATTTCCATCTATTGTACTATAATTTGTTTTCCTTATTTTTTTTACCTGAATATATGACATTTCTGTGTCTTTACATATTGTAATTGTTTTACTATTTGTATATATATATTTATGCATTTATGTCGATGTATAATTGGTTTGTTTCGTAAATATTATTTGTATTTTTACGCTGGGTCTTGCCTAGGGAAAACTGCTATCGAACGATTACATCGATGGGTCGTGTGAAGAATCAAAGTGTGTAGGATCTTTGGTAGTGTGAACTATGCCGCGTGGAGCGCGGGCAGAGAGGGAGTCTGGCGGGTGTAGCGAGTGGAGCAGGTGTGTTGTGTGACGCTCCCGCGAGTTGCCGCGCTTTCGGGGTTTAGCAGCATGTAATTGCGCTCGACTTGCGATGATAGTTTCTGACATGGTGTCGCGGACGGGAAGCATTAGCTGGCGCACATCAAGAGCCCGTTTCGCCTGGTGACCGTGTCGAGAAGAAGGCGCGCCAACATCCAGCTTCTGCAACAGCGACGGCCGACAATGAGTGACCGTCGTCACCTCCTCGATCGACGGCTTCAAACCTTCAATCAACCAACATGGAAGACTAAAAGCACGTAAAGTTTCAGAACTGTATGGCAGATCTCAGCTTTTCAAATTGTTCCATTTGCCTCGCAAAATTACAGCAACTTAGCATGAACCTTTGTTGCTCATTGTCCCAATTGCATTGCCAAGCAGGGTCCCTTCCTTTTCCGAAATGAACCCGAGTGTCGTTGAAATTCAAACGCCAGCATAATTCCATTTCACTGCTTTAATTTCAAAGTTCACTTTAAGTATTCATAGCTGGCTACAATATTTAGATTACACGAGCACAAATTAAGAGTGCGAGTTTTGTTACCGTATTTTAGTTACCTGTGACTGCAGCTCAGCTTGGTACGTACTAAATTTTACTATTGTTAATTGTTCAGAATCATTTAATTAAAGTTCAAAGTTAAATCTCTTATTTCTAAATTGCGTGGATTCAAGTAGCTTTTGAAATGATTGTTGAGGTAGTCCAAGACTAACCGTATTTTACTGAATTTCGATGTGCTTCAGAAAGAAAGCTCCCTATTAACTTCAGTCACTAAATTAACTTTCGATATTCCGGTTTTATTAATTCCTTTGCTAAATTAAGTCAGAGTGTAGCGAAATTTATTACTTCTGACAGACTTTCAGTTTTCACACTACACGTGTCAACCTTCAGTTGCCACACTTCTAGTGCTAATTATATGTGTAATAACCTTTCTTTTTCAGTTACTATAGTAATTGTCCTTAGGACTGGCGACCGTAATTTCCCCCAAATCTCAAATATCTAATTACCGCTAGTTAATTGTTGACATAACGGCCGCACATTCACTTTCTTTATTAACTTTACCCCTTTTCAAAATTAATTTCCAACAGTTTCATTTGCATTTTTCCATTGATTCAGATGTAACCCTTTCCTCCCTCTTTACCGACAGATTAACTTCGGTGACGATTGCTTTTCCCAAATTCCATTAGGTACACGTGGTTTAATTTTTCACTGTCATTAAGGTCGATAAGTGAGGGGGAGGTTACAAGATGACATACTGGCTTTCTTTTGAAGTCCATTTGTGTACATTGATCAGCCAGAACATTATACAAGTACTACCTTCTAGTACACGGTATGTCTACCTTTGGCACGGATAATAGCGACGACGCCTTGTGGAATGGAAGAAATGACGCCTTCGTAGGTCGCTGGAGGGAGTGGGCACCACGTCTGCACACACAAGTCGCCTAATTCCCGTAAATTCCTGAGGGGGGGCGATGAGCTCTTACGCCACTTCCAGTAACATCCCAAATGTGTTCGATCGGGTTCAGCCTTGGCTAACTGGGGGGCCAGCACATGAAGTGCTCCTCAAACCACTCCGTCATACTCCTGGCCTTTTGACGTGGCACATTATCTTGTTGAAACATGCCACTGACGTCGGGATACAGGAGTGAACGCGGTCTGCAATCAGTGTATGATACTCCTTGCCCGTCATGGAGCCTTGCATGAGCTGCACTAGGCCCCCACGTGCAAGTTCCCCAGGGCATAGTGGAGACACCGCCAGCTTGTCTCCGTACCGCCGCGCAGGTGATGTTCCTCTGAAAGACGATGGTTTCGCGCTCTCCCGTCGGCATTATGAAGGAAGTAACAGGATTCATCAGCCCATGCAACGCTTGTAAGTTTGTTACTTTGATTTTGCTATGTAAGCGTTACTGCTAGCCAATAAAAGCGGGTTAAAAGCTGTGAGCTGTCTGGGGAAGTTAATCTTGCATTACTAAGCAACTGTTTCATCAGGTATCTAGTCTAGGTTTAGCAAATTCCCAAACAGACTAACATTAATTATAATCTTTTAATAGTCACACAACAACCGGTAATATATATATATATATATATATATATATATATATATATATATATATATATATATATATATAAAAGAGAATTTAAATAAAAAGAAAGAAATCAGTTTATATTTCGAAATTTATGTTAAGATTGATCATTGAAATTTCAGCCTATTACACTTGATTCCTAACTAAACTGGTGCCTTATTTAGGATTGTGAAAATGTGAGATTGCAATCTTACGGAACACATCAAATATGGAGCCAAGATTGGGAGACTGCATACAACACTGCATTCATAAAACAACACACAAAGAACGTTGAAACGTATGCAAGAGAAAGTTAACCACTACCAATAGATTCAAATTGTCACCCAAAGAAATTACGTTCGTAGCACAATCCTGTCCGTCATGAAATTACCACACACTGGTATACTAAATTCATACTAACTCTCTGTGAAATCTTCCCAAAAAGAATAGCTGAGGGCTACTTTGATGATTACACCACATGCTTCACGTGGTCAACTTGGTTTACACAAAGCGTATAACTCCACAATAATTTTGATAATTAAAATAAATTAGATCAAAAGCAATTTCCAAAAGAAAAACCTCGAATTGGTTACTAACGTCTTACTGTTAACCTGACGGGTCAAACAGTTATATAAGCACGTGGTACTGGTCTCGCAAAGTACACCCCACGTGGGTTGAACATAAAGAAAAGTTGCTATATTGAAAATATTGTCAAGACGAGACGTTATAATCACACAAGCATTCGCATTTAAGATTGATCTTAGTTAGAGTTACTGATCAACACGTGGTTCCACTTTACTCACAAAGTAGTGACAAAGCAACTACCGGAAAATAATCTGAACTTCACACGAGAATTATACTCCGCTGCAATTTAAGATAACATTAGATATTTTAGAGCTAAACCCGAAATAAAGGTGTTTAAATTTTCAGTTAGGCTGAAGTTAACAAATCCATTGTCCTACGGACTTAGCAGACACGCGCTTAGCCGGAGATCTTACCACTTCAGACGCTCGCCACGGACAGACTGACCTGCGCTACTACCGAGCGTGCTTCCTGAGGGTGGCTCACAAATACAAACGGAAGTGGCCAGAGGGGCAGCTTCCTATACCAACATGACAACGGACGGACAGGACCAAACTAAGGATAGAAACCTCTTTGCTTTTAGAAAGCGTAGCTACCTGTTCCGACGTTGGTCCTACTGTTCTCTAGCAGACAGCCTTGTCTGCTACCCTCAAGCATGCAACTAGAAATACATTTGCTCATTCATCCTCTCACACAGAAGGGAAGGGGGATGACAGTATCTTATCATATACAGTATATAAAAGAAAACGGATGTAGGTTCCGTATGAGACTGTGTGACATGAATTACATATAAACTGTGTTTTAAAGTGTAGTAGTGTGACAGATCGTTCTTGTTTATGTGTAAAAGTAACACGTTCCACTACTCAGTCTCCTCCCAGATAGTCAGAAACGCCACAGTAAATTTAGAAGAGGAATTTATGCCGTAATGACAACAGATTTAAGAAATTAAACATGAAAGGAATCCAACAGAGACCTTTCACGCTCTGCCGCTGCGCCAACGTCCAGTGCCGATAGTCACGGGCCCATTTCAGTTGTAGTTGGCGACGTCGTGGTGTCAACATTGGCACGTGCGCGGGTCATCGCATGCAGAGGCCCATCATTAGGGGTGTTATGTGCACTGTGTGTCCAGAAACACTTGTACTCAGCCCAGGATTGAAGTCTGATTCAACTTCCATCACGGTTCGCCAACTGTCCTGTTCACCAGTCTACCCAACCTACGATCACCGACATCTGTAACGAGGAATAGCCACCCAACCCCACGGTGTCTGGGCGTGGTTTCACTTGGTTACGCCGCGTATTGAAGACACTCCTCAAGTGCCCGACAGGTCGTGTAGCTTCCGAAGTGCTTGTGCCGAGCTTCTGGACCATCACAATATGCTCGTCGTCAAACTCACATACGAGGTTTTTTTTTTTTTAAGTAAGGCCGGTATTACACTATCAAATTTCTTTGTCAAAGATTTGATCAAAGATGTGATCCAATATTCCGTCCAATATATTTGACAAAGATCTTTGACGTAGCGCTACAAGGGGTATTACACTGTCATCAAATTTTTCGTCAAAGTTCAAGATGGCTGACAACAACTTGTTATTAACCGCAGCAGTTCTACGTACTCCAATTGCATTGTGTGCACATGCGAGAAAGAAGTGGGGGGGAAAAATGGAACCATACATACGAGGTTGACAGTCTTAAAAGTCCTGGGATTACAACTTGATAATAAATTCAGTTGGGAGGAGCACACCACAGAACTGCAGAAACGCCTTAACAAATCTGTATTTGCAGTTCGAGTGTTAGCAGACATAGGCAACATAAAAATGAAAAAGCTTGCATACTTTCATTCCATAATGTCATATGGGATAATATTTTGGGGTAAATCTTGAAGTCAAACAAAAGTTTTCAAGGTCCAAAAGCGTGTAATACGTATTATTTGTGGAGTAAATTCACGGACTTCCTGCAGAAACCTCTTCAAAGAACTGGGTATACTAACTACTGCCTCTCAGTATATTTATTTCTTAATAAAATTTGTCGTCAATAATATATCTCTTTTTCCAACAAACAACTCAATTCATACATACAATACCAGGAACAAAAATGATCTGCACAAGGACTTAAAAGCACTTACTTTAGTTCAAAAAGGGGTCCACTACTCAGGAACACTCATCTTCAATAATTTGCCAGGAAACATAAAAAATTTAGTTAGAAATAAAGATCAGTTTAAAAGGAGCCTGAAAGACTTACTACTGGCCAACTGCTTCTACTCCATTGGCGAAATTTTTAATAGAAACAAATGATGTATTGTATTTATTCATACTATTAGTATTTTTATTTCAGCTTAATAAAAATCGACATGTTCCACATCCATGAGGATCTCATCAGCATGGATCTATGGAACGAAAAACTAATCTAATCTGGGTGAAGCCATGGGTTTTACGACGACACGATAAAAGCATTCAACAAAACTTGTTACGTGAGCTTACAGTGGAAGACGTCGTCGTACATCAATTACCTAAGAATGGATGAGCATACATTTCTGTATGTGCTCAATGAAGCGTATCCTCATATCACAAAGCACAATTTTCACTTAAGAACTGCTACATCTTCAGAAGACAGGCTCACTATAACACTCCGATTACTTGCTACAGGAGAGGGTTATGTTAGGTTAGGTTAGGTTAGGTCAGGTTAGGTCTCCAATCTTCTTAATCTATTTTTGTATTCAGGGTGCCTCACGTTGTAAAGCGCCTCATCAGCTTCAGACATCTCTATTAATTCTGTAGTTGTCGGCACACACCAATTGCATTTACCGGCAATGGTTATAAAAATACTACAGACGACAGAACGCTGCAGCGATGCTAGCGCTCCGCGTGATAACATATCGAATTGCAGTGAACAGAAGACAAGCGATTTCTTTGATCAAATATACGGCCTCGGCCTCGATTTGATCAAATATTGGACGACATTTGTCAAAGATCCCTATTACACTATCAAATATCTTTGACAAAGATATTGGACAAAGAAATTTGATAGTGTAATACCGGCCTAAGGGCCGTTCGCGCTTATAGTCCCGTAGTTCGCGCGGACGCCGCAACAAGCCACCACGCCACTTGGCGGCATCCTTCCCGTTCACACTGATGCAAATTGCAGCTGTGTAGCTGACGTGTACGCATCGCTGTCCTACCTTATAATGTTTACGATTATTGAATCGCCCGCCGCGTGTGAGATACGGTCAGCGATACGTTTTTTGACCGCGAGAAGCCTATCAGCTGCAGAAATTCATCGTCAGTTAACAGAAGTTTTTGGAGTGAATGCAATGAGTGAAGGTAAAGTGCGTCAATGGGTTACAGAGTTTAAAAATGGCCGTCAAAACGCCCATGACGAAGAACGCTCAGGCCGGCCCTCTGTGATCACTGATGATTTGGTGGCTGCAATCGAAACAGATTCGTGAGGACAAAAGATTCACAATTTCCACTCTTTCTTTGGAATTTCTGCAAGTTTCAAGACCAGTTTTGTACAAAATTGTGTCTGAAAACCTAAATTTTAAGAAACTGTGTTCTCGGTGGGTACCTAGACTCCTCACAGAGGACCACAAAGGGAAGAGATTTGCCACTTCATTGGGCTTTTTGATTCGTTACGAGGAAGGATAGTCAAATTGTCACTGGAGATTAAACATGGGTATCCCATATCACTCCCGAAAGCAAGCGACAATCGATGGAATGGCGACACACAACCTCACCCGTCAAGGTCAAAGCCAAACAGACGCTGTCAAAGCGCAAAATTATGACAACTGTGTTCTGGGACCGGCGCAGTGTTTTGCTTGTGGACTTTATGCCACGAGGAACGACAATCAACCCAGATGCCTACTGTGCAACTCTAAAGAAGCTCCGCAAAGCAATTCAAAACAAAAGGCGCGGCATGCTGACAAAAGGAGTTTTGCTCCTGCACGATAACGCTAGGGTTCACACCTCTCAAAAGACTCGGGATTTGATTGATTCTTTTGGCTGGGAAGTTTTGGACCATGCACCATACAGCCCCGACCTTGTTCCTAGCGATTTTCACCTTTCCCGGTACCTGAAACACCATCTTGGCGGGCAGCGCTTCAATGACGACGATGAAGTGAAAGCGGCCGTGAACTCTTGGCTGTCGGAGCAGGCGGCCGAATTCTTTGAAGAGGGAATTAAAAACTTTGTTGTACGGTATGACAAGTGCTTAAATGAACAAGGCAACTATGTAGAAAAATAGGTAAAAGTGTGTAGAATCAGAAAATAAAAGTTTTTTACAAAAGTATTTGTATCTTTTTTTCAAAATAAAAACGGCCCTTACTTAAAAAACAACCCTCGTAGATCGTGCGCCTTCCCCGTTCAACCCACTAACAGCACACTCACAGATGCTCCATGCAACGTGCGTGTGTCTGACTAGCAGTCGTTCCTCGCCAGGTGACGGTGCTGTCGCCTTGATGGGTTTATATCGATAGTGGATCGGAGGTCATAATGTTCTGGCTGATCAGCGAATTGAGAAACTCTTAAAAACCCGCCCTTAATTGTACGGTTTGTTGTAATAAAATGAACGGAAACACAATATTTGTGATTAAAGGATTGCGTTTTGCGAAAGTATGCCGTTTCAAGGCAATGGCACTTTGGGGATTCATCAAAAACGGGTTCTTCTTGATAAAATTAATTGTAATTAAACAAAATATCTGTGACTGCAGCTCTTAGGAGACGGTAAGCCGCGAAGTATGGTTGCAAGTTATTCACGGTAGGTATAGCGTAACGAGCAGGGACGCAGAACTGTGGATAAGAGCTGAAGAGTTTCTGGTGCGCATCTCACTGGATCCAAACATCTTTTTTACGAGTACTAAAATTTGGGTTTTCTGATTATTTTATTAGTTCAATAGAACTCCAGTCTGTAGTATTCGGTGTTATGCAAATACACTCCTGGAAATGGAAAAAAGAACACATTGACACCGGTGTGTCAGACCCACCATACTTGCTCCGGACACTGCGAGAGGGCTGTACAAGCAATGATCACACGCACGGCACAGCGGACACACCAGGAACCGCGGTGTTGGCCGTCGAATGGCGCTAGCTGCGCAGCATTTGTGCACCGCCGCCGTCAGTGTCAGCCAGTTTGCCGTGGCATACGGAGCTCCATCGCAGTCTTTAACACTGGTAGCATGGCGCGACAGCGTGGACGTGAACCGTATGTGCAGTTGACGGACTTTGAGCGAGGGCGTATAGTGGGCATGCGGGAGGCCGGGTGGACGTACCGCCGAATTGCTCAACACGTGGGGCGTGAGGTCTCCACAGTACATCGATGTTGTCGCCAGTGGTCGGCGGAAGGTGCACGTGCCCGTCGACCTGGGACCGGACCGCAGCGACGCACGGATGCACGCCAAGACCGTAGGATCCTACGCAGTGCCGTAGGGGACCGCAACGCCACTTCCCAGCAAATTAGGGACACTGTTGCTCCTGGGGTGTCGGCGAGGACCATTCGCAGCCGTCTCCATGAAGCGGGGCTACGGTCCCGCACACCGTTAGGCCGTCTTCCGCTCACGCCCCAACATCGTGCAGCCCGCCTCCAGTGGTGTCGCGACAGGCGTGAATGGAGGGACGAATGGAGACGTGTCGTCTTCAGCGATGAGAGTCTCTTCTGCCTTGGTGCCAATGATGGTCGTATGCGTGTTTGGCGCCGTGCAGGTGAGCGCCACAATCAGGACTGCATACGACCGAGGCACCCAGGGCCAACACCCGGCATCATGGTGTGGGGAGCGATCTCCTACACTGGCCGTACACCACTGGTGATCGTCGAGGGGACACTGAATAGTGCACGGTACATCCAAACCGTCATCGAACCCATCGTTCTACCATTCCTAGACCGGCAAGGGAACTTGCTGTTCCAACAGGACAATGCACGTCCGCATGTATCCCGTGCCACCCAACGTGCTCTAGAAGGTGTAAGTCAACTACCCTGGCCAGCAAGAACTCCGGATCTGTCCCCCATTGAGCATGTTTGGGACTGGATGAAGCGTCGTCTCACGCGGTCTGCACGTCCAGCACGAACGCTGGTCCAACTGAGGCGCCAGGTGGAAATGGCATGGCAAGCCGTTCCACAGGACTACATCCAGCATCTCTACGATCGTCTCCATGGGAGAATAGCAGCCTGCATTGCTGCGAAAGGTGGATATACACTGTACTAGTGCCGACATTGTGCATGCTCTGTTGCCTGTGTCTATGTGCCTGTGGTTCTGTCAGTGTGATCATGTGATGTATCTGACCCCAGGAATGTGTCAATAAAGTTTCCCCTTCCTGGGACAATGAATTCACGGTGTTCTTATTTCAATTTCCAGGAGTGTATAAGTGCGCTCTTTCTGAGGAAACGATTTGTTCGATTAACTTTATCTACAAGACAGCATGCAGTAAAATATTTTGTACTTCCTTATTTTGTGTTTTGAATTTCACATGATGTAATGAACCTGCTGCTGGATAGGAGCAGTGATCAAGTAAGAATGACCTTAGGATTTTACTAAAAAGTGAGAATGATGAAATAGTTTTTAAATAATGTGGAGAATTATTGTAGATTTGTGTCGCACTGTTTGCAATGGGACTTTTATACCCCAGTATCCCTATTGAATGTATGTAGTACTTTCCTTTATGCCTTTTAACATGTTCGTGGATATTGAAGTTTTTGTTTACGCATGCTACAAAATGATTCACATGTGGACAAGGGAGGTATTGTGCGACTTATTAGAGCTAATGTGGGAATTTTACGCCGGTCCATTTCGTATAAAGAGTGATTAGCAAGCCGGGTACAGCTGACAACTGTCAGCGGAACGCGCAGCGTCGCAGATGCCGTATTGAGGCACAAATACAGTGCGTACAAATCGCATCGTTTCTGAACGTTCAGCAGCACGATGTACTCTGCGCGCTCAACGTTGACGTTCGAAATCACGCTTCATGTACCGACAGCTTTGCTTTTTTTTCTGTATTGTTGTTTCATCCCCTCTCGCTCAACATGGGCGGGGTGTGGGCTGTCAGCGGTACACTTCTCCGCTCTTCAGCCAAGCAAATTAAAAAGCAATAAATAAATTGCAACGAGAAAGACAAACAAAATTTGGAAATGTTTTCTGTTTGACATTAAAAACCAAAGACAGACAGTTAAAAAACGGAAACATATACATTTTAAACACACATCGCAGTAAGGTGAAAGTTATTCTGATAAAAACACCGAACCACTGCACTTTCATTTAAAATGAGAGAGACCTGCATTAGGGTGAGAGGTAATGCCGGAGATGAAAGTATGTTGCACAGGGCTGAGGGGTGTGAGTAGAAAGATAGGGGTCTGTTAGGAAACTAGGGACATGAGATATTATAGCTGAGATAGACAGTGGGAAATGCAGTCCGTGGGATAGAAGGAGGATGAGGAGTAGTGTGTTGTGTGGTTGGACAGTGGTTGTAAAAGGAAAGGGAAGAAAATGATGGAAAGGATGGAGGTGCCCTGACATGGAGTGGGATAGACGGGGAAAAGTTAAATTTGGTAGGAGGGATAAATATCGGGGCAGATCTCACTGGCGGTGAGAGAGACTTGGTTAAAGTTGGGTTGCAATGGGATATGGATACTGTGCCGGCGCAGGGACAGAGGGACATGTTTTTGAAGGCGCGGCAGAATATCAGGTTGATGATCAAAGGGGAGACAATGTGGTGATTGGAATCTTGCTTGCGGACAATATAGGAGATTCGAAAGTTTTGGTATGGGTGAGGAGGGGTGAGAATTTGATGAGATGATAGAGGATCGAGTTGGGGTTGGGGGCAAGACAGCTTTACTACCAGCCAAGTACCGGCGGTGATCGGTCACACCTACCCTCCAGCGGGTCCAGAGAGGAAGCTAGCGCAAGTAGGATCGGTACCAGCAAAAATATCATGCACTCACGGCACGCATAGCTCGATGATATTTGGACCAACATAGAAAGAGCTACTGCAGTGTAGTACAGAAGGTACATCTACGTCTACATCTACATGACTACTCTGCAATTCACATTTAACTGCTTGGCAGAGGGTTCACCGAACCACAATCATACTATCTCTCTACCATTCCACTCCTGAACAGCGCGCGGGAAAAATGAGCACCTAAACCTTTCTGTTCGAGTTGTGATTTCTCTTATTTTATTTTGATGATCATTGCTACCTATGTAGGTTGGGCTCAACAAAATATGTCCGCATTCTGAAGAGAAAGTTGGTGACTGAAACTTCGTAAATAGATCTCGCCGCGACGGAAAACGTCTTTGCTTTAATGACTTCCATCCCAACTCGCGTATCATATCTGCCACTCTCTCCCCCCTATTACGTGATAATACAAAACGAGCTGCCCTTTTTTGCACCCTTTCGATGTCCTCCGTCAGTCCCACCTGGTAAGGATCCCACACCGCGCAGCATTATTCTAACAGAGGACGAACGAGTGTAGTGTAAGCTGTCTCTTTAGTGGACTTGTTGCATCTTCTAAGTGTCCTGCCAATGAAACGCAACCTTTGGCTCGCCTTCCCCACAATATTATCTATGTGGTCTTTCCAACTGAAGTTGTTCGTAATTTTAACACCCAGGTACTTAGTTGACTTGACAGCCTCGAGAATTGTACTATTTATCGAGTAATCGAATTCCAACGCATTTCTTTTGGAATTCATGTGGATCGCCTCACACTTTTCGTTATTTAGCGTCAGCTGCCACCTGCCACACCATACAGCACTCTTTTCTAAATCGCTTTGCAACTGATACTGGTCTTCGGATGACCTTACTAGACGGTAAATTACAGCATCATCTGCGAACAACCTAAGAGAACTGCTCAGATTGTCATCCAGGTCATTTATATAGATCAGGAACAGCAGAGGTCCCAGGACGCTTCCCTGGGGAACACCTGATATCACTTCAGTTTTACTCGATGATTTGCCATCTATTACTACGGTTTGCGACCTTCCTGACAGGAAATCACGAATCCAGTCGCACAACTGAGACGATACCCCATAGGCCCGCAGCTTGATTAGAAGTCGCTTGTCAGGAACGGTGTCAAAAGCTTTTCGGAAATCTAGAAATACGGAATCAACTTGAGATCCCCTGTCGATAGCGGCCATTACTTCGTGCGAATAAAGAGCTAGCTGCGTTGCACAAGAACGATGTTTTCTGAAACCATGCTGATTACGTATCAATAGATCGTTCCCTTCGAGGTGATTCATAATGTTTGAATACAGTATATGCTCCAAAACCCTACTGCAAACCGACGTCAATGATATAGGTCTGTAGTTCGATGGATTACTCCTACTACCCTTCTTAAACACTGGTGCGACCTGCGCAATTTTCCAATCTGTAGGTACAGATCTATCCGTGAGCGAGCGGTTGTATATGATTGCTAAGCAGGGAGCTATTGTATCAGCGTAATCTGAAAGGAAGGAATACTAAATGAGACCAAGGGAACGACACTTTTATTCAAAGACAGCTAGTGGAAAAATGCCTTTATCGGAACCCAAAAAAAGGCGAGTACGCTCATGTTTAAGAGGGGTACCAACGGCCTCATTGTGGCTTAGAAATTCTCCCAAAAATTTTGGCTCTCTTCTCTTCACCTCCTACTCACACAAGCTCCCCAAACTGTAGCTGGCTCACACACATCAGTCCATCGCTGTAAGCCCTTCATGCCCACCCACTCCAACTTGTCCATTCTCACTCACTTCCACTGTCTCCTTCTGATTATGCCTGTAGACTGGCACTGTCTCATTGACGCTTTTCCTAGCACTATTCTGCTACTGTCGCGTATGCTCCACTGCCACTGTGTCCCTCTCTCACACTGCCGTTGTTTCCTTCGCTCTTTCAATACCACAAGCACTGTCTACTATCGTCCAGTATTTATTACTTTCCTGTGTCTTTCCCACTGCCACTATCTCCTATCTCAGCACAAAAAAGTACGAATATGTTCACAAGCCAAGATTTTTGGGGAAGTTTTTAAAGGCGCTGAGGAAAGAGACAGCTGGTACCTCACTTAAACAGCAGTATATTTGTGTGCTGTGATAGAGTTTTTCCAGTGGTTCCCCTCTTTTTGCTACCACATCAGGGCATACCACTCATATGAAAATAGCTTTATGAGTTCATAGAATTTTGATAGTTTACTTACACGAAATTGAAAAAAAAAGCCAAAGTAATTTTACATCCCGGATACAATTTTTACGTGCAAAAAATTTTTGCATGTACTTCACCACTACAACATAGAGTTCCCAGAGCCATTCTGATGATAACATCATATTTCTCCGTGCTACGTCACTTTATGAACACCAGATTTTACGTGCGTATTTTACGTGCAGAAGGAGGATAATTTTGAATCTCTGTATCTCGGAAACGAGTGAAGACGTCGAGAAAATGTTCAAGATTGTTCGAGGTCGGGATGTTAGGAATATATATTGTAAAAATTACTCCCATCTGCTGTGCACAGCCGTCTTGGTACCTGCGGTTCGCTTTTGATACCCAGAAACCAGGTTTTTGGGGTGTTTGTCGATAATGGTTAAAGATTTTTGAATACGGGAAGATGGCTCTTCTAGATATCCCTAGACATAGAGAATAACGTTCAGTTTGAACAATTTGCTGCGGTTATTTGTAGATTACGCCTCACGCCCGAGTTTATGTGCGTATTTTACTTATACGTGTGTGGTAACTTGGAATATCTGTATCACGGAAACAGCTAAAGATATCAATAAAATTCACAAGGTTGTGTTGTTCGGAATCGGGATCTTAGGAATGAATCGTAAAAATTTCGGCCATTTCCTGTGCGTAGTCGTCTTAGAATCCGTGGGTCGGTTTTGTACGAAAAATGGGAAAAAATACTTTTTTGGGCTTTCCTAAGGAACAGCACATGAAATAACGGTTTCTTCATAAGCCCTTTGAGGCCCACCGTAGACCACATCAAATGAAAAAAAAAATCAACTATTTTGCTCCATTTGCCGAAGCAAGAGGAAGTGTGTAGTCTTCATTGATTGATTGGGTTGTGGCACTAAGCCGATCCTTCCGGTGGGTATACAAGAAGTCCTTACCCAAGGGCTGTTCGTAATACTTGATCCTTTCTGTTATCAGTAGAATCCGAGGTATTAGCCACGGAAGAGTCACGTTTTTTGTGTGTGGCGCTTAGAAACATATTAGGCAGCGCACGCAATTACACGCATACCAATAATGACACTGAAGTCACCGCTATTAATGGGGCGTGTTTTTTAAGTAAGGTCCGTTTTGTTGTAGACACTAGTAGTTCACGCACATACCGCAACGAGCGCGTGCGTCGTGTACCGGCATGCCTCGGGAACAACTGCGCTCAGCTTCAGCTCTGTAGCTAACCTGTATGGTTCTGTCCTGTGCTTTCAAAATGTTTAAAGCTATCAGCTCGCCCGCCGCGTGTGAGGTTCGCTCAGTGATACGGTTTTTGTCATCGGGGAACCTGTCTGCTGCAGTAATTCATCGACAGATTTACGATGTGTACGGTGATACTGTTATGAGTGAAAATAAAGTGCGTAAGTGGGTACGAGAATTCAAAGATGGCCGTGACAACGTCCATGATGAGGACTGCTCCATTCGCCCTTCTTTGATTAAAGATGATTTGGTGGCTTCAGTTAAAGTGAGGATTCGTGAGAACAGGCGCTTCACAATAACAGGTCTCTCAAACTAATTTCATGACTTGTCAATGTCAGTGGTTCACAACATTGTTTCTGAACACCAAAAGTTTGGGAAACTGTGCTCCCATTGGGTCCCGAAACTTCTAACAGAGGACCACAAAAACCAAAGATTTGAGTGTGCGATGAAGTTCTTGACCCGTTATCATGAAGAAGGTGACGGCTTCTTGAGTCAAACCGTAAATGGAGACGAAACATGAGTTTCGCATATCACGCCCGAATCGAAGCAACAGAGCAGACACACACTCTCGCCTGTAAAGGTGATGGCCAAACAGACCCTGTTCCAGCACCAAATCATAGCTTCAGTGTTTTGGGATAGGCATGGTGTTTTGTTGGTCGACTTCATGCAATGAGGAACCATTAGCAATGCAGAGGCATACTGCCAAACCCTAAGAAAGCTATGCAGAGCGATTCAAAACAAAAGACACGGCATGCTGACAAAGGGAATTGTCCTTCTCCATGACAATGCAAGACCTCACACTGCGGGTTAGACCCACGGTTTATTGGACAGTTTTGGCTGGGAAGTTTTATACCACCCACCCTACAGTACTGATCTTGCGCCGAGCAGTTACCATCTGTTGCTCCACCTCAAACCACACCTCAGTGGCCACCGTTACAGTGATGACGACGACGTGAAAACAGCAGTGAACTCATGGTTATCGGAGCAGGCGGCTAGTTTTTATGAAGAGGGTATTTTAAATTTGGTTGAGAGGTATGATACGTGTCTGAACAAACGTGGTAACTATGTCGAAAAATAGAGTGAAGTATGTACTTTCTGAAAATAAATTTACTTTTTAGAAATAACCTTCCGTTGCGTACTTATGTTCAAAAGGGCCTTACTTAAAAAAACACATTATGATCCTCATGACAATAGAAGAGGCGGGATGTGGTACTTAAGAGGGTGTGTTATCACCAAGGATGGAAATATGTGCTCTACAAAGCTCTCTGATGCTGGCCACATGGTTGGTAAGGAGTTCTCGTGGTAGGGAGTTTCATTCCTTAGGAGTGTGGTTGATAACTCCTGGATGGTCGTTGGTGCATGTCGACGTTGTGCAACACTTCTCCTCAACCCATTACACGGGTGACAGAAGCCGGAGGAACGGGTAGGCCGGTCCTTTCATAGAATATCATCTCGTTCCAAGAGCTCCTCGACCTGCATAGTTTGATGCGGTCGCGCAGTGTCTTGTAAAAAATTAAGTCAGGTCCGAAGCACACCTGAAAAGACGCTCATAGGGAAGAAGTATATCGTGATAATAACGTTGATCGATAAGTGTACCGAGTTCAGAAATCTGGAGTACGGTGCACCTGTGCTATCCCACTCCTCAACACCTGGACCACAATGCTGGGCGTACCCTCATATGGCTTGAGGCTGGAACACGAAACACCTGGAAACAATGTTGAACACGATCGTTTTGGTGGTCCAGGTGTTATGGTACAACGCTCAACCACACATAGCGCTTATCGCTCAGAACTACCTGCATGATGCTGAGGTACTCCTGTGGCTAGCAAGATACCCATATCTGTTCCACTTCCCGACACAATATTGGTAGAATCAGCTCGGACATTAATTTCGTCGTCCTAGTGGCGGTGTTAAGGTTATAAATGAATAGTTGTGGGCCAGCTTGCCTCAAGTGAGGATACGCTTCCAACACAATTAGTGTTTGCATTCAGGCCAGAAGGTGTGCAATATCATATTGATAGTAGGATCGTACTGTCGAGTTCTTTGGCAGTATGACTCTATATTATGAAATAAAATGACATATCTTTTCAACTCGTAATGTTTCATTCTGATTCATCCTCCTCATCTCTTGTCAGGTATTATATGTAAATGCAGAATAAATCTGTTAGAGTCGCATACTGCCTATACAAGGCTTTTGGCGTATGTAGTCCATTCATATCCTAAATATCGATGTATGTACACGATGCGTATGTGTGTGTGTCTGTGTGTCTGTCCCACATCTTTCCATAAATCACTGGACCGATTAAAACCCGGTACACATATCTCTTAGTGTCAGGCAATAATCACAGTGTGGGTAAGAACCACATACATATCATAGTGTAGGAGATATGACGCCATAAACAATGACATGCGTGAAAAACTGCCGCATCATACATGACGCTTAAAGGTATCACTTCTGTGTGTGTGTGTGTGTGTGTGTGTGAAATCTAACAGTTCATCAGTCGCTGAGCTTATGGACTACTTAACCTAAATTATCCTAAGGACAAACACGCACATACATGTCCGAGGGATGACTCGAAGCTCCACCGGGACCAGCCGGACATTCCATGACTGCAGCGCCCTCAGACCGTGCGGCTAATCCCGCGCGGCTATCACTTCTGTGCCAGGAAATGTATTCGCAATGAATTTCGAAGGCAGTATCCACATATACCGCTATATGCACGTAGAAAAGTATATCATGGTACCACACATAAACACTGATTTGCGTCAAAAACTGTCGCACAGCGCATGTTTAAACTGATTACTTCTTTTTTACTAACTCTATTCGCACCAGATTTTTGAGACAATATCCACAAAGGCCGCTGAATGTACCTGAAAAATTATATCATCGTAAGACGTATAGTTCAAGAGGTATGACGCCATAAACACTGAGATGCGTGAAAAAATTCCGCATCGTGCACGAAGGTTTAATACTTTATTCTTCACTACTAAGACGCTCCTACTGTCGGGTCAGTTTAAGGAAATCACTGACACCTGGCAGCGCTTTTGACAGCTTTCAAGTGTGCAGTCCAAACGGCTGTAAGCGAAAACGATAGCCGTCTATACAGATACAAAGAGGCTTTGCCATAGTGACGTTTACAAAACCACCTTGTAGACGCGCAAAGCAGCTGTGCCCAGAGTAGAGAAACTGTCCAGGATCATGTTTCTGAACTTGGACACGGTGCTTATACATTTGTACATTACGCATATTTCTTTGTGCAACTGTTTCATAATTTCAAAGGTGTTTTCACGAATTTATGCAAATGAAATTTTTTCGACACTTCACTAGAAACATAGTTCATTTTTAGAGTTCTGTACCTAAATCGGTAGAAACGTAACCCTTATAGGAATACTTCGCTATCCGTGTATCTCTCTGTCAGTCCGAATGTTAAGAACCCTTTTCATCAGGAATGGGTCGGCTGAAGTTTATGCCACATACTGAGGCCTAGGGCTCCTCGGCGGCGTGAAAAATGGAAGATTCGAAGTCAATGCAACCAAAAGATACGGCCATTTATGTCTATTATTATTATTATACTCGAAAACTCACTCATCAAAGCCTATAGCGTACTTCTCGTAGGTCTAGAATCATAGCATTTGGCAAGACGCCGGGTTTCACTGTAAAAGTAAACGAAAAGAATCCGAAAATTGTCACTTTATGATTATATCGCACGAAAAAAATTCTCGTTTGTTATCTGACTCATTGTCTGTCTGTCCGACTGTTAAGTCCTTTTTTCTGAAGAAGGAGTAGACGCATCAAGTTGAAATTTATGGCACATGCCAAGGTCTAGAATTCCTTGTCGGTGCAATAGACATAAGCTTCTAAGTTAATGCTGCCAAAGGATACGGCCATTTACGTCACATAATTTGATACTCTAAAACTCAATCAGAAGCTATAGGATACCTCCCGTTGACGTAGAATAATGAAATTTGTCAAGAAGCAAGGTTTGACAGTACAAGTGAAGAAAAAAACAGGAAACTGTTAATGTGTCCTTATATCACATCAAAAAAAAAAAAATTACTTTCTTCATTTGTTAATCGACGTCAAACTTATAATTAAAACATTATCGGAACTCCTTTAACCCCTGGGACCGGTATCTTGTCAATGTCGATAATAGACAAAAGTGGTAGAGATTCTCGGTTCCCGGATTGGCTGGCCTACTCGCACCTGGCCGGAATTTTATTTTCTTTTCGAATAGAAAATTGGCAAAATGAATTCCTTGGCTATGCCGCGTTTATGAGCTAGCTATGAAATATTTACGCAAAGTTTATATAAAAATATGAATGCAGCAACGTGACCCTTATAAAAGCGAGTGTATACGAAATTTTGTTTCCCTATCCATTTTTAAATGTTTCCGCATGCTTCTTCACAGAGGGAAAACGAAATAATATGCAGAAAGATGTATCAGTTGATTGTGCTTCATGGCAATACAGATTGCAAAAGCGTGGAACACGACTGTTGCTCTAGGAACGGAATGTCCCTTCTCGCTTCCCCCCTTTCCCCCTTATCCCTTTCTACTCTTTGTTAGTATTGAAATATAAGTCGTGGCATTAAAGAGACAGGTAGTATCCACTGTTTCACTCTGACGAGCAGTTCAATCGAGAGATGCAAAGCAATATGTGCAGGAATTAAGTGGCCTACGCTATACAGCTTCTGTCATTTTTTTAAAATACTGGCGCAAAGCAACGGAGATGCATTTTTAAAGTCGTTATCCACTACCCTTAATAACGTATGCATATCGCACGAAAGGCTACATTCTATAACTGCTGCACTGATATTGGGAGAAAATTAATCACAAAACATTCACAGTTTCCCTTAACTCGCAATTCCGCGCCAAAACAAAACTGTGATTGATATGCTACCGAATGCCAGGCTGTTTTTGAAAGCTTGATGAATCAACAGGCAGTGGGAGTACGAATCGCAGTAAGCCAATAACCAGTTTATAAATAACTATGAACTTCTCCTGTGATCACTCAAGGCCCGCCCTCCAACCCCTCCCCCCTCTGCACCCCCTCCCCCTCAACACCAAACACACATACACACACACATACATACACACACACACACACACACACACACACACAAACGTCCCGCTTTCTAGTGGATACATGTGTTCGAAGCCTGAGTCGTTCCATCTACGTCTACATCCACAACTATACTCTGCAAACACTGCGAAGTGCATCGCAGAGGGTGCTTCCAATAAGTACTAGTTATTAGGGGCTCTTCCCGTTCCATTCACGTATGGAGAACTGGAAGAATGACTGTTCAAATACCCTTGAGCGTCCTGTAATTATTCTAATTTTGTCCTCAGGATCCCTAAGGGAGCTATAGGTAGGGGGCTGTAGTATATTTCTAGGGTCATCATTTAAAACGGCTTCTTGAAAATTTGTAAGTAGGCTTTCTGGCGACAGTTTACGCCTATCTTCGAAAGTCTTCAATATCTGTGTGACACTTTCTCACGATTAAACAAACCTGTAACCATTCGTGCTGCCCTTTCCTGCATACGTTCAATATCTGCTGTTGGTTCTATTTGATACGGTCATACACTTGAGCAGTATTCTAGAATGGGTAGCACTAGTGATTTTTAAGCAGTCCCCTCTGTATACAGACTGTTTTTTCCCAGTATTCTACCGGTTTCTACCAATGAACCGAAGTCTACCGCGCGCATTATTTATGACTGAGCCATTAGATTTCAAATCCCTACTGTTACACCCAGGTATTCGTATGTGTCATTGATATTATAGTCATAGGACACTACGATTTTTTGTTTGCTCAAGTGCACATTGCTGAACATTTAATGAAAATTTCCAGTTTGTGCACTGCTTTGAAGTCTTATCAAAATCTGGCTAAAAACTTATGCAGCTTCTGTCAGACCGTACTTTATTATAGACAACGGCATTATCTGCATGCGGCTTACGTGTGTCTTACATGTGTCTTACGTGAACGTATTTCTCACTGTCTGTGTTTTACGAGAAGCGAAAGAAGATACTGGTTTGCAAAGAGACTGTGGAATCTAGCAAGGTTAATAACTTGGCACCAGTCGACAAGCCCTCCTAAAGGATGGTCTAGAGAATGGACACGTTTACAAGTCTACAAATTTGTTGTCATCAATAACGTGTTACGTGTGTTACGGTAGGAAAGCAGACGTACAATCGTTATAAGACGGCGTATGACTAACTTTACAATTCTAAGAGTGGGATGTGACGGGGTGAGACTGCCTTGGAGCAGAGGCCGGCCGGTGTGACCGAGCGGTTCTAGGCGCTTCAGTCTGGAACCGCGCGACCGCTACGGTCGCAGGTTCGAATCTTGCCTCGGGCATGGATGTGTGTGATGTTCTTAGGTTAGTTAGGTTTAAGTAGTTCTAAGTTCTAGGGGACTGATGACCTCAGATGTTAAGTTCCATAGTGCTCAGAGCCATTTGAACCATTTTTTGGAGCAGGGCTACGTGAATAGTTCTGTTGCAGTAGGTCAACATTTTTCGAACTGTGCCAAACAGACTAGCTGCCCTTCCAAACAGACAAATGCCGAGGCAGATACAAGAGGTAAGTATGTTGCTCCTCGTAGAGGCCCCTATAGCTACCAGCTGCAGTCATGAACCGTCATCAGCAACGGCAATTTTCGTCCAAAACAACCTCACAGACAACCACGTAACTGAAACTTCCTGGCAGATTAAAACTGTGTGCCGGACCGAGACTCGAACTCGGGACCTTTTCCATTCGCGGACAAGTGCTCTACCATCTGAGCTACCCAAGCACGACTCACGACACGCCCTCACAGCTTCAGTTCTTCCAGTACCCCGTCTTCTACCTTCCAAACTTCACAGAAGCTCTTCTGCGAACTTTGCAGAACTAACACTCCTGGAAGAAAGGATACTGCGGAGATATGGCTTAGCCACAGCCTGGGGGACGTTTCCAGAATGAGATTTTCACTCTGCAGCGGAGTGTGCACTTATATGAAACTTCCTGTCAGATTAAAACTGTGTGCCGGACCGAGACTCGAACTCGGGACCTTTGCCTTTCACGGGCACAGTTTTAATCTTCCAGGAAGTTTCATATCAGCGCATACTCCGCTTCAGAGTGAAAATCTCATTCTGGAAACGTTCCCCAGGCTGTGGCTAAGCCATGTCTGAGCAATGTCCTTTCTTCCAGGAGTGCTAGTTCTGCAAAGTTCGCAGAAGAGCTTCTGTGAAGTTTGGAAGGCAGGAGACGAGGTACCGGCAGAACTGTAGCTGTGAGGGCGGGTCGTGAGTCGTGCTTGGGTAGCTCAGATAGTAGAGCTCTTTCCCGCGAAAGGAAAGGGTCCCGAGTTCGAGTCTCGGTCCGGCACACAGTTTTAATTTGCCAGGAAGTTTCATATCATCGCACACTCCGCTGCAGAGTGAAAATCTCATTCTGGAACCACGTAACTGATCTCCACCATGGACTCTAACAGGGCAGTTGCAAACTAAGGTGACTATTCGATAGCCGGCCGGAGTGGCCGAGCGGTTAAAGGCGCTACAGTCTGGAACCGCACGACCGCTGCGGCCGCAGGTTCGAATCCTGCCTCGGGCGTGGATGTGTGTGATGTCCTTAGGTTAGTTATGTTTAAGTAGTTCTAGGGGACTTATGACCACAGCAGTTGAGTCCCATAGTGCTCAGAGCCATTTGAACCATTTTTTTTGGACTATTCGATAGCAATTGAGCTCTGCATGAGACTAAAAGGAAGCACAAAATGGCTAAGGAAGAGTGGCTAGAGAAATATGTAACTATGTACACTATCCACTCACATTAATGTGACCATCTGTTAAAGACCTGAATGAAAACCTTCTGTAGCGTGGACCTCTGTGAGACATGCAGGAAGAGTCGGTGAGGTTCTGGAAGCTATCAAGTCCAGTGCTATGACCAGGTGCGCGAGTTTCCCGGTTGAGGATGCATGGCACGAACAGCCTAGTCAACTTGTTCCCATAGATTGTCGATTGAGTTTAAATTCAGGGAATCTGAAGACCAGTAGAGTACGGTAATCTCATCCTGGTGCTCGTCGGACGACACACGTCCACTGCGAGCTGCGTGACCCGTTGCGTTGTCCTGCTGGTAGATGCCATCGTGACGAGGAAAAACTAATTGCATGGAAGGGTAGACAGGGTCCCCAGGGTTAGATCCATGCTGGTATTGATCCATTGTGCCTTCCAGAATGTCGAGATCACCCAGGGAATGCCACTAAAGTATTCCCCAGATCATAACGCTTTCTTGATTGCTGCAGGGAGTTTAGTTTCTGACGTTTGACAACGTACACGCCAACAGCCATCTGTCCGACGGAGCAGAAAACGTGATTCATCTGAAGAGGCCACCTGCGACCACTCAGTGGAAGTCCAGGTGCAGCACTGGCGTGCTAAAGGCCTGGCCAGACAGAATGCGGCCTGGCCGTCCGGGCTGTGGCCTTGAACCGCAGCCGGCAGGCCGCACTGTTGAATCGCTCGTTACTGTATGGCGGCGGACACACAGAGTGCGGCTTTGACACACCGGCATGCGGCCTGCCGCACCGGCCTCTGCCGGGTTGTCACAGATTACAGATTCGCCGCAAGCCGGAGTGGCTGCTTGCCTCTGTTGGCGCACTCAACTGCTCTGCTGTCACACTGGAAGCAGCGGCGTGAGGCGGTTTTTGTCTTGCAGCTCGTAGTGCATGCATCATAGACACAGAAAGACTTACAGAGGAGGTGAGAGAATACAACTTATTGTATGATACACGCGATCCTGATTTGGAGGTAGAATACCTTTGCCCTCGATATACTCTTGATAGAAAGCTGAATTCTTAGAAATAGTGTTGTCACTGTGACGTCCATAACTTCCATTATCAACTACTGCAAACTTCGTAGTATGGATCAACGATCGCCAGAGAACTAGCTAAAAGAACTGTTCGCAACATAAGTACTGGGATCCACTATCCTTCGGGCATTTTAACATGATAGGCGTTCCGTCTATGCTTCCAAGGCAGTCCGGAAACCCCCAAAGTTCTAGAAATCCTTCTTCACATTTCTTCCACATCTCTGTTGTAGGAGTGCGTAAATACTTGGGCTGTAGAACAGTCCATACTGCCTGGCACACTTATTTCACAATATCTGAGACTGTTGAATGTCCTAACCGAAAAGAAAAAGCTACGGTCTAGTGACTGTCGCCTGTAGTCAAGTATCAGGGAAAGATTAAAATCTGTTATGCCGATAGAACGAATGGATAAGTTAACGACCAAAGATATGTTTGTTTAAATTCAATGACAATGTTATGAATACCATGAAACAAAACAAACTATTAAGTAGAAAGTTCTCTCTAATGGGACATAAGGAACTAGATGTTACTACCGTTTGCTGTATTCGTAAACACTGGAAATAAATTTATCAAATGGCTCTGAGCACTATGGGACTTAACAGCTGTGGTCAGCAGTCCCCTAGAACTTAGAACTACTTAAACCTAACTAACCTAAGGACATCATACACATCCATGCCCGAGGCAGGATTCGAACCTGCGACCGTAGCAGTCGCGCGGTTCCGGACTGCGCGCCTAGAACCGCGAGACCACCGCGGCCGGCAATAAATTTATCACTCCACTCGTAACTACGTTGTGGGATAATACTTTCTTCCGCCGAACCTTTCATATGATACAGCAAAACTGAAATGGAATAATTTACATGACTTCTATTTGAAGCACAAAGAGGCCACAAACGGTAAAACTTACCTCAAACAAATGGCTAGTCTTGCCTTGTATCAATTGGCTTTCTCCAGTTCGTTGTGCACTTCTTGGTGCTACCTTTTTATCAGGCGATGCATTTCCTCGAAACATTCTCGCGACATACGAAAATATTTGAAGAACCTATCTCCGTCAGACTCTAGATCAATACACAGACGATGGTATTCTCCTAAGCTTTCTCTCTTGCTATTAATGTCGTGCACCCAACACCTCCTCTTCTTGGTGCCATTTCGTATCGCTAGTGCGAGCTACTCATTTCTGCAATTAAAAAAAAAAATGAACTCGCACAAAGATAACGTGTCCCGCGTGAGGATTCCAAATCGTCTAACGGCAAGACAATCGCGCTACGCATGCAACCTTAATAATGGGGTTCGGCCCCTTCCACAGTGTAACAGCTGACGCATCAAGAGTCGCTGCGCCGTCCGTCGCAGCGGCAGGCCGGATTCTGTTTGGCGAGGCCTTAAAGGCCTGGCCAGACAATATGCGACCTGGCCCTCCGGCCTGTGGCCTTGAACCGCAGCCGACAGGCCGCACTGTTGAATCACTCGTTATTGTGTGGAGGCAGTCAGACAGCGTGCGGCTCTGACGCACCGGCAACCGGCCTGCCGCACCGGCCGCCGCCGGGTTGTCACAGATTACAGATTCGCCGCAAGCCTGAGCGGCTGCTTGCCTCTGTTGGCGCATGCAACTGCTCTGCTATCACGCTGGAAGCAGCGGCGTGAGGCAGTTTTTGCTTTGCAGCTCGTAGTGCATGCATCATGGACACAGAAAGACTTATAGAGGAGGTGAGAGAATACAACCTTTTGCATGATACACGCGACCCTGATTTGGAGGTAGAATACTTTTGCCCTCGACATACTCTTGATAGAAAGCTGAATTCTAAAAAATAGTGTTGTCTCTGTGACGTCCATAACTTCAAATATCAACTGCTGTAAACTCGTAGTATGGATCAACGATCGCCAGGAGAAATCGCGAAAAGAGTTGTTTGTAACAGAAGAACTGGGATCCACTATCCTTCGGGCATTTTAACATGATATGCTTTGCGTCTATGCTTCCAACGCAGTTCGGAAACCCCCAAAGTTCTAGAACCCCTTCTTCGGGTTTCTTCCACATCTCTGTTGTAGGAGTAGGTAAATACTTGGGCTGTAGAATAGTCCATATTGCCTGGCACACTTCTTTGATAATTTCTGAGACTGTTGAACGTCCTGACCGAAAAGAAAAAGCTATGGTCTGGTGACTGTCGCCTGTAGCCAAGTATCTGAAAAAGATTAAAATAAATTATGCCGATAGAACGAATAGATAAGTTAATGACCAAAGATATGTTTGTTTAAATTCAATGACAATGTTATGAATACAATGAAACAAAACAATCTATTTTGCAGAAAGTTCTCTCTAGTGGGACATACGGAACTAGATGTTACTATCCTTTGCTGTATTTTTAAACACTGTGGATAAATTTATCACTCCACTCGTAACTACGTTGTGGGGTAGCACTTTCTTCCGACGAACCTTTCGTATGATACAGCAAAACTGAAATGGAATAATTTACATGACTTCTGCTTGAAGCACAAAGAGGCCACAAATGGTAAAACTTACAGGGTGTTTCAAAAATGACCGGTATATTTGAAACGGCAATAAAAACTAAACGAGCAGCGATAGAAATACACCGTTTGTTGCAATATGCTTGGGACAACAGTACATTTTCAGGCGGACAAACTTTCGAAATTACAGTAGTTACAATTTTCAACAACAGATGGCGCTGCAAGTGATGTGAAAGATATAGAAGACAACGCAGTCTGTGGGTGCGCCATTCTGTACGTCGTCTTTCTGCTGTAAGCGTGTGCTGTTCACAACGTGCAAGTGTGCTGTAGACAACATGGTTTATTCCTTAGAACAGAGGATTTTTCTGGTGTTGGAATTCCACCGCCTAGAACACAGTGTTGTTGCAACAAGACGAAGTTTTCAACGGAGGTTTAATGTAACCAAAGGACCGAAAAGCGATACAATAAAGGATCTGTTTGAAAAATTTCAACGGACTGGGAACGTGACGGATGAACGTGCTGGAAAGGTATGGCGACCGCGTATGGCAACCACAGAGGGCAACGCGCAGCTAGTGCAGCAGCTGATCCAACAGCGGCCTCGTGTTTCCGTTTGCCGTGTTGCAGCTGCGGTCCAAATGACGCCAACGTCCACGTATCGTCTCATGCGCCAGAGTTTACACCTCTATCCATACAAAATTCAAACGCGGCAACCCCTCAGCGCCGCTACCATTGCTGCACGAGAGACATTCGCTAACAATATAGTGCACAGGATTGATGACGGCGATATGCATGTGGGCAGCATTTGGTTTACTGACGAAGCTTATTTTTACCTGGACGGCTTCGTCAATAAACAGAACTGGCGCATATGGGGAACCGAAAAGCCCCATGTAGCTTTCCCATCGTCCCTGCATCCTCAAAAAGTACTGGTCTGGGCCGCCAGTTCTTCCAAAGGAATCATTGGCCCATTTTTCAGATCCGAAACGATTACTGCATCACGCTATCTGGACATTCTTCGTGAATTCGTGACGGTACAAACTGCCTTAGACGACACTGCGAACACCTCGTGGTTTATGCAAGATGGTGCCCGGCCACATCGCACGGCCGACGTCTTTAATTTCCTGAATGAATATTTCGATGATCGTGTGATTGCTTTGGGCTATCCGAAACATACAGGAGGCGACGTGGATTGGCCTCCCTATTCGCCAGACATGAACCCCTGTGACTTCTTTCTGTGGGGACACTTGAAAGACCAGGTGTACCGCCAGAATCCAGTAACAATTGAACAGCTGAAGCAGTACATCTCATCTGCATGTGAAGCCATTCCGCCAGACACGTTGTCAAAGGTTTCGGGTAATTTCATTCAGAGACTACGCCATATTATAGCTACGCATGGTGGATACGTGGAAAATATCGTACTATAGAGTTTCCCAGACCGCAGCGCCATCTGTTGTTGAAAATTGTAACTACTGTAATTTCGAAAGTTTGTCCGCCTGAAAATGTACTGTTGTCCCAAGCATATTGCAACAAACGGTGTATTTCTATCGCTGCCCGTTTAGTTTTTATTGCCGTTTCAAATATACCGGTCATTTTTGAAACATCCTGTAGCTCAAACAAATGGCTAGTCTGTGCCTTGTATCAATTGGCTTTCTCCAGTTTGTTGTGCACTTCTCGGTGCTACCTTTTTATCAGGCGATGCAGTTCCTCGAAACATTCTCGCGACATACGAAAATATTTGAAGAACCTATTTTCGTCAGACTCTAGTTCAGTACACAGACGATGGTATTCTCCTAAGCTTTCTCTCTTGCTATTAATGTCGTGCACCCAACATCTCCTCTTCTTGGTGCCATTTCGTATCGCTAGTACGAGGAGGAGTTCTTCCTCTTCCGAGCTACTCATTTCTGCACTTAAAAAAAAAAAAAAAATAAAAAAATCGCACAAAGTTAACGTGTCCCGCGTGAAGCTTCCAAATCGTCTAACGCCGAGGCAATAGCGCTACGCATGCAAGCTTAATAATGGGGTTCGGCCCCTTCCACAGTGTAACAGCTGATGCAGTAACAGCTGCTGCGGCCGGCCGGCCGATGCCTGTGTGGCGTCCCTGGCCGCTGACGGGTCCGGCCCACCGCAGGCCGCATTCTGTCTGGCCAGGCCTTAATTACAGCCTTTGTCGTCGATGAACCGCAGTCACCATGGTTGCACGAACCAGACGCCAGTTGCTGATGCCAACCCGCAGCAACGTTTGCTGAACGATCGTTGAGGAGACACTGTTAGTAGCCCTTTGGTCCGTGCGGGCGGCCAGTTGCTGAACAGTTGCAGGTCTCTTCGCCTGTACGCATCTCCGCAACCATCGTTCACTCTTAATCATCTGAGGTGCTACACAGTCTTCTCAGCGCCGGTTCTGGATGGCACCATGTGCGGTATACTTTAAACATGGCAGCACCCGAAGGCCTTACAAAATCAGCTGATTCGAAAATGGTACCACCCTTGACCCGAAAGCCAATGACAATGCCCTTTTGGACCTCAAATCGCTCAGTTTTCGCATTACAACAACGACTGAACTGTTTTCCACCCCCCCCCCCCCCCCCCCCGACGTCCTCTACATACCCTCCACTGCTTGGGCAGCCGCCCGCCGTCTGTGAGTGGTTGTTGCGCGTTGACGTCGAGCATAGGCGGTGGTCACAAAATTGTGACACGACTGTGCAGAAGCACGCACAACTACAGGAAAATTAAAGAGAAATTTGGTCACAAGAAAAGCAGCTGTATGAATAGCAAGAGATCAGGTGGAAAAACAGTACTAAGCAAAGAAGGGAAAGGTGAAAAGTGAAAGGAGTATACAGGATGGTCCATTGATCGTGACTGGGCCCAATTTCTGACGAAATAAGCGTCAAACGAAAAAACTACAAAGAACGAAACTCGTCTAGCTTGAAGGGGGAAACCAGATGGCGCTATGGTTGGCCCACTAGATGGCGCTGCCGTAGGTCAAACGAATATCAACTGCGTTTTTTAAAATAGGAACCCCCATTTTTGTTACATATTCGAGTAGTACGTAAAGAAATATGAATGTTTTAGTTGGACCACTTTTTTCGCTTTGTGATAGATGGCGCTGTAATAGTCACAAACATATGGGTCACAATTTTAGATGAACAGTTGGTAACAGGTAGGTTTTTTAAATTAAAATGCAGAACGTAGGTACGTTTGAATATTTTATTTCGGTTGTTCCAATGTGATACATGTACCTTTGGGAACTTATTTCTGAGAACGCATGCTGTTACAGCGTGGTTACCTGTAAATACCACATTAATGCAATAAATGCTCAAAATGATGTCCGCCAATCTCAATGCATTTGGCAATACGTGTAACGACATTCCTCTCAACAGCGAGTAGTTCGCCTTCCGTAATGTTCGCACATGCATCGACAATGCGCTGACGCATGTTGTCAGGCGTTGTCGGTGGATCACAATAGCAAATATCCTTTAGCTTTCGCCACAGAAAGAAATCCGGGGACGTCAGATCCGATAAACGTGCGGGCCATGGTATGGTGCTTCGACGACCAATCCACCTGTCATCAAATATGCTATTCAATACCGCTTCAACCGCACGCGAGCTATCTGCCGGACGTCCATCATGTAGGAAGTACATCGCCATTCTGTCATGCAGTGAAACATCTTGTAGTAACATCGGTACAACATTACTAAGGAAATCAGCATACATTGCAACATTTAGATTGTCACCGATAAAATGGGGGCCAATTACCCTTCCTCCCATAATGCCGCACCATACATTAACCCGCCAAGATCGCTGATATTCCACTTGCCGCAGCCATCATCGATTTTCCGTTGTCAATAGTGCATATTATGCCGGTTTACGTTACCGCTGTTGGTGAATGACGCTTCGTCGCTAAATAGAACACCTGCAAAAAATGGTTCAAATAGCTCTGAGCACTATGGGACTCAACTTCTGAGGTCATCAGTCCCCTAGAACTTAGAACTACTTAAACCTAACTAACCTAAGGACATCACACAACACCCATGCCCGAGGCAGGATTCGAACCTGCGACCGTAGCAGTCTTGCGGTTCCAGACTGCAGCGCCTTTAACCGCACGGCCACTTCGGCCGGCGAACGCCTGCAAAACATCTATCATCATCCCGTAATTTCTCTTGTGCCCAGTATCAGAACTGTACACGACGTTCAAAGTCGTCGCCATGCAATTCCTGGTGCATAGAAATATGGTACGGATGCAATCGATGTTGATGTAGCGTTCTCAACACCGAAGTTTTTGAGATTCCCGATTCTCGCGCAATTTGTTTGCTACTGATGTGCGGATTCGCCGCGACAACAGCTAAAACGCCTACTTGGGCATCATCATTTGTTGCAGGTCGTGGTTGACGTTTCACATGTGGCTGAACACTTCCTGCTTCCTTAAATAACGTAACTATCCGGCGAACGGTCCGGACACTAGGATGATTTCGGCCAGGATACCGAGCAGCATACATAGCACACGCCCGTTGGGCATTTTGATCACAACAGCCATACATCAACACGATATCGACCTCTTCCGCAACTGGTAAACGGTCCATTTTAACACGGGTAATGTATCACGAAACAAATACCATCCGCACTGGCGGAATGTTACGTGATACCACGTACTTACATCTGTGTGACTATAACAGCGCCATCTATCACAAAGCGAAGAAAGTGGTCCAACTAAAACACTCATATTTCTTTACGTACTACACGAATATGTAATAAAAATGGGGGTTCCTATTTTAAAAAAAACGCAGCTGATATCCGTTTGACCTATGGCAGCGCCATCTAGAGGGCCAACCATAGCGCCATCTGGTTTCCCCCTTCAAGCTCGACAAGTTTCGTCTTGTAGTTTTTTCGTTTGACGCTTATTTCGTGCGATATTTGGCCCGGTCACGATCAATGGACCACCTTGTATACAAGGGCTACACAACGGAAATGAACCTGTAGACCATGTTTTAGAAAGGGAAGAGGACGTAGATGAAGATGAGATAAGAGATACGGTACTGCGAAAAGGCTTTGACAGAGCACCGTCTAACGGGACATCTTCCTCTAGCATTACTTTTCCTCAACAGTAGTTGTCGATACCAGTATTATTTTTCTAATTTTTGGACAGTTCAGTATTATCACAGTCTCTTTTCTGAAAACTTTCATACAGTTTTATACACAGTATGTTATATTTCAAGCTAAAATTTAAGAAAAGGAATTACTTTATAAAATATTTTAGTTTTGATTTTGTAACCTTCTCGTATAAAATAACAAATATTAAAGTTCTTTATTTTAACTAATGAAAACTGATAAATTTTGACGTAAGCAGCGCTACGCCATGGCCCTGTGAAATCACTCTGAAAATTTCTTACCTTATGATGGCGTCGCCAGATAACGCTGTCTACATATCTGCTCGTGAATGGCACAGCTTAGTGCAATGTTGGCCTTTCTGCTAATACCAGACAACATTTGTCTGAGATCTGAATTAGTAGAAAAAACTGACTTTGCTTATTGACACTGCTGCACAGCTGGTCGTCTGATTACTAAAGAACACATGACTATGATCTGCGAAAATTTCTGAAATATTTAAATTTAAATAAATGACTGGATCGGGACTGGTAATGACTCAAGGCAAAATTATTCCTTCCTTTTTTGTAGACTGGTAAAAATTATGTTCTGAAAATCCTTTACATTATTGACAAAGATCTGCAATCCATTATATGAAAAAAATGAATATTACAAATCTGGGTCAACTGGTGCTGACGAATCACAAGAAGATTGAAACAAATTCATATTAACATCTCAGACAAGTGACTAACTATGCGCGTGCCAATAAAAATAATAAAATTTACCTTACAATACATGGCCATGAACTGCGCCGTACCAGCGACAGACTACAACTGCACTGTAGCAGCAAGCGACTGAAACAACTGCCGAGACGGCTCTAACCTGCGACTATTGCAGCAAAGATATTTTTTGTCGCAGGCAGCGCGTGAGCAATAAATCGAAATTACATTTGCTCCAACAGGGTGGTGAACCCCTTACACTGCTACAATCGATAGCTGGCGCGGAGTGGCCGCGCGGTTTGAGGCGCCATGTCACGGACTGAGCGGCCTCTTTCGCCGGAGGTTCGAGTCATGCCTCGGGCATGGGTGTGTCTGTTTCGTAGCATAATTTAGTTTAAGTAGTGTGTAAGTCTAGAGACCGATGACGTCAGCAGTTTGGTCCCTTAGGAATTCAAACACATTTGAACATGTTTATAATCGATAAGTACCTGTTCTGAACGTACAGCTAAAATTATTTTTTAGAAACATTTGAAATTACGAATTATTTGCAAACTTAAAATTTCTATTTTTAATTACGCTATCCTGTACTATTACTACGTTTATTTATGGATTCACTTATGAAATAATAATCGATATTAATAACGTAATGACACTAGTAGGAATTAATTTGTTAAGAAAAATTGTAAACCCTTTGGAATTTTGTTATTTCCGCAGAGTGGGGGAGCCGTAAGCTTGCCTCTCATGTGGTCGGACATTTTTTGTGTAATAGGTGCGAACAATGTAATTTCGGCTTTGTTAATATGAAAAATCATAGTACTGTATGATATACTAAAATGTGAGAAAATAAGTGGAAAATGTATCAATGTAAATAAAAATTCTGCAACAACAATCTTCCATTTAAAACCAGCCGTCAGGATCTGATGTTACATTTTCAGCTTCAAGAATCAGACCCCTAGACAAAAAGAACTGGAGCCATCTCAATATGACAAGCTAAGTAAACTTGAATGTCTTTTCATAAAAGAGTCTGCTTATTAATTACTTGGACTGGACATTGTTTAGTGTGGACAATATATGGAAGAAGGAAGGAGGGGGGAGATTACAACCGAAAGACATAGGTCGAACCAATGCCCCCTGAGTAGACGATACTCCGGTAGAGCTGCTGATGTCCTTGGGAGAGCGAGCCAAAACAGAACTATTCCACCCAGTCATCCAATGTAGGCTTCCACAGCCGGTATTCTCTTCGCTTAAAACTTCCGGACTCATAGGCCGTGGTCGATATATAAGAATCTCCCCTGACGTTTCGTCTCCGACTGCGGGAGACATCCTCCGAGGTAAAGCGGCAGGAACGAAATACCCTAAGATTTCAAAAGGAATGTCATAATTCCAGTTCCAAAGAAAACAGGTGCTGACAGATGTGAATATTACCGAACTATCAGTTTAATAAGTCATGGTTGCAAAATAGTAACAAGAATTATTTAAAGAAGAATGGAAAAATTGGTAGAAGTAAACCTCAGGGAAGATCAGTTTGGATTCCGGAGAAATCATTGTGAAGCAATGCTACCTCACGACTTTTCTTAGATCTCTGAAAGAAACAAAAACCAGTGTTTATAGCTTTTGTAGACTTGGAGGAAGCTTTTGACAATGCCGACTAGAAAATATTCTTTGAAACTCTGAAGGGAGCAGCGGTAAAATACAGGGAGCGAAAGGTTATGTACAACTTGAACAGAAACAAGACGGCATTTATGAGAGTCGTGGGACACGAAACGGAAGTAGTGGTTGAGAAGGGAGTGAAAGAGTTCTAGACTGTCCCCGGTGTATTCAGTATGTACACTGAGCAAAATGTAAAGGAAACAAAAAAATAGAGTAGGAGTTAAAGTACAGGAGAAAAAGAAAAAAGTTGAGGTTTGACGTTGGCATTGTAATTCTGTCAGAGAGAGTAAAAGATTTAGAAGAGCAGCTAAACGGAATGGTCAGTTTTGAAAAGAGGTTATACGAACTTTGACAAAAGCAAAACCATTCGGTAAGGGAATGTAGTAGAACTAAGTCAGGGGATGCTGTGAGAGTTACATGAAGAAAGGAGTAACTAAAAGTAGTAGAGGAGTTCCGCTATTTGGACAGTAAAATAACATATGATGGCCGAAGTAGATAGGATATAAAATGTAGACTGGAATGGCGAGAAAAGTGATTCTGAAGAACACAAATTTAACATCGAATATAGATTTAAATGTTGGGAAGTGTTTTGAAGGTATTTGTCTGCAGTTTAGCCTTACATGGACCGTAAGCAGTTCAAACAAGAAGAGAATACAAGCTTTCTAAATGTGGTGCTACAGAAGAATGCCGAAGATCTGCTGGCAGATCGTCTAATCAATGAGGATGTACTGCATAGAATTGGGGAGAAAAGAAATTTGCGGCATGACTAAATGAAGGGATCGGTTGATAGGACAGACCTCAGTTATCTAGACATCACCAATTTCGTATTTGGTATTTGAGGGGATGGGGGGAGAAGGGGGCTAAAATTTGTAGACGAGACCAAGAGATGAATACAGAAAGCACGTTCAAATGGATGTGGGTTGCAGTAGTTACTCGGAGATGAAGGGACTGGCATGGGATAGAATAGTTTGAAGAGGTGCATCAAACCAGTTTTCGGACTGAAGTCTACAACAACAACAACAGCAAACAAGAACTATATTCTTTGTAATATTGTGGGCGTAACTTTACAAAGCGGTATTAAATGGTATGACCATGTGAGAACTGTTGTTGAGGAGGTGAATGGTCGACTTTGATTTATTGGGTGCGTTCTGTTCATGACTATTGCTCGAAAGTTTGGGGTTCTTACCACGTCGGGCTGAAGGAAGACATTGAAGCAGTTCAGAGACGGGCTGCTAGATTTTTCACCGGTAGATTTGAACAACACGCAAGTGTTACGGAGATGCTTCGGGAACTCAAATGAGAATACCTGGAGGGAATGCGACGTTCTTTTCGAGAAACACTATTAGGAAAATGTAGAGAACCAACATCTGAGGCTGACTGCCACACAATTCTACCTTCGCCAACATACACTGCGCGCAAGGACCACGAAGGTAAGATACCAGAAACTGGGGTTCATACGGATGAATACAGACAGTCGTTTTTCCCTCGTTCTGCTTGCGAGCGGAACAGGAAAGGAAATGGCTAGTAGTGGTATAGAGTACCCTCCGCCACGCGCTATACGTGGCTTGCGGAGTATCTATCTAGATGTAGATGTGGATGTACAATGAGTCTTATTTAGATCAAACTTGGATGTTCAAAAATTACAAGAGGATGATGGGATCTAGATAGTAAGCGTAACTAAGCAGTCACAGTGGGACCAAGCTGACAAATGAGCTAAATTTCAGTATCAGTTTGCGCAGAAGGAAACAACGATAACCAGGTCTGTGATCGTGTTCCTGATAACAAGCAAAATAGTTCGACATGTGGGAGATATGAGATCTCCTGCGAAAAACATTTGAACTAAATAGGGTTTGTTGGATTTTGTTGCATACACAAATGTATTGAAATTCACTGCCTTATGGCGTGTGGTTTTTCGGATGTCGTTGTTAGATTACGACCCAAAAATATGGTTTATACTGATGTGTGTGACACGAACAGCAATGATATTTACCGTAATCATTGTCATAAATTTCTGGCGGTTCTTTCGGGGTACGTTTCTATTACCGACATGGCGGTTACGTTGGGACTTAACAGTTTCTGTTGTGTTCTTCAGTCCGAAGACTTGTTTGATGCTGTGCACACCCGTTCATCTCTGAATAATTATAGCAGCCTACTACCATTTTAACACTTACTGTATTGAGACTTCCTGGAAGATTAAAACTGTGTGTATTCTTGTGTTTTTCCCCACACTTGACACTATTATAAAAAAAAATCATTCATTGATGCCTCATGATGCGTCCTATCAACCGATCCCATCTTTTACTTAAGCTATGACATAAATTTCCTTTTTTACGTAATTTGATTTAGTGCATCTTCATTAATTACTCGATCTTCAGTGTTCTTCTGTAGCACGGCAATTGGAACACTTTTACACTCTTCTTGTCTGAACTGCCTATCGTCCACGTTTCACTTCCATAGAAGGCTGCGCTCCAGACAAGTGTTGTTGTTGTGGTCTTCAGTCGTGAGACTGGTTTGATGCAGCTCTCCATGCTACGCTATCCTGTACAAGCTTCTTCATCTCTTTGCCTCCCTCTACGACTTTTACCTTCCACGCTGCCCTCCAATACTAAATTGGTGATCCCTTGATGCCTCAGAACATGTCCTACCAACCGATCCCTTCTCCTAGTCAAGTTGTGCCACAAAATTCTCTTCTCCCCAATCCTATTCAGTACCTCCTCATTAGTTATGTGATCCACCCGTCTAATCTTCAGCATTCTTCTGTAGCACCACATTTCGAAAGCTTCTATTCTCTTCTTGTCCAAACTATTAATCGTCCATGTTTCACTTCCATACATGGCCACACTCCATACAAATACTTTTAGAAATGACTTCCTGACACTCAACTCTATATTCGATGTTAATAAATTTCTCTTCTTCAGAAACGCTTTCTTGCCATTGTCAGTCTACATTTTATATCCTCTCTACTTCGACCATCATCAGTTATTTTGCTCCCCAAGTAGCAAAACTCCTTTACTACTTTAAGTGTCTCATTTCCTAATCTAATTCCCTCAGCATCACCCGACTTGATTCGACCACATTCCATTATCCTCGTTTTGCTTGTGTTGATGTTAATCTTATATCCTCCTTTCAAAACACTATCCATTCCGTTCAACTGCTCTTCCAAGTCCTTTGCTGTCTCTGACAGAATTACAATGTTATCGACAAACCTCAAAGTTTTTATTACTTCTCCATGGGTTTTAATACCTACTCCGAATTTTTCTTTTGTTTCCTTCACTGCTTGCTCAATATAAAGATTGAATAACATCGGGGATAGGCTACAACCCTGTCTCACTCCATTCCCAACCACTGCTTCCCTTTCATGTCCCTCGACTCTTGTAACTGCCATCTGGTTTCTGTACAAATTGTAAATAGCCTGTCGCTCCCTGTATTTTAACCCTGCCACCTTCAGAATTTCAAAGAGAGTATTCCAGTCAACATTGTCAAACGCTTTATGCTAGAAACGTAGGTTTGCCTATCCTTGATCTAGCTTCTAAGATAAGTCGTAGGGTCAGTATTGCCTCACGTGTTCCAATATTTCTTCGGAATCCAAACTGATCTTCCCCGAGGTCGGCTTCTACCAGTTTTTCCATTCGTCTGCAAAGAATTCGCGTTAGTATTTTGCAGCTGTGACTTATTAAACCGATAGTTCGGTAATTTTCACATCTGTCAACACCTGCTTTCTTTGGGATTGGAATTATTATATTCTTCTTGAAGTCTGTGGGTATTTCGCCTGTCTCATACATCTTGCTCACCAGATGGTAGAGTTTTGTCATGACTGGTTCTCCCAAGGCCATCAGTAGTTCTAATGGAATGTTGTCTACTCCCGTAACCTTGTTTTGACTCAGGTCTTTCAGTGCTCTGTCAAACTCTTCACGCAGTATCATATCTCCCATTTCATCTTCATCTACATCCTCTTCCATTTCCATAATAATGTCCTCAAGTACATTGGCCCTGTATAGACCCTCTATATACTCCTTCCACCTTTTTGCTTTCCCTTCTTTGCTTCGAACTGGGTTTCCATCTGAGCTCTTGATATTCATACAAGTGGTTCTCTTTTCTCCAAAGGTCTCTTTAATTTTCCTGTAGGCAGTATCTATCGTACCCCTAGTGAGATAAGCCTCTACAACCTTACATTTGTCCTCCAGCCATACCTGCTTAGCCATTTTGCACTTCCTGTCAATCTCATTTTTGAGACGTTTGTATTCCTTTTTGCCTGCTTCATTTACTGCATTTTTATATTTTCTCCTTTCATCAATTAAATTCAATATTTCTTCTGTTACCCAAGGAGTTCTACTAGCCCTTGTCTTTTTACCTACTTGATCCTTGCTGCCTTCACTACTTCATCCCTCAAAGCTACCCATTCTTCTTCTACTGTTTTTCTTTCCCCAATTCCTGTCAATTGTTCCGTTATGCTCTCCCTGAAACTCTGTATAACCTCTGGTTTAGTCAGTTTATCCAGGTCCCATCTCCTTAAATTCCCACCTTTTTGCAGTTTCTTCAGTTTCGTCGGAGCGTGGAATGTCAGATCACTTAATCGGGCAGGTAGGTTAGAAAATTTAAAAAGGGAAATGGATAGGTTAAAGTTAGATATAGTGGGAATTAGTGAAGTTCGGTGGCAGGAGGAACAAGACTTTTGGTCAGGCGAATACAGGGTCATAAATACAAAATCAAATAGGGGTAATGCAGGAGTAGCTTTAATAATGAATAGGAAAATAGGTGTGCGGGTAAGCTACTACAAACAGCATAGGGAACGCATTATTGTGGCCAAGATAGATACGAAGCCCACGCCTACTACAGTAGTGCAAGTTTATATGCCAACTAGCTCTGCAGCTGACGAAGAAATTAAAGAAATGTATGATGAAGTCAAAGAAATTATTCAGATAGTGAAGTCAGACGAAAATTTAATAGTGATGGGTGACTGGAATTCGGTAGTAGGAAAAGGGAGAGAAGGAAACGTAGTAGATGAATATGGATTGGGGGAGAGAAATGAAAGAGGAAGCCGCCTGGTAGAATTTTGCACACAGCATCCAGACAAGTACCTTCGGAAAAAATTTCTTAAAACTTTAATTTCTATTGTAAGTCAGTAAATTCCTCTTTTTCAAAAACTTTTTTGTTGTTGTTGGCACATTTTATATTCTCTCTACTTTTTCCATCATTTTTAGACGTCAAAATCCCAATTTTCCTCCCTCATTTTTATATTTTCTCATCTCCATTTAATTTCAATATCTCCTGAAGAAAGTTGGCTATTACATCGCGCCTTTAAATATTTAATTCCGGATTATACAAATCTATTATTTTGCAGGTTTACTGTAAAGATGCAATTAAGTACCTAATATCGATTACAGACAATTTAGTTTTGTTTGGGTGGTCTGTGAGGTATCCCGGAAGTCGTCTTTGAGTTCCGTGTGCGCCGACCAATGAGATCAGTGCCTGTCTCGCTGAGAATTGCTTAATTTAATCGTTAAGATGGAATAACTTTAGCCTAATTTTTTGTTTTGACAGCAGGCAACCTGAATATGTTCTAAGAACGAAACTCACTGTAACACGATAAATGTGTAATAACAGAACTGAGTGGTTTTCATCATTCATTAAAATTAGTAGCAAAAGATTATGTTCGGAGTCCACATCTGCCCCTGGAAACGTCTTACATTCGAAATTTCTGTCATAGTTCTATACAATCAGTGAAACTTTCTAGTGTCCCCAGATCTCTTCTACGTATTAAATCATCCTCTGTTAAAAATTGTATCAGTTTTCCCTTTTCATTCTTTTCCCCCAGTCCTATTAAGTTTCCTTCTGTTCATTTCCTACTATCGACGTCTAATGTCCCATCATAACTGAATTTTCGTCTCTGTTAAAGGCCTTCCAAGGCCGGTTCAGACCGAGTTTAGTTTAGTTTTAATTATCTAAAAATTTCTTTCATCTCATCACACAATCTGTTCATCTGCAGAGGTAGGAGGCATATAAAATTGTGCTGTTGTGTTGGGAGTTGGCTTCGTGTCTACTTTGGCTGAAATAATGAGTTCAAAATGTTGCTCATATTAGCTTACCCATAGTCTTATTCCTTTATTAGTTATTAGGCCTACTCCTCCATTACTCCTATTCGATTTTGTATTCGTAACCCTGTACTGTCCTAACTGGAAATCCCGTTCATCCTTCCATCACACTTCGTTAATTCCCACTATATCCAACTTCAACCTCTCTATTTAACTTTTAAATTCTCTAACCTACCTACTTGATTAAGAGATCAAACATTTCACACTATGGCTTATCGAATGCCTGTTTTGTTTTTCCGGGCAACGGCATCCTCCTATGTGGTTTCGAGCTGAAAATACGAACAGAGGATTATTTTACCTCCGTAATATAGATGGTAGCCATACGTTTTGAGACAGTGACTTGATCTCAGTCTCTTTACATCTGAGTTGCTTTCAAGATGTTCTACGAGGCTGTATTTTCAAATAATTTATTGTTTTGTATGTGCATCCAACTAGTTACAATTTACATGTGACCGTCCTTCTCAAGTGGTGCGATTGCATCAGTCAAGGTGACATATTTTACTATAATGATCCCTTCACAAGCCTCTCTGGCCACTGTGTCAGTCTTTGTGTCATCCCCCCCCCCTCCCTCCCTCACGAATACCCACATGCTCTGGTACTCAGCAGAATAAAATTAATAATTCTTATTGTAAATGAAGAAGTATGTCCTGCATTTCCTAAACTAATTTATTTGTTGGGTTCTTCTGTATTATAATCTACGACACATTCCAGAAACTGGAGGAGATGAGATACTTATTATTTCGAGTAATCATTATTTGCTGAATTTATGTCATTGTAAATACAGCTGTCAGTGTTTCAGAATATCCAGATGATTTTAGCATTTCCATCATCAATGACCAATATGCACAAACTGCAAAGGAAGTTTTCGAAAGTTATCAGTAACATAGCGTGGCTTGTCTCAGTCTAATCACAAGGGTAGAAAATATTATTGTAAGTGGTTGTATGTCAGCTACATATTGATGTTGATCCAATATAGATAAATGATGAGTTGTCATACTTACGAGAGATAGAATTCCAAAAATGTAGAAATAAGTAATTTCTATATCAGGACACAGATGCATGCGCTTGTTGGTTACTCTTGTAGAATGCACTACTACCTGGGATTGTTACAGTATACACATTTCCACTGGTAGTTGGGAAATATTGATAAAAAATTTTGATTAATTATTGTGCTCTCTGTGAGATAAAAGAAAGGGAGTATTAACTTGTGGTGACTTAACTGCAAATTTCTTGAAGGAATCTGACAGAGAAAGTGATTTGGAGGTGCTCTGAGCTGTTTATAATTTGATAGCCACGAATTTCCGTACGTGTTGCTCAAGATAGTAGTACCCTTGTAGACATTGTGTGTCCCACTTCCATTAAAAATGTGTGCAACATGTTCCACAACTTGTTGTCGGCAACTTGTTACTTCCATTTTAAATTGTTATCTTTCAATTCACTGCAACACTAATCGCCTAACCTCTGGTAAAGAAAAATGCACATGCGTATACTTATTTATTTCTTCCTAATGCAGTATGTTCTCCCTTCCATTCTTCCCTATTTGTGTGTGAATCTTTGTAATTGGAATATCAAAATCTTTTGAAGCACGCTCCGCTATTGTCAGAGAGTACCTTAGTGTCATTCACATTTAGTGCCAAATTAAATCTGAAACCGTTTGGGGTATGGCCAGAGCCGTAACTTAGTAACAGGAAGTGAACACTCCACACTGATGCATGGTGCAGGTATTGGCAACAAGGGCCTCTCTCTTCCCTCACCGGCTGCCCAGGACAGACGCGCGTTGAGAGCAAAAACTTTTCGTTCTCTGTTCAGCGCTGGTAAGTAATGAATACACTTGGCTTGCTCTGCTCTGAGACTTTGAACAAAGCATTTTGTAAATTCGCATAGATTCGATATTTCAATTATTTGAGATTGGTTATTCATTGTGCCACTTAGTAACATTTACGAATTTTGTTATTTGGAATTTTGGTGTAAATTCACGTGACTGAAGGAACTGCCTATGTCTGACTTCGCTCTGGGAAATGAGTATTCACATTGGGGCACAGTGCTAGAATCTACAGTATAAAGATGGGAGGGACTGCCTGTGAAGAGATTCCATTTTTGAAGCATCCACAAACTGTTTTTTATTTATTCGTTTGGGCTCAATTCTAACGATGTTCCCATTCTGTGACTGATAGATTTTGGCTCGGCCATCAGCCATCACGTAACTTCCAAATTAAAGCTAGTTCATTTTAACAGTAGTTAATACACAGAGCTTCCTTTTCTGCCTGGCCTGAATAATTCCAGGTTTGTAAAGGTTTTATGAAATTGATAGATTCAGACCATCAGCCACCACGTGTTCTATCATGAAAGTGTTCAGTCGATTAATTCTAGTCAGAGTGTACGGCAAGGCAGAAAATTCAAATGGCTCTGAGCACTATGGGACTCAACATCTTAGGTCATAAGTCCCCTAGAACTTAGAACTACTTAAACCTAACTAACCTAAGGACATCACACACACCCATGCCCGAGGCAGGATTCGAACCTGCGACCGTAGCAGCCTCGCGGTTCCGGACTGCAGCGCCAGAACCGCACGGCCACCGCGGCCGGCTCCTCATATTGTGTTTAACTCTTATCTATTGGCATTAAAGCTAGTAGGGCACATGTATTTGAAACAGACCTGACTACAAAAGCCGGGCACAGCAAGTAGAGATACCAAGCAAGCATCCCTGAGATTAATTTCGCATGCAGTGACAGCTCACAAGCGAGGGGAGTCTTTTAATTTAACAAACATAAGTTACAGACATGTACAGTTCAGGAAGACTTCAAGAGAACAATGATGCTGATTAATGCCAAAACTACTAAGGATTTTAAACAGCTTCAAAAATTTTGACTAGAGTAAAGCTTTTTAATGAGCCAAATTCTAACTGTAAATTCAGTATAGTTCTTAATGAGTTTGTATCCACCTTTGAAAGCAGTTCTCCTAAAAAGATAACTGAGTGTAATAACAGGAAGTCACTAAAGAAAACTTGGATGACTACATGCATCGGAATCTCTTAATAACGAAAATTACGAAAATAGCCAGAACAAGTAATGATTCAAAAATAATCATTATAAACAGTGCTTTAGCATAGCAATAAAAATTGCAAAAAAAATCCAGGAGTTCCTACTTTGCGTCAAAAATTGGCTGACCAGATAATAAAATAAATTCAATATGGGATATTGTTAAAAGACAGAGAAAGAAGCAACAAATGATGACAATATTTATGTTAGTGAGAATGGGAGCATTATAAAGGGAAGTTCATGTGTAAAAAACATTTTCAATAACTGATTTTTAAAAATAGGTGGGAAATATGGTGCAAATAGTTCTGAAGAGAAAGCGAAATAATCACTACAGAAGAAATACAGTGGACATTTAGAGAATTAAAAATTAATCTCATATCACCATCAGATAAATGGAGGATCATTGTGACTCTAAAAAGTAAAAGTTCATATGAAGTGGGTAATATCTCCAATACGAGACAGAGAAGTTATGGCCCTATAATATATTATGTTCTTGGTCACTTATGTAATATATCATTAAGAAAGGTTTTTTGCCCAGAAGATTGAAGTATTTTCTTGTTAGGCCTCCCAACAGAAAGAGAGAGTTCACAGATGTCAATAACTATCGCTCAGTGTCGCTCTTTACATTTTTTGTAAAATCCTGCAGAATTTAGTGTACTATGGGGTTGCCACCAATTATGCAATAATGGGATACTCTACAAATCACTGGATTTCAAAAGAGCCATTCCACTGAGTCAGCTGTTTACACATTTATTGTGCACATAATAAAATCTTTGACTGACAATACATCACCAATTTGGATCTTCTATGACTTATCTAAGGAATTTGATTTTGTCAATCGTAATATATTGTTGGAGAAGTTAATTTTTTATTTAATATGTAGTTCATTAATGCCTGGTTTAGTTCTTATTTAGGAAACAGAAAGCAGAACACTACCTTAGGCTTTTTGACTAGTACATAGAGGCGCGCCACATGCCACATCATCCGTGTGCGAAGAAATTAAAGTGCGAGTCCCACAGGGTTCGATCGCTGGCCCACTTCTGTTCTTGTTCATGATCTGCCAGAGACTGGAGACAGAATTAGTCCTGTCCGCAGATGGTACAAGCATTGTGTTGAAACTGAGCAAAGAAGCATCAACAGAGAAAATAGTATATGGTGTTTCTGTGAAAGTTCCGGAGTGGTTTTGCTCAAATGGGATAGCTTTAAGCTTAAAAAAAGAAAAAAAAAGCAGTTTACTCTTTTTTGTACTGTCATAAATTTCCCACTTGCTATTAAAGTGGTATTTGAGCAAGAAATAATGAACAGTATTGGACACTGTCAATTCTTAGGTGATGCACGATGGTCATGCAGTCCTGGCGGTTGGCCAGTAACGTCTTACACTCTGTACATTTTCTTATTAGAATAACCACGTACACCATGGTGAAGGTCAAGCAACGCGCCGAAGGTTCAACAAAATGGTTCAAATGGCTCTGAACACTATGGGACTTAATATCTGATGTCATCAGTCCTGTAGAACTTAGAACTACTTAAACCTACCTAACATAAGGACATCACACACAGCCATGCCCGAGGCAGGAATCGAACCTGCGACCGTAGCGGTCGCGCGGTTCCAGACTGAAGCGCCTAGAACCGCTCGGCCACTCCGGCCGGCTGAAGGTCCAACACCGGCTTCGGTGACACAGGGGCAGCTGAGAAGCAGGTGCATAATTTGACGCCGCCGACATCTTCCGATCCGTCCCTCCTCATATGACGACACAGCTGCAGCCAGTATACGCGGCTGCTTGACCGTGTCAGTGACGCAGTCATTGTAATCGCCGTTGTATCGGTGTTCGAAGATAGCCGAAATACTATCCAAGTGAAGACGAGTATGCTGGTGCTCTACAGAAGGTGACTGACCAATCCAATGAAACTGAGCACTATATGGAGAAAAGGCTTATCAGGAGGTGTGATGAGGCAGAGCGATCCTAAACAAATCGTATACGCCCGAGAAAAGAGAATATACAGTGACGGGCAGAGAAATCTTGAGCTCACAGAGAAATGGCGCTGATATCGACGACATTCAGTGTCAAGTGGGACTGTTTTATTTATGCGCCTTATTAAAGCTGTTGTGTTGTTTGCGCTTCATTCAGAGGAGTGAAATAAAATTAATTACAGCTTGCCCGAGGCGTTTAAGCAGTCATTCTCCCCGCTCTCCACACATGAGTGCACCGTGAAAGCGTTTTTTATGGTCGATTTTATCGCTAAAAAGCCTAATCCCAATCTGGTGAAGATCTGAAAGGAGTCTGCTTTCCCTTTTAATTGGTAATAAAAGTGAAATTGTATTCAATCCAATGAGCTCAACACTAGACTTCAGAGAATGCTCCAAAAAGCAGAACCATAACATTACAACCGCCATGGTAATGTGGGGCAGGCTATCAAATTGTTCTCCTAAACACCAGAAATATAATCACTGTTTACTCACAGTATGCTACGGTGTTCGATTTTCGAATGTCATAATCCCTCTTTCAAGATTAATTTCACAGATATTGCGCTGTTCGCTGTTTACAAAGGTAATTTTCGTATGATCGCTTATAATCTTCCTCAACTAAACTTCTGAAAAATCTTACTTCTGATCGAGAGAAGCTTGGCTTCCATTTCTCATACTTAACTTCCTGAATGACGAGACAACATATCGACTCAAAATGAGAAAAACATTGACACAAGAATTTCTTGTTTATAATTGCTATATCACCAGAAGTGTACTGAACATTCAGGAAAAAAAAAAAAAAAAAAATAAAATAAAATCACTGCGTCCTGTTTGTTAGTTACGTTTGAGGGAAGCACTTCTCTTTCTGTACCTAAGGAAAAATCAGTTTTGTAAGCGTTATTCGGCAATTACGGAAAACTGTATTTAGTAACTCTGCTTTAGTGGAACCATCTTCGGTAACATTTCCGTCACTACCGCGTAGTGACGGTATTGACTGTTTTTTGCCACTGGTGTACTTTTACATACGACCAGAATCTCTTTGGATTTTCTACCATATTTTGAGACAATATTTCATTGTGGAAACTACTAAAAGCATCTCGTGTTGACGTCCGCACTAAATTTCGAGCTTCCGTGAAACAGCCAGTCTTGTGGATTTTGCGTTCTTCTGAATTTGGCATGCTTTTTTCGTTGCTTCTGCAACAGTGTTCTGACGTGTTTTGTGTACCATGGTCGATCAGTCCCGTCTCTTATTAACTTATGCGGTATGAATCTATCTATTGCTGTCAATACTGTATCTTTGAATTTGAGCCATATCTGGTCTACACTCACATAATTAGCCTGGAAGGAATGGAGACTCTCTCTTAGGAAGGCATCAAGCGAATTTTTATCTGCTGTTTTAAATAGATATATTTTGCCTTTATTTTTAGTGGTTTTGGTTGATATGGTTTTGAGCCTTGCTACAATGACCTTTTGTTCTCTAATCCCTGGATCCGTGATGACGCTCTCTATTAGATCAGCATAATTTGTGGCGAAGAGGTCAAACGTGTTTTCGCAACCATTTACAATTCGTGTGGGCTCATGAACAACTTGTTCAAAGTAATTCTCAGAGAACGCATTTAGTACAATTTCGGAATATGTTTTCTGTCTACCACCGGCTTTGAACATGTATTTTCGCCAACAAATCGAGGGTAGATTGAAGTCTCCACCAATTATAACTGTATGAGAGGGGTACTTATTTGTAATGAGATTCAAGTTTTCTTTGAACAGTTCAGCTATTATAACATCTGAGTCGGAGGGTCGGTATAAGGAGCCACTTATTATTTTGGTACGGCTGTTGAATATAACCTCTTCCCACAGTAATTCGCAGGACCTATCTATTTCATCTTCACTACAAGATAAACTACTACCAACGGACACAAACACACCACCACCGACTTCATTTAATCTATCCTTTCTGAACACGAGCCGGCCGGAGTGGCCGAGCGGTTAAAGGCGCTACAGTCTGGAACCGCACGACCGCTACGGTCGCAGGTTCGAATCCTGCCTCGGGCATGGATGTGTGTGATGTCCTTAGGTTAGTTAGGTTTAAGTAGTTCTAAGTTCTAGGGGACTTATGACCACAGCAGTTGAGTCCCATAGTGCTCAGAGCCATTTGAACCATTTTTTCTGAACACGGTTTGCGCCTCTGTAAAAATTTCTGCAGAAATTATCTCCGCCTATAGCCAGCTTTCTGTTCCTATAACGATTTCAGCTTCAGTGCTTTCTATCAGCGCTTGAAGCTCTGGTACTTTTCCAACACAGTTACAACAGTTTACAACTACAATACCGACTGCTGCTAGGTCGATTGTTGTCGTTTCATTGCCCTGTTCCATTTGAGACTGGAGCCCTTTTTGAGCTTTCCCGAGACTGTCTAACCTAAAAAAACCGCCCAGTCCACGCCACACAGCCCCTGCTACCCGTGTAGCCGCCTCCTGTGCATAGTGGACACTTGACCTATTTAGCGGAACCCGAAACCCCAATTTGCAGAAATATTTTCGGGAAGGAAGGTCATTATAGCATTACCTGTAGCAAATTTTATTTCAGTATTTACTTTTTGTTTTCGTCGTAGTACGATACATAAATATCCGAAAAATTAGCCACGTATTGTAAAGTATGTGCATAAATATGTAACCAAAATTAGTGATATGTATGAATAAATTTGTAATGAAGCAGTTATATTTAAAATCCAAAAGTTAATCTTTTGCTAGAAGAGATGAGTTTATAGGCAGGCTTGACAAATATCTATGTTAATTTTTAACGAATTCATTTCTCATACAAAGTAATAAAGTACACGTGTCTCCCACTCCAACATTTAGGAGACAGTGGTACGGGATGCACTGTTAATTACAATATACTTTTCCAAATCTTCTGTTGCCATGTGCAGTATTAATATGTATTTATAAATAGAGGAAGATCAATTCACTTCAATTCCGTTCAATATGTTGCTACGAATTTTAAACGTGTTAGCTGAAAACTCTAAACATGTCACACATATTCGTTGATCATGGTGACATACAATGTTTTATACAATGTATGTAGTAGTAAACCATATTAGCAACAACCATTCGTTATATTAACGTAGAAATAAAATAACCTAAAATAAAGGAAATTAACTCAAGTTCCAAACCAATAACTTCCATCCTGTATTACTAGATATGTTACTGGCAGCCTCGGAAGAACTCGAGGTTTGTCGACTAACTACAACTACACCTACTTCTAAACCTATTGTTTCTATTCTATTCTACATCACTCACACTGGTATCTGCATGCCACAGCAATTTATATGAATTTTTTCTCTAATTGAATGTATATGCGCCAATCATTATCTGTAATTGAGGAAACGCTTCTTGTGACCTGTTGACATTATTCTGGTATTGATCTTATAGACAAAGTTAGGCAGTTGCATTTTAGATAGCCGACGTGCTATCATACTGATTTCAGTTCCCAAGAAAGATCGCTCAACTTAGCAAGAGCTCAATGAGGTATATTCATACAGAAGGCTTGTGCGAGGAGTAGTATTTTCAGGGGTTCTACAATTTCGCCATTAAATAAGTGAGACGAAGTAACAACATATGCGTAAGCAGGGTTCTTATTCAGCACCGACTGTAGTTTACTGGAAACTACACCACCCACTTCACCTGATACAAGGCTGATCTTCCAAACTGCACCCTTCATTATTCCCATGTACTGAGCTGCATCACTGTACATCAGTAGGACCCTCTCTTCTGTTACGCTATCTGGCCATAGTACCTTAAGTCCATAATTAATGATTCTAGCGATTGTTGAACTACACTCCTGGAAACTGAAATAAGAACACCATGATTCATTGTCCCAGGAAGGGGAAACTTTATTGACACATTCCTGGGGTCAGATACATCACATGATCACACTGACAGAACCACAGGCACATAGACACAGGCAACAGAGCATGCACAATGTCGGCACTAGTACAGTGTATATCCACCTTTCGCAGCAATGCAGGCTGCTATTCTCCCATGGAGACGATCGTAGAGATGCTGGATGTAGTCCTGTGGAACGGCTTGCCATGCCATTTCCAGCTGGCGCCTCAGTTGGACCAGCGTTCGTGCTGGACGTGCAGACCGCGTGAGACGACGCTTCATCCAGTCCCAAACATGCTCAATGGGGGACAGATCCGGAGATCTTGCTGGCCAGGGTAGTTGACTTACACCTTCTAGAGCACGTTGGGTGGCACGGGATACATGCGGACGTGCATTGTCCTGTTGGAACAGCAAGTTCCCTTGCCGGTCTAGGAATGGTAGAACGATGGGTTCGATGACGGTTTGGATGTACCGTGCACTGTTCAGTATCCCCTCGACGATCACCAGTGGTGTACGGCCAGTGTAGGAGATCGCTCCCCACACCATGATGCCGGGTGTTGGCCCTGTGTGCCTCGGTGGTATGCAGTCCTGATTGTGGCGCTCACCTGCACGGCGCCAAACACGCATACGACCATCATTGGCACCAAGGCAGAAGCGACTCTCATCGCTGAAGACGACAGGTCTCCATTCGTCCCTCCATTCACGCCTGTCACGACACCACTGGAGGCGGGCTGCACGATGTTGGGGCGTGAGCGGAAGACGGCCTAACGGTGTGCGGGACCGTAGCCCAGCTTCATGGAGACGGTTGCGAATGGTCCTCGCCGATACCCCAGGAGCAACAGTGTCCCTAATTTGCTGGGAAGTGGCGGTGTGGTCCCCTACGGCACTGCGTAGGATCCTACGGTCTTGGCGTGCATCCGTGCGTCGCTGCGGTCCGGTCCCAGGTCGACGGGCACGTGCACCTTCCGCCGACCACTGGCGACAACATCGATGTACTGTGGAGACCTCACGCCCCACCTGTTGAGCAATTCGGCGGTACGTCCACCCGGCCTCCTGCATGCCCACTATACGCCCTCGCTCAAAGTCCGTCAACTGCACATACGGTTCACGTCCACGCTGTCGCGGCATGCTACCAGTGTTAAAGACTGCGGTGGAGCTCCGTATGCCACGGCAAACTGGCTGACACTGACGGCGGCGGTGCACAAATGCTGCGCGGCTAGCGCCATTCGACGGCCAACACCGCGGTTCCTGGTGTGTCCGCTGTGCCGTGGGTGTGATCATTGCTTGTACAGCCCTCTCGCAGTGTCCGGAGCAAGTATGGTGGGTCTGACTCACCGGTGTCAATGTGTTCTTTTTTCCATTTCCAGGAGTGTATTTGTTTTGGTAGATGCAGCCTGAGAGTTCAACTTGCCCACAATTAGATTAGCGATGATACGGCCTACAGCATCCTTCGTCTAATCATAAGAATTCTCATACAGGTGATTCGCCAATGTCAGCACTGATTTTTGTAATATGTCAGCATAGTAAGACCCAGGTAATTCTTCCTGAGAAGGGACTCGTTGGTAATGTTGTAGCTACAGTAATTCTATAAGAAAAGTTTCTTCCAGTGTCTGTTCGCCGCAGCCAGTGCAAAACAAAGTTCTTCGTAAAACTCACTGTGACATAATGTAGGCTGTCCCTGCAACTGCGTAAGTAGAACGCGTTTCTTTGAAGCAATCAGTTGTTTATTCCTAATACGTAGACTGCTTCGTAAACGTTGTGCAGTTTGAGATTTTATCGTACTTACTACACGTTTATCACAAGTTCGGCAGAGTACTATTTTACCATCAATGGTTAAGGCACTGTGAATAGAAATCCATGTTTTCAGCTTTGATGACAACGAAGGTGCAACCGGCCCCATGGTTAACTTAAATGCATCTGACTGTTACACACTTTGAAGCGTTTGAGAACAAGGAAGGAAAGCGTATAAAACTACTCGTTCCTGTCCGCATCGAACTTGTGCAACTGACTGTAATGAGAGTGATGACAGTATGAGAAACACAATAATAAAACTTTTTTTCCTTTCTCGCTATTGAATGAAAATGTACGGGACTTACGGAAACGCAATTTCGCAGTAATTCTAAATTCGTAAAATTACGTAGTATAAGGTCAGATACGTATTGAATCTCAAAATACGTAAAAACGTGTAACTGAAAACTTTAAAATATGTCTTTTCAATTTAATCCGTCGACATTTTAGTTTTTCTTATAACTAAATACTATGGAAGAACAGAATATGTAATTATATAAAATCCGGGCTCTAGTAATTAGCTTGTCTTATTGAGTTTCATCCGTATACGACCACGAAAACTTAATAAACTCTGTACATTACTGTCTTTCATTACCTGTATATTGGCTTTTTCCCGTGACGTGTAGCTTTTTCTTTTTCTTTTTCTTTTTTTCTTTTTCTTTCCCTTTTTTTTGCAAAAAATAAATACGTAAATAGAATGCACCACATTTCGATGTTGTTTGATGTTCCATGTGTACAGACTGCAACCACGTGTTTAAAAGTTCCGGCATCAAGCTGAGATTTCATATTTATTTTCAACATTTTTCTTCGAACCGAGAGAATCACTGTAACGTCGCAAGTACAAGCACTACCAACAACTTCCAACACTCCTCGACAATACGACGGCTCCGCCAAACATCACCATGGTTTTCTGTGTTAAGACTCCTTGTCCTCTGCAGTTTAGTACTGAACTCACTGATTCAACTTCTTTTGAAGATGTAGAACAAGGAGTACTTCTCAGAAATCTGAAGTAGAGGGGGAAAACGTCAAGAAGATTCACAGTTTAATACTGGAAGATCGGTCATTAAAGACGTGTGTGAAATGGCAGACGTCGTACTTAAGAGTACGATTGTTACGTAAGTATAAACGAGCGTAAAGCGTCTAGTACCTACACTAGTAATAATAACCTGTTTATATCACTAGTTAAGTGACCTTTTACTAACTTTTCCGAAAACCGACTTTATATTGTGAATTTTTTAAATGCAATATTTGCGATTTGAGACTACTATTACATACTCAACATGAGCTCAACTAAGAACTAGAGCGCAAATGTGATTGCATTGTCGGCGCATCTTTGTGCCCGTCCATTTGAGGAGATAACGTATCCAAGTGTGTGTAGTTGTTTACAGAAGTTAGTTTTGTTTGTAATACAAATATTTTAGTCCACCCTTTTAGTTTCTTCTTAAACAGATCATCTATCAGATGCTTATAAATCTGAGCTGGGAATGGTACTGTTTGTGTGAGTGGAAGCTGAAATGCACACTAATCAGCCAGAACTTCATGACCACCTACCTAATAGCCACGATGTCTAGGGTGACCAGATGCAATTGTTTAAAAGGAGGACAAACAGCTTCAAAAAGGCGGACAAAGGAAGAAAAAAGAGGACAAATCAAACGGGTCAACTGCAGATTGGGATACCATCCATCAGCTTTGGACAAGTCACGTGACTGCCGGAAAAACTAGTAGTTAATTGTCACTGATCGTCAGGTGGTGGTTAACTGAGCAATATAAAAAAAATTAAAACATTGATTGTGGTAACAGTGAGGCGTCAATTGTTTTGTTATGTCAACAACACGGAATTGTTTACAAAGCGAAAAACGTAAGACCATTCACCTCGCTTCATTCGACGCACCGCTACCAACCTCTACAATTCAAGCAGCAGCTGACGACATGTGAACTACATTTTAACCTTCCGAATGCAAATAAATTGAATGACTATGAAACAGTGAAATAAAACCATGACAGCTAATCTGTCGAGTTATTTCTTACCTTTATTGGCCACTGAGACGTACGTTCCAGATCCACATAACTTACATTCCGCTTCAAATTCATTTCTCCCTTTCTTAAAGCCGGATATTTGCGGGAAAGTACATCAGAAAATGTACACTTCCGTTTAGGCATAGCCAAATATTTTACGTAACTCAAAAAATGGTTCAAATGGCTCTGAGCACTATGGGACTCAACTGCTAAGGTCATTAGTCCCCTAGAACTTAGAACTAGTAAAACCTAACTAACCTAAGGACATCACAAACATCCATGCCCGAGGCAGGATTCGAACCTGCGACCGTAGCGGTCTTGCGGTTCCAGACTGCAGCGTAACTCACTCGGTTAAAAATTACACTCACAAATCACACGTGCACGACAGGAAGCCAAGCCAATACAAAGCGAAGATACGAAACGAAAATTTTAAATAATCGGTACTTGCATTTGCTTATAGGTAGATCAACGATAACATCGACGATCCTGGTGCCACCTACTAACACCGCCTTCGTACGTGTTTATCACGAAGTCTGTGCAAATAGTTAAAGTATTTAAGAAAAGAGCAATAGGACGGGACGAATTGTAAATTTAACTGTATTACGCTCAACGTTGCAAAAAAGCCGGACACTGTAAAAATTCGCCCGGACCCCGGACAAAGGGCTAAAAAGGAGGACATGTCCGGATAATCCGGACGTCTGGTCACCCTAACTATGTCCAACTTTGGCTCGGATAACAGAGGCGAAGCGTCGTGGCGTGGAAGCAGTGAAAGTCTTGGTAGGTAGCTGGAGGGAGTTGGCACCACTTCTGGTAGCAAAAGTTGCCTAATTACCATAAATTCCGGGAAGGATGGCGATGAGCTTCGACGCCACTTTGTCACATCCCAGATGTGTTCGATCGGGTCCAGATCTGGTGCGTTGGGGGCCAGCACACCAACTGGAACTCGCCACTATGTTTCCACGAACAGCTCCATAACACTCCAGGCCTTGTGACATGGAGTATTACCATGTTGAAAAATGTCACTGCCGTCGGGAAACATGACCGTCTTGAAGGGGTCTACGTGGTCTGCAGCCTGTGTACGATACTCCTTGGTCGTCATGCCTTGTACGAGTTTCACTGGACCCATGAATGTCCACGCGAATGTTCCCCAGAGAATAATGGAACTGGTGCTGGCTCGTCTCCGTCCCACAGCATAGATGTCAAGGAGCTGTTGTCCTGTAAGACGACGGATTTGCACCCTCCCATCGGCGTGATGTTAGAAGGTATTAGGTTCCGTAAAACCTCGCAACGCTCAGTCACTGCGCGAACGTACAGTGCCGATGGTCACGTGCTCGCCGGGGCCGTGGTGTTAACATTGGCAAATCCATGAGTGGTAGGTTGCGGATGCCCATTGTATGTGTGTTCGGTGCACTGTGTGTTCAGACACATACTCTGCCCAGCATTAAAGTCTGATGATAGTTCTATCACAATTCGCCTGCTGTCCTGTTTTACTAGTCTGCTCACCCCACGACGTCCGACATCTGCAATGGGTTTATATGGATATGGTGTCTGTTCTTTCGGAAAGAACAGACACCATTGATGACATGCAGCCGTCTAGAACGAAATTAGAATTATAGTAATACCTTCAGCTGCTAACGGGCGTTGATATACAGGGTGATTCAAAAAGAATACCACAACTTTAGGAATTTAAAACTCTGCAACGACAAAAGGCAGAGCTAAGCACTATCTGTCGGCGAATTAAGGGAGCTATAAAATTTCATTTAGTTGTACATTTGTTCGCTTGAGGCGCTGTTGACTAGGCGTCAGCGTCAGTTGATGCTAAGATGGCAACCGCTCAACAGAAAGCTTTTTGTGTTATTGAGTACGGCAGAAGTGAATCGACGACAGTTGTTCAGCGTGCATTTCGAACGAAGTATGGTGTTAAACCTCCTGATAGGTGGTGTATTAAACGTTGGTATAAACAGTTTACAGAGAATGGGTGTTTGTGTAAAGGGAAAAGTTCTGGACGGCCGAGAACGAGTGATGAAAATGTAGCACGCATCCAACAAGCATTTGTTCGCAGCCCAGGAAAATCGACTTGCAGAGCTAGCAGAGAGCTGCAAATTCCACAATGAACTGTATGGAGAGTCCTACGAAAAAGGTTAGTTATGAAACCTGAACGTCAACTACCCGAGGCGATGGATCGGCCGCCAGGCAGCCCGTGACAGAGCACTTCATCACTGGCCTCCAAGAAGCCCTGATCTTACCCCCTGCGATTTTTTCTTATGGGGGTATGTTAAGGATATGGTGTTTCGGCCACCTCTCCCTGCCACCATTGATGATTTGAAACGAGAAATAACAGCAGCTATCCAAACTGTTACGCCTGATATGCTACAGAGAGTCTGGAACGAGTATCGGGTTGATATTGCTCGGGTGTCTGGAGGGGGCCATATTGAACAACTCTGAACTTGTTTTTGAGCGAAAAAAAACCTTTTTAAATACTCTTTGTAATGATGTATAACAGAAGGTTATATTATGTTTCTTCCATTAAATACACATTTTTAAAGTTGTGGTATTCTTTTTGAATCACCCTGTATATCAACGGGGACAGGTGAAAATGTGCCCCCCGACCGGGACTCGAACCCGGGATCTCCTGCTTACATGGCAGACGCTCTATCCATCTGAGCCACCGAGGGCACAGAGGTTAGCGCGACTGCAGGGACTATCTCGCGCACGCCTCCCGCGAGACCCACATTCTCACCTTGTATGTCCACACACTACATTTGTAGTGTCCCACCCCAACACACTCATTACTCGTGGAAGACATTCTTACCAAGTCCCGTAGAAGAAAAGACACCATATCCATATAAGTATATTGTTCTGGCAATACCGGCCATGACCTCCTTCTTCTGTGCTGATGCACACATATTCCCCGAACTCTTACGGGACTTGGTAAGAATGTATTCCACGAGTAATGAGTGTGTTGGGGTGGGACACTACGAATGTAGTGTCTGGACATACAAGGTGAGAATGTGGGTCTCGCGGGAGGCGTGCGCGAGATAGTCCCTGCAGTCGCGCTATCCTCTGTGTCCTCGGTGGCTCAGATGGACAGAGCGTGTGCCATATAAGCAGGAGATCTCGGGTTCGAGTCCCGGTCGGGGGACACATTTTCACCTGTCCCCGTTGATATATATCAACGACCGTCAGCAGCTGAAGGTATCAATATACTTATAATTTCCATGTGTGATGAGGGTTGGGCCCCCAACGCCACGACGTCTGGACGTGGTTCACATTGGTTTCGTCACGTCTTGAAGACACTCACCACAACACTCCTCGAACACCCGCCAAGTCGTGCAGTTTCCGAAATGCTCGTGCTGAGCCTCCTGGCCACCGGAATCTGCCCTCGGTCAAACTCAGGTACGCCTTTCCGTTCTACACGCCGACAGAACACTCACCGATTCCGCATCCTCCGTGCGTGTGCCTCACTAGCAGTCATTCCTCGCCAGGAGAAGCTGCTATCGCCTGTACGGGTTTATGTCGATAGTAGGTCGGTGGTCGTAATGTTCTGGCTGAAGAGTGTATAATAAATTACACAAGTCGATCATTGTTTCGCTAGAGTGGTAAACTTGACCTCTTAACCTATTTGCATTCCATCCGCCAGAAAGGCTATGACAGGTATCCTATGGGGAACAAAGGCGATTCTTCTTATTGGTTACTTTAAGAAATGGAAGAACAACATCTGAAAGGTCGAGATTTCAATAGGAGAAACTTTTATTTTCACACAATACTTGTCGATAAAGGTGCTTTGGCAATGTAAAAACTGTACAGACTGCTGGAAAATTCGTCCATTTCACCAGATTTTACACTTGTATCTAATCCCACATCCAGAGAAGTTTGTCGGTGTAAGACGTTTCATACCTAACAAAGGATTCCGACGATCGTAGATGAGTCCTTCAGCCAAGCAGAGAAAGCTTCATCTTGACTTGACATGGACCAACAGAAAATTGCATTACTGTCAAATGTTATTTTCTGAACGTAAGTATTCTTTTCAAGAACCACAAGAGAATATTTTTGTGTTTCCTGGTGAGATTCTACGTTTTGACAGGAGATGGATTTTGTAAGCTTATTCTTAGAAGATCAATGCACTTTTCCTAGTAATTGGTGATGCTTAACGTATTACCGATTTTCGTTTTTCAGAATATAGCCCAATCGTCAGTTGAACAGATATTTTTTTTCGCTTTACTGGATTCGACAGAGTAATTTCTGATCTTTGGAGGCTTGGTATTGGTTGAGCAGATGTCAGTATCTTCGTAGCAGAAACCTAATTCCACGATATGTCCAAAAATGTACATAGTGTACGTGATTATTGTAAATACAGAATGACAGGTTATGAATTTACAGTAAATGAATCACATGTATGTACATGTCATGCTTGTAAAACAGCTTGACATGTATATAGATGTGACTCATCTAGTGTAAATTCGTAACCTGTCAGTCTGTATTTACAATAATCAAATACAGTATGTAAATTTTTGGACATATCGTGGAATTATGCTTCTGCGAAGAAGATATTTACATCTTGTAAGCCTACACCAAGCTTCTGAAGATGACAAATTGATTTGTCGAAATCAATAAAGAGAAATAAAAATATCTGTGCAATTGACGACTGAATTATAGTCATCCTTAATCATATACTACAGTTGCTAAAAAAACGACCACTATGAATAAAATAACAGATTTTATTTTATTTATGTACAATATTATTAGTAGCCAGAACAACTGAAAAGAAATTTTACCGCAGTTTTAATGTGTACTCAAAAAGGCAGAAGGTATACGGAGCATCTGTTGATAGCAAGTCGGTGGCGGTGTAATTTGTGCATCTAAGAGTACAAGGCAACATTTATTTAACAATTACCAGGAAATAATGACAAGCTGCTTCTTCAGTTGTGCGCTCTTCCATGGTAAATTACTTACATTCTACATCACTCCAAAAATCTTACTTTTTATCTCCTAATACTCATCATAAATTATCTCCTTGGATACTGCAGTTAGTCATAGATTGCTCAAACATCTAGAGGCATGCAGCCGGGTGATGTCTGTGTATCTGAGTATCCTCAAGGAAGGTGTTTCTCTTAGGTCTATTTTCTGTAACACTGGTACAAATATCGTGTAGCAAAACACCTTGCTACTCTGTTTAGCCCACTAGTAGGTCGGTAGGTACATCACATTAGGAACTCGGGGAATTTCTTACAAAGGTTTTTGAGTTTGAATGGCCCTAATATTTTTGTATGTTTTGATGTAATCTCTTTCTGATGTCGCTTTCCACTGTCTGATCTGTTGCGGTTAATGCATGTTAGTTTTGGTATTGAATAAGTAATTTATTTCGACACGTACTGACTTCCACTTACTTTTTAGTCAATGATTAATACAATGAGCAGGCAGATGGAGTTGGGACGGTGAGCTTTCTGTCACCTGTTGTTGCAAGTCAGTGTATGGAATAATTCGGGGAATATGCTTTTTTATATATGTATGTAGACGATACATCTATTTTTTGGCCTTTGGCCAGTGAGAATTTTAACAGCTTTTTAGGACATCTTAATTCAATCCACATAGTCATTCGATTCACTGTGGGGGTCGATATGATCGCTGCCTTCCCTTCCTTGCTGTGTCGGACACTAGCAAGGTTGGTGGCACGTTGGGACATGCTGTTCATAAGAAGCGAGGTCACACCGATTTGAATCCTCAGGCTTCAAAAATGGCTCTGAGCACTATGGGACTCAACATCTTAGGTCATAAGTCCCCTAGAACTTAGAACTACTTAAACCTAACTAACCTAAGGACATCACACACACCCATGCCCGAGGCAGGATTCGAACCTGCGACCGCAGCAGTCCCGCGGTTCCGGACTGCAGCGCCAGAACCGCTAGACCACCGCGGCCGGCCCTCAGGCTTCGCCTTTGGTTCAAAGAGCTCACACCATCTCATACCTGAAAGTTTGTAAGTTGAGTTAGGGCACCGCGAAGTCATCTTTCCATAGAATGATTATAGCGAAAAGATTAGACTTTCACTGCGCTGTGGGCAAACCATGAATAGGGTTAGTGATGAAAACAACATATAACAGCCTCCTGTTTCCCGGGATTTGCGAAATCACAAGTTAACAATGACCATGAATTATGAATTTTGGGGTCTAGTGAAGCAGGGGATACAACCCGTCGGCTTTGAACAATGACGTCATTCCTTAGTCATAGATAGTAATGTCTTCACTTCGAGGCATAGATAATAAAGCAGTTCTGTGTTCTAATAAGCGCTATCATTAAAATAATTGAATGTGAATCTAAAAGCGATCATTTATCTATATTTCACTATTTTGCCATATTTCACTTTCTTATTCCACCAATATGCTTCAGTAGCTGATAAGTGTTTTTTGGCTTTAAAAAAAAAATCTCACGAGATAGAATAAACTGATCCTACTTCATTAAGCAATCAATAAAAAAACTAAACTAAAACATAACAGCAAAAGACTTCGTAATCTATTCTATTTTCAGTTTACCATTTTCGCTTTTGCTGTTATGTTTTAGTTTAGTTTTTTTATTGATTGCTTAATGAAGTAGGATCAGGTTATTCTATCTCGTGAGATTTTTTTTAAAAAAAGCCAAAAAACACTTATCAGCTACTGAAGCATCTGTATCTTAGGATAAGTTTATTCTATCTCGTGAGATTTTTTTTTAAAAAAGCCAAAAAAACACTTATCAGCTAATGAAGGGAGCTACAACACTAAGAAGAATCGCTTCTCGGCTTTTGACAAGATCAATGTGTAGTTCCCTTTCAACAAGTGAAACGCAAAGATTAAATAAACAATCAAAACATATAAAATGAAACAGGTTGCAAATGTAACGTACGTGTATTTCCACCTATTCGTTACCAGTGTACATATATCGAGGTCAATGGAAGTCTGGTATACATATATTACATACGTAGGTCCTTCTGTCATCAGTAATACTGATATGTACGTAAGAAAAGATTTTTCTCTGCCTCGTGATGGCTGGGTGTTGTGTGATGTCCTTAGGTTAGTTAGGTTTAAGTAGTTCTAAGTTCTAGGGGACTGATGACCATAGATGTTAAGTCCCATAGTGCTCAGAGCCATTTTTTAAGAAAAGATTGTTAGTAATAGCGGAGACGAAATAAACAGCACATCTACAATTTGTATCCCGTGTTCCACTTAGGGTTTACTGAAGCGGAGGATACATCGTTCAGGCGAAGAACAGGACAGTAATGCTAGTCAAAACGAAGAAATCGCCTTACGACAAACTCGTATTCCGGACTGTACTTAAGCAACACACTTCGAATGAGCTTTTAATTTGTATCGGGTGTTTCATTTGCGGTTTAGTGAAGCAGGGGATACATAGTTCAAGTGAACAACAGGACAGCAATGCTAGTAGAAACTAAGAAATCGACTACGCTGAACTTGTATCCCGTACTGCACTTAAGCAATACACTTCGAAAGACTTTCGAGATACAACTGACATACATGTAACGTGATGTATTCTTTGCTAGTAATTTCATTCATTTCTTTCCATTGTATTTTGCGGAGAAATACCAAGATACAAACACGCGATATCGTTGACGTGAAAATACTACTGGCCCTTACATATGTGAAATAAAGTTTATCTCTCTCGCATTCCTTTGTTTCTCAACATTCTCCTCAGCTCTTTCATCTTTGTAATACATGCTCTCTGGCGACTTGTGACGTCATTGTGCAAAGACGACGGGTTGTATCCCCTGCTACACTAGACCCGAAATTTGACCCGTGTCGGGTTAAGGCATCCGAATCCGAAGTAAATAATGATTATTCCCCGGGAAACAGGAGACGTTATAACTTGATCGTTATTGAATGAGTAATTTCATTCAATAACGATCGGTAAATGAAATAATGAAAATAATTTGGAAATAAATTTTGCCAGTGGAAATTTTGCCGAAAGAAATGATTAAGTTGTAAAAGCAATTAAAAAAATAATTTGTCAGCTAAGTGCAATGCTGATAGCACAGATAATTATCTATCGAGATTTTGAATAATGGACTGTCATTCTGTCTTTAAAATTACGTACTTTGCACAGTTTAATCTACTGATAATGAAATATATTGCCAATAATTGATTAACTATGTTTTAAATGATAATTCATTAATTGGGCGATTGTCAGGTGGAATATGCTTTATAAATGGTTCAAATGGCTCTGAGCACTATGGGACTTAACTTCCGAGGTCATCAGTCCCCTAGAACTTAGAGCTACTTAAACCTAACTAACCTAAGGACATCACACACACCCATGCCCGAGGCAGGATTCGAAACTGCGACCGTAGCGGTCGCGCGGTTCCAGACTGTAGCGCCTAGTACCGCTCGGCCACTCCGAACGGCAATAAGTTTTACAGTTTCAGGAAATATTCTTGAACTAACTCCAGCTGAATATGCATTGAAATAAATCTTAATAATCAAATTTATTGCTTCAGCCTATTATTAAGTTACTACGGTTGGCGTAAGTTTAATAAGTGCAACAATTAACTATTATAACCAATCGTTCAAAACAGTCTGAAATTTACCCTTCACCGTCTATGCAAATAATTTGATAACTAACATATTTTCTCTTGATAATGGCGTCACACACTCGGTTCAATAAGGTAGGGATCGGAAGGAATCTACTTGGTGTTATTGTCGGGTGGAACGTAACTGCAACACTTCGATTATGAAGTGCTTGTTATTAATTGTTCAACTTCAGAGAAAAGCACAGTCACTGGCAAGCCTTCTACAATTTTATCCTACGAAAATTACGTAGATCTTACTTCCCTCGTTGTCGGTGGATCGACGGAAGTCCACGTCAGTGACACAATGTGGCAGCGGGCTTTTACTGTTGCGGCTTGGGCCCACAGTGCGCTTCGCATTTGTTCTCGTTTCTTCAGCACTATGCCCATTAATCCATAATAACTTGCCCGGCCATGCTTCCAGATATGCCGACCATTACTTTCCCGTGGTACTTAGATCCACACACTAGCCGTTAGATGTAACACAGCTACGAATAGCAGCACTCGACTGTACGTCTTACTCCGAGCACGGCGTCACTCCTACTACTGCCCGCTGGCGCGCTCCCGCGCCCCGCGGCACGACAAAACAATCTCTGACTTCAACGTTAAGGGGGGTAGGACGTCAAACGGGCCGACTTGGAGCAGGAGAGGCACCACAGGACATTTTAATTTCCACTGTCTATACTTTTACAAGTAAATTCATAAAACTTTGTCAGCATGACCAGGAAGGATTCAGGATTCACACTCGCAGCAGCGGAAGTTCAAAAACATAACAAAATAATTTTTTTACATATAAAATTTCATCATTTTTTCACTTACTATTGGCTGCATTTGTTGCTATAGGTACACTTTTCTTCATAAGTAAGAGAGACTGCTCGATGAATTTTGCACAGCATACAAACCAAACTTACAGGTGTTTGAAAGTCTAGAATCTATTTAATTTATGAAAAAAGGAATGAGCTGTTACGTTTTAAACTTTATGTTTAGAAAAAAATCAAATTTTGTAGTTAATTATCTCAATTTTTGCCACAGATTTTAATAGATTTGGAAAATTCTAGAGTTTCATACACCTCTAAGTATGGTTTGTATGCTGTGCAAAATTCATCAAAGAATCTCTCTTACTTGTGAAGAAAAATGTACCTATAGCAACAAATGCAGCCAACAGTAAGTGAAAAAATGATGAAATTTCATATCTAAAAAAATTTATTTTGTTTTGTTTTTGCACTTCCACTGCTATGAGTGTGAATCCTGAATCCTTCCTGGTCATGCTAACAAAGTTTTATGAATTTATTTCTAAAAGTATTGGCAGTATAAAATAAAATGTCCTGTGGTGCCTCTCCTGCTCCAAGTCGGCCCGTTTTACGTCCTACCCCCCTTAACTAAATATGTCCCGACTTTCCAGTGTTAAATATTACATAACTTAAACATAGTATTTACAATACATATTTACACTAGACAATACATCGTATACAAACAGTTTCATGTGTTAAGTAAGCGAAAAAATTCATAGCAAGGACTGCGTTGTGGCGTCACAAACAAAGTGGTACCTTTTCAGCTTAAACAGGTAGCATTTCAAACAGGATTGGTCGTATTTTGCGGAAACACGGGTGTGAATTTTTTTTTTCGACCACTACTCAAGAAAAGATCCTTTATGGTTTGTAAAGAATGATCTTAGTTTGCTAAGACGGGTGTCTACTGTGTATCTTGCAGCTTTTGTGTTGTCATACATTGGTCAGAGTATCAGGACCGTGGAGAACCGTTGTACAGGGCATAAGCGTCACTCATCCAAGCACATTTGCTATTGCAGAGCATTATCTTGGTACAAGGCTTCCTATGGAGTATGCACTCACTGGCATTGGGTCAGTGCTATTAAGGAAGCAGTTGAGACTAAATCAGCATATGACTTAACAAAGACGAGAATATTGCTTAAATTCTGCTTCGAATGCTTCTCTCTCCTTGGCCAAATGACGTAGGGACAGAATTAGTGCTGCTTGTTGCTCACCCGTTCACGCTAATTCTTCACGTTTTGTGTGTTGTCTTTACGCATATGACGTACGACGTATTATGGCTCTCGAACGGCGCAGCCCTCCGTGCTGCCGGTTTAAATTTCCTTCTACAGGGCTCTCAGCTGTAGCTGTGCTTTGAAAATGAAGGGGTATTTGCCTGTCGAAACATCGGCGGCTGTCGAAGGCGTCACCCGGAACTTGTTTGAACATTTTATACGCCCGTAGAAACTCAAGTTTCACAGCCATATTTTGTTCTAATACATACTGGGCGAGTGATATCCACCCGGCGAATGGTGGGAAAATGTTTATGAATAAATGTGAGAAAGAACCCTGCTGTGACGTACTGTATTTAATACGAACAAAGCCAAACAGTTAGTATTTATAACGCTGGCGTGGCTGAATTTCATTGAGAGCTGAAAATTCCCTGGAAATCGTGGCTGACAGATTTTAATTTCACTTATTTTACATTTCCTAAACAACCACTGCTGATTCGGATATGTGGAGAACGGAATTTTGACAGAACCACTGGCAACGAAAACGTTACTTTAAAGTTAAACAACCATCGAGTTTGCTAATTGGAGTGGATACATGCTACTTCATGACACCTGAAAGTAAAACGATTGTTTGCGTTCACTGGTTCTTGAAATACGGCGTACGAGGTGTAGCTAGAAAAAAACCGGACTAGTACTGGTGAAACAATAAAACGAATGCAATAAGGCTGAAAGTCGCGTGGCGTGTCACGTGACTCTCGCTCCGCCTACTGCTCGAGTTTCATCCGCCTCCTGCACTCAGTCTGCCCGTGGCGTCTGTTTTAAGTAGTTGACGTTTTGTCTGTGCGTCGGAAAATGTTGAGTGTACAGAAAGAACAGCGTGTTAACATCAAATTTTGTTTCAAACTAGGAAAATCTGCAAGTGAAACGTTTGTAATGTTACAACAAGTGTACGGCGATGATTGTTTATCGCGAACACAAGTGTTTGAGTGGTTTAAACGATTTAAAGATGGTCGCGAAGACACCAGTGATGACACTCGCACTGGCAGACCATTGTCAGCAAAAACTGATGCAAACATTGAAAAAATCGGTAAACTTGTTCGACAAGATCGCCGTTTAACAATCAGAGCAGTGTCTGAGTTAACAGGAGTTGACAAGGAAAGTGTCGAACAAGTTTACCGATTTTATCAATGTTTGCATCAGTTTTTGCTGACAATGGTCTGCCAGTGCGAGTGTCATCACTGGTGTCTTCGCGGCCATCTTTAAATCGTTTAAACCACTGAAACACTTGTGTTCGCGATAAACAATCATCGCCGTACACTTGTTGTAACATTACAAACGTTTCACTTGCAGATTTTCCTAGTTTGAAACAAAATTTGATGTTAACACGCTGTTCTTTCTGTACACTCAACATTTTCCGACGCACAGACAAAACGTCAACTACTTAAAACAGACGCCACAGGCAGACTGAGTGCAGGAGGCAGATGAAACTCGAGCAGTAGGCGGAGCGAGAGTCACGTGACAGGCCACGCGACTTTCAGCCTTATTGCATTCGTTTTATTGTTTCACCAGTACTAGTCCGGTTTTTTTCTAGCCACACCTCGTATTTATTTCCGAAAAACATTGTTTACTTTTCGTCAGGTTTAGCCGACAGAGTTTCAGCAACTAATGTACATACCCAAGAATCTAGTACTCTTCGTGCCAAGTTGATATTTACTGTGTCCCGCTTTCCTGATGTTTCAATTTAATGCCGAGCAGAGTACTGCGCCGTGGATCTCCGTCTGTTGACAGAAAGGCTGCGGGGAATTTAGATATCCTTTCTACGGAACGATGCTTCATCTGTAGAATGGGTACTGGAGATATCCATTAAACTGGTTCCAAGCCGTACCTAGGCTTGAAGTACATACAGAAGGCAGATTCCTGCAATGTGCTGGAAAAAATCATAGCAGAGGTGTTACGGATCGTGTCTGCCCACAAGCAGCTGGTGAAGAGTTGCGAGCTTTTGAAGAGTTTGCTGTCGTCAAAAGGCCGTCCTGAGTCCATTGCTATCAGCACGACTAGCTACATTTTCCTTCAAGCTGCATTGTGACTAATAGGGCCTGCCATCTTATTAATTTCTGCAGCCCATAGTGTTCCACACAGACTTCTTAGGCGGTAGCCACAGTCACGACCGGGCACCAAAATTGTGCTACACATTTGAGGCTATGGGGCACTGTTGGCCACGCAGCACCACGTGGAGGTGGGGCTGCGTGGAGTTTTTTTATCTGCACTTTGGCGTTATTTCTTATTTACTTACAGCAATTATACTTGTTTTTTAAAGGAACATACAGAAAGTAGGAAGTAGGATATTATAAATTGATGGTATAATTTAAGAAGAGAATAAAAGAAAACAGTAAAGAGTATATGTAGATATCCTGTCATCAACGCCACCTGGGAAAGGGGACCTGGTATTGAACTTCAATCCCAGCGCCACATGTGGTGCTACCCATTTTAGTAATCATCCACATAAACATCCCTCTTCGCGGAAAACTCGATTCGTTCAGTCCACGCGGATGTGATTTATGTCGGTGTTGTTTGTCACAGAGCTGCGTGATTTAGATGTTTGTTAGGTTACGTAACAACAACTACTACTAGGTAAGTTAGTACACAAATTCTGCATGGCTTTGGAACAATATCATGCCTCAGCGTAATCTAAGTAAGTTACGTATTGTTCCCACGTAGCTGTAGGAGAAATAACAAGCCACCAGTAACCTAGTATTAAGATTGTAAAAACATTTTTGTAAAATAAAATTAGAACTTTTTAAAATAATGGACCCATTAATTTTGTATAATTGGGTAAAATGGACGATCTGTTTCTATTGTTACACTGTTTTATTTTGCTAGCTAACTTTACATAAAATGTATACTATATTCATATTATTACATTTAAAATGACGTCTTCGTTTGTATAACTACTTAACAATGTTGGGCACAGGTTTAACGTGAGTTCTAGAACAATATCTATTCATAGAATATTCTAGTTACTCCTGCTTTTTATTAGATTCATTCATAATACGATATAAAATACAGTTTTTGATTAATGTTCACTTGAATATTTGTGCATGTTTCACATGTTTTATGGTATGTATATTTTATGTGTCTATTTTAAGTCAGTGCTGTCACTGTCGCTCGTATCATCGACAGTGCCGGAGCTACTCGAGTTTTCTATGTCGACCTTTCTTCATCTTCTCTGCCTTCTGTACTGATGAGTCTCAGCATATGTCATGTTCTGCTTTCCAGATGTTGCTGGCGATTGCGTTCAACTGTCTCTTCCTCAGTACATATCACAGTGTTGTTTCCGTTATGTGTTCTACGTCACTGCGTCAGTGCTTGCACCTAATGAATTTCAAAAGGAAGTGTTGCGGGGAACCAATTTCCCCGCACGCGCAACGACTGCTTTCTGGAAGTTACATGTCCTGCAAGTGCGTGGGGTTATCAAATGACTCTGAGCACTACGGGACTTAACATCTGTGGTCATCAGTCCCCTAGAACTTAGAACTACTTAAACCTAACTAACCTAAGGACATCACAAACATCCATGCCCGAGGCAGGATTCGAAACTGCGACCGTAGCAGTCGCGCGGTTCCGGACTGAGCGCCTATAACCGCTCGGCCACCGCGGCCGGCTGGGATTATCAGCACGACAGCACACATAAATGATGTCAGCCAGATCACTAAACGTAGAACTCACTATAGAAAACCACTCGCTCGTCTCAGCACGGCGGCTCAGCGCTGGTCAAGAGGACGTGAAGAACTAGGCGTGATTATGCGTTGTTTATGTACGTACGTGTGACGTGTGTTGTGTGCTGTGTACTTGGATCTTCCGTGACGTGCGCACACACACACACACACACACACACACACACACACACACACACACACACACACACACACACACACATATATATATATATATATATATATATATATATATATATATATATATATATATATATGACCAACACCTGCACCGTACATCCACAATTATTTAGTGGTCGTAATCCAATCTCTGTCGTTTCCTACAATTGTTACTCGTATTCTCTACAGCTCCCTCTGGTGCTATAGAGATCATTCCCTGATGTCTTAATACATTTCTCACCATCCTGTCCCTTCTTCTTGTCAATCTTTTCCATACGTTCCTTTCTTCGCCAACCTCTTCATTCCTTCTCTTGCCTCAGTCCACCTAATTTTCAACATTCTTCTGTAGCACCACTTCTCAAACGCTTCGATTCTCTTCTGTGCTGATTTCCCCACAATCTGTGATTCACTAATATAGAATGCTGTGCTCCGAACGTACTTTCTTAGGACACTCTTTCTCAAATTGAGATCTATGTTTGATACTAGTACACTTCTTGGCCAGGAATGCCCTCTTTCCCGGTGCTAGTCTGCTTTTTATGTCCTCCTTGCTTTGTCCGTCATAGGTTATATTGCTTCCGAAGTAGCAAAATCTCATAACTTCGTCTGCTTCGTGATCACATGTTGCTGCTAAGTCTCTCGCTAATCCCACTTCTGCTGCCTCTCTCCACTTCAGCCTTTTTTCCTGTTTGCTCTCAATCCATATGCGGCACTCATTAGACTTCACTCCATTCACAGGACCTGCAACTCTTCTTCACTTTCACTGAAGATAGTGATATCATCAGTGAATCTTATCACTGATATCTTTTCAATTTCAGTTATAATCCCCTTTCTTGAACCTTTCTCTTATTTCCGTAACTGCTTCTTCAGTGTATAGATGAACCCTTGGGGCGAAAGACTGTACGCATGTCTTACACTCTTTTTAATCCAAGCACTTCGTTCTTGGTCTTCCAGACTCACTGTTCCCTATTGGTTTTGGTAGATTACACGTATTTACCTATAGTTTCCATTTATTTTTGTCGAAGTTTCGAACATCTTACACCATTTACTGTGTCGAACGCTTTTTGTAGGTGAACGAATGTAGCGTGTCTTGATTTTTCTTCAGTCTTGCTTCCATTGTCAACCGCATCGTCTGAACTGCCTTGCTGGTGCCTTTACCTTTCGTAAAGGTACGATGATCGTTACGTAATACAATTTCCTTTTGCATTCATCTGTATATTATACTTCTCAGCATAGAGTGTCAAGCTGATTGTGCGATAGTTCTCGCACTTCTCAGCTTTGCGAACTATTTCAGGTTACTGCTGGAACCATGTTGTCCACCGACAAGCAAAAATTAAATTTTTATACCTTTTGATATTCCCATGACGCTGCCGATTACTGTTATTCCTTTTTGTACAGTCGTTGGAATCTATTTTGCTTTATCGCTGCATTTTAGTTCAGTTGGCACTACGTGGCAGCTTTTCAAAGTTTTGTGTCTTATGACAGTGATTTAATGTTTTATTGGCATTGTTGGTGTATACGCCAAATCGGTGGACAACTTCTCGTGCTAACAACATTACTCACCGCAAAGTGTTAGCGCGCACACTGTTTAAACTCTAACTTCATACTGAACTCACATGAACACACTTGGTTCCCTAGGAATAAACTGACTTTGATTTGCTAATTATATCAGTGCGAATGCGTAACACATAGTTAGGTGCTCTATGTTGTTTGATGATTGATATCGTGTGTAAATGGACTTTATTGCAGAGGATCCTTGTCAACATTCATTAATAATTTTGTGAGGAATGAGTTAGATATGCGTCGATAACAACTAGGTACACGCTTTGTTTTCTGTGTCAGACGTGATCTCCCTTAAAGATACGGTCGCCAGACATTAGGAACGCGGTAATTTATCCAGATTTGAAATTCTCTTATTTACACGCTACTGATCAGGTAGCTGGAGAAAAATTCAGTTACTTGATGTTCAGCAGCTCAATGTTATTCCCACTCTTACTTTTAGTTCTATGTACAGTACTCAACTTTCCTAGCCTACTGCAACTTTATAATACGTGGTGTCCCAAAAAGAATGACCCGATTTTAAATAGAATTATTCATTAGGAAGAAGGTTCAAATGGCTCTGAGCACTATGCGACTTAACTTCTGAGGCCATCAGTCGCCTAGAACTTAGAACTAATTAAAACTAACTAACCTAAGGACATCACACACATCCATGCCCGAGGCAGGATTCGAACCTGCGACCATAGCGGTCGCTGGGCTCCAGACTGTAGCGCCTAGAACCGCACGGCCACTCCGGCCGGCTAGGAAGAAGGGCTACACACCAACAAATTGCATACTAAATTACTCAGAAAAGACAGAAGTTTATAAAAATCCATCATAAATGTTCAATATGTCCTCCACTGGCTGCACGGACGACATCCGCTCAAATGCTCGTCGGATTTGTTCCACTGATTGTTCAGGAACGCTTGGCCAGCCAGTACTTCTGCCGTTACAGAGGCACCCTGTTTCTTCGAACTGTTTATACCACCGTCGAATGTTCTTTGGTGATGGTGGTTTAGCACGAAATCGTATATGAAACGCCAGCTGAACTGCGATCACTGATTGAGCATGACTAAATTCAGTAACACAATACGCCTGCTGTTGCGCGGACGCCAAATTGCGCGAGACTGGCTGCACGCTCCAGGTCAGCGCTCGTAGCGACATCTAGCGGATTTTTTTCTGAAACTCTAGACCACGCCGATTACATCCAGCGCTGTTTCAGTTACGTAGTGAGATTTGTTTCAATATTATTACGTGTTAAAATCGGTTCATTCTTTTTGGGACACCCTGTATTCTTTCGTTCGTAAAAAATAGTGCATATGGATTTCCAACTATAGTAATAGACATATGACTAATGTGCCACCCAGATTCCTCCACTTTCTCTTCCACTCCTTTTCTTTACCTTAGATTTAGGTTTTATATTCATTGTAATTCTCTCGTTTTGTCGTATTAGTAATTAAGTATTTTATGGTCTTTGTCGTATTCATTTTTAATATGTTCTGTTTTTTATATATTTTTATATCCGTATTTGAACTGTGGCAGGGGTGATAAATGGCAGCAGAGATATGTAGGGGCGAACAGACGTGCAACTGTTGAGTAACTGACAGCATAGATGAACCAATAGGCTACCAACAGCCCCTTCTCTTCAATGTATGGTTAGCGAACGTTGCTGCGTATCTGCCTCCTCTACGGACGCCTCTTCATGCACCAATGCTGACTGCTGTTCGCCGACGACAAAGGCTAGAATCTGCACGCCAGTACCACAACTGCGCGCCCACTGAATGGTGAAGCTGGCCGCTGTGGCCGAGCGGTTCTAGGCGCTTCAGTCCGGAATTGCGCTGCTGCTACGGTCGCAGGTTCGAATCCTGCCTTGGGCATGGATGTGTGTGATGTCCTTAGGTTAGTTAGGTTTAAGTAGTTTCAACTCGAGGGGACTGATGACCTCAGATATTAAGTCCCATAGTGCTTAGAGTCATTTTGGAACTGAATGGTGACACGTGGCCTTTTCAACTGAATCAAGTTTTATGCTCCACCGAACAGATGGCCGTTGGTGCGTATGGCGTGAAACATCTGAAAGCAAACACTGTGCTAGAAGGATAGAGCGTTATGATCTGGGGAATGTTTTGGTGATCTCATCATTTTGGAAAGCACAATGGATCAACACAGGTATGCTTTCTTCTTGGTGACCTTGTCCACCGCTACATGCCATTTGTTTTCAATCGGTACGATGGCATCCATCAGCAGGACATTGCAATGTACCACACTGCCAACAGTGTACGTGCATGGTTTGGAGGGCACCAGAATGAGTTTGCCGAACTCCCCTGGCAACCAGACTCCCAATCGAGAATCTGTTGCACCACCTCGATCGTGCTGTTCGCACCATGGATCATCAATCGAGAAAACTTTCGCATTGTCGTTGGCGTGGGTCCACATCCGTGTCGGTACCTTCCGCAACCTCACTGACTACCCTGCGGCACGTCTCACGCTGCAAAAGGTGGCTATTCAGGTTTTCACAGGTGGTCACCTTAATGTGACTGGACAAAGTGTTTTTGAACTATTTTAATGATCTTGTTACCCTTGACTTTCATAACATTCCGCAAAAAATAACGTTGAGTTGCTAAAAATCAAGTGACTAAATTTTTCTCCAGCGACCATAATAATAGTTTAAAAATAAAAAATTCTAATTTATAAAATGGTCGCGTGTCTTTTCCGTGACTTTAAATCACACCTGGAATTCAACTACAAGTTATATGGCAGAGATCACATAGCAGAGAGAGGGTTGCCGGCAGTTGCGTGCCCAACGACAACACTGGACGCTGGAGTGGCGTCACGTTGTTTTTTTCAGATGAGTCTCGGTTCTTTGTGTAGCATTATAATCGATGTATCGCTGTGTGGAGTTCAGATGAGAACGGAACTTGCCAGATTGCATTCGTCGTCGTCATGCGTGGATAACCAGCACCGGGCGTGCTGTTATGTGGCGCCATTGTGTACACAAAAGTATCATCTCCAATTTACTTAGACAATGTCCGCAGCTCGTGGTCTTGCGGTAGCGTTCTCGCTTCCTGCGCACGGGGTCCCCGGTTCGATTCCCGGCGGGGTCAGGGATTTTCTCTACCTCGTGATGACTGGGTGTTGTGTGTTCTCCATCATCATTGACTTGCAAGTCGCTGAAGTGGCGTCAACTACAAAGGACTTGCAATACGGCGGCCGAACTTCCCCACATGGGGCCTCCCGGCCAACAATGCCATACGATCATTTCATTTCATTAGACAATAATTTTAACAGCAGACGTAACTTCTCTGACATATGAAAACCGGTGGGTGTGTCCTGTCTTCGAGGTATTCGCGAAGTTATCTTCCAACAAGTGAACGAGAGACTCACTTTGGCCATTGCTGCCCTAACCTACCTCATTACGGAGGGAGCTTTGTTACGGAGGTCGGATTGAGGGAGGACATAGAAGCAATTCAGAGGCGGGCTGCTAGATTTATTACTCGTAGGTTTGATCATCACGCGAGTGTTACGGAAATGCTTCAGGAACTCGAGTGGGAGTCTCTAGAGGAAAGGAGACGTTCTTTTCGTGAATCGCTACTGAGGAAATTTAGAGAAACAGCATTTGAGGCTGACTGCAGTACACTTTTACTGCCAACAACTTACATTTCGCGGAAAGACCACAAAGACAAGAGAGATTAGGTCTCGTACAGAGCCGTATAGATAGTCATTTTTCCCTCGTTTTCTTTGGGAGTGGAACAGGGAGAGAAGGTTGAGATACGAGGTACCCTTCGCCACGCACCGTATGGTGGATTGCGGAGTATGTTTGTAGTTGTAGATGTAGATGTACCACTATTAGGCATTTATCTTCCGTTCCACTGGCAAACAGAGCGAGGGATAAACTATTGTCTATAAGCTACCATCTTTAACATTTTCTTTTCCTTTTTTATTTTTTAGTATTCTGACTAGTTTGATGCGACCCGCCACGAATTCCTCGCATGTACCAACCTTTCTCTCTCAGAGTAGCATTTGCACCCTATGTCCTGGATTATTTGCTGGATGTATTCCAATCCATGTCTTCCTCTACAGTTTTTACCATCTACAGCTCCCTCTAGAACGTGTTGAGCCGTTGGAGACGCCTACTGATGGATTGCCTAGAGATCTAAATACTTCCGTCCACAAAACAGTACGATTTTAGAAAGCACCGCTCGTACAAAACTCAGCTTGCCGTTTTTTTTTTTTTTTTTTTTTTCTTTTTTTTTTGCGTAATATACTGCGTGCGAACTGTGGAAAGGCATTTGACACGATACCACACTGTAGACGGTCAACAAACGTAAGAGCATATGGTATAAGTTTCCAGATATGTGAGTGGTTTGAAGACGTCCTAAGTAATAGAACCCAGCGTGGTGTCCTCGACGGCGAGTGTTCAACAGAGACAAGGACATTGTCACAAATACCCAGGGAATTGCGGTAGCACAGGTGTTATGTTCTATATAGTTAAATGATCTGACCAACAGGCAAGGCAGCAGTCTGCGGTTGTTTGCTAATGAAACTGTCGCGTACGGGAAGGTGTCGAAGTTGAGTGACTGTAGCACCATAAAAGATGATTTAGCCAAAATTTCTAGTTGTTATGATGAATAACAGCTAGCTCTAAATGTATAAAAATGCAGATTAATACGAATGACTAAGGAAAACAAGCCAGTAATATTCGGATACAGCATTAGTGGAGTCCTGATTGAAGAATCAGTACTCAAAGAAGTGGGATACGGAAGTACCAACGAATGAATAGATACGTTTCAAGTTCTATGATGCTATAGGTACTGCGATAACGAGTAGTAATGAGTAGCTCAGGAGGCAGTGCTGTTGAAGAGGAGTGGACTTACCTAAAGAGGGAAATCATCACAGGAATTGGAAGGAAAACCGTAGATACAAGGAAGCCAACTGGGAAGAAACCATGAATAACAGATGAAAATCTTATGAAAGAAGAAAGTACAAAAGTGTTGATGAAAATTCAGGAATACAGAAATAGAAGTCATTTAGAGATACAATAAATACGAAATGCAAGGAAGCTAAGGCAAAATGGCTGCATGAAAAATATGAAGAAATCTAAAAACACTGACTGTAGGAAGGACAGAATCGACAAATAGAAAAGTCAAAACAACCTTCGGTGACATTAAGAGTAAGGGCGGTAACATTAGGAGTTAATTGGGAATTCTACTGTTAAATGCAGAGGAAAGAGCGAATAGCTAGGAAGAGTATACTGAAAAACTCTGTTAGGGGTAAATCGACAGGGAAACATCGGAAATTCAGTATTAGAATCAGAATTATAAAGAGGTACAAAGACATAAAATCAAATAAAGTAGAACGGATAGACACATTTCATCGGAATTTCTAAAATCGTTGGGGAAAATGGCAATAAAACGACTATTCTTGTTGGTGTGTAGAATGTAGGGGACTGGCAATATACCATCAGACTTTCGGAAAAACATCATCCACATAATTCCGAAGATAGCAAGAGCCGACAAGTGCAACGATAATTATCGCACAATCAGCTTAGCAACTGGTGCATCCGAGGTGCTAACAAGTGACAAGAATTTAAACAGAAGACCGGGAAAGAAAATTGGGGGTGTTTTAGGTGACGATCAGTTTGGCTTTAGGAAACGTAAAGGCACCAGAGGTAGTTCTGACATGGCGGTTGATAGTGGAAGCAACATAGAAGAAAAACTGAGACACCTTCATTGGATTTGTAGATCTGGAAAAAACGTTCGACAGTGTAAAATAGTGCAAGATGTTTGACATTCTGAGAAAAATAAGGGTAAGTTTGGGGCTAAGACTGGTAATATACAATATGTGCAAGAACAAGAGGGAACAATAAGAGTGGAAGACCAAGAACGAAGTGCTCGAATCGAAAAAAAACTGCGTTGCGTGAAGGGCAGTAATTACAGTGCTGAATTAAGAGGCCCGATGTCATTAAATGGTTTACGGATTATGATAACGAAATTCGAAAACACAGGTGTGTTCGTGTGACACCCGGACGAGGATGGCATCCTATCCCAGCGGATGCTACTAACGAGGTTGCAGTTGCTCTAACTGACCGTGCAACACTTGTTCCAGACAGTGCTAGCGCTCCTGCAGTCCCATGAGAATTGCCCCTATCCACGGTCAACAGCGCGCAAAGTGTTGCGGTCTAATTTACAATGGTACCCGCATAAGATTCAGACGTTGCAGCAAATGAAGCCACTGAATTTGCTCTTCGGTTTCTGGGACGGATCAGAGCTGATGAGATGGGGATGGGCAATATTCTACGGAGCGACGAAGCACAATTTATGCTACAGGGTGCAGTGAATGAACTGCCGAATTTAGGGTATTGTTAAATCACGAAGGCCCATTGCGTTCGCCGTATTTGGGTCTGGTGGGTTCACAATTACCTTCATTCTCGATCAGTTCTTCGTTGAAGAGAATACCGTGACGTCTGGACCTTATCGAGATCTCGTTTTACAGCATTATTTCATACTTCGGAAGCACGCAAGTGTTTGGAATTCACTTTTTTCATGTAAGATGTGGCAGCACCTCATGTTGCTCCCCCAGTGAAAAGTCTGCTTAATGTAATCTTACAGGAACGTATTATCTCCAGCAGTTTTCTAGACGCACGGCCTGCTTTTGGCCCTGGAAATATCTAAAAGAATAGGTTTACGAGAGACATGTTCGGTCTCTATCTGATCTGAAGGCCAGTATACAGAAACATATTGCTCATATTTCACCGGAACTGTTGTGAGCAATAGCTGATCATGTCATTTTACGGATGCAACATCTTGTCCATGTCTCCGGTTGTCATACTGAACAAACCGTACAAGTGGCGATTAATAATAAAATCGGCATTTTGACTTTCTCACTTCCCTACCCCCCATGTTCCGTTCATAATCCATTATACCGGGTGATCAAAAAGTCAGTATAAATTTGAAAACTGAAGAAATCACGGAATAATGTAGATAGGGAGGTACAAATTGACACACATGCTTGGAATGACACGGGGTTTTATTAGAACCAAAAAAATACAAAAGCTCAAAAAATGTCCGACAGATGGCCCTTCATCTGATCAGAATAGCAATAATTAGCATAAAAAAGTAAGACAAAGCAAAGATGATTTTCTTTATAGGAAATGCTCAATATGTCCACCATCCTTCCTCAACAATAGCTGTAGTCGAGGAATAATGTTGTGAACAGCACTGTAAAGCATGTCTGGAGTTATGGTGAGGCATTGGCGTCGGATGTTGTCTTTCAGCATCCCTAGAGATGTCGGTCGATCACGATACACTTGCGACTTCTTCAGGTAACCCCAAAGCCAATAATCGCACGGACTGAGGTTGGGGGACCTGGGAGGCCAAGCATGACGAAAGTGGCGGCTGAGCACACGATCATCACCAAACGACGCGCGCAAGAGATCTTTCACGCGTCTAACAATATACTTTTTTAACTATTGTAATTTTTTGGTTCTAATAAAACCCCATGTCATTCCAAGCATGTGTGTCAATTTGTACCTCTCTATCTACATTATTCCGTGATTTATTCAGTTTTCAAATTTATACTGACTTTTTGATCACCCGGTATATGGAGACATCTCTATACGTTTTTGTTGCATTGGCAAATTTGCATCCGGTAGCTAAAATTGGGACTAATTTTTTCCAGCTTTAATCGAATTAACGTGAGTGTATGCATTTTATTTACAGTCACACGGTACCCGTGCCGTTGGTACGCAGCACAAGCTTCTAATACAGTGCTGGCCATAAAAAGTTTACCTCATAACCGTGTACGGTATTGTAGTATGGTATAGTAGGAAGAATAAAACAATAAAATTTAGACGATTTGGAGTTATACAGGCTGCTATATTCAGTACACAGAGCTGCTACCTCCGTCGCTACAATGCCTCTAAATGGGGTGGGGATCGAGTTGAAATGAGCTTGGATGTCAGATGTCTACATCTGTCAGATATCTACCAAGCCCCTATACGACGTATGGCGGACCTTCGCGATGCGCGAAGCATTCAACCACTACCACCGTCATACCTTAGCAAAAGATCTTGCTGAAAACCCAAGGAAATTCTGGTCTTACGTAAAATCGGTAAGCGGGTCGAAGACTTCCATCCAGTCACTCACTGATCAGTCTGGCCTGGCAACGGAAGACAGCAAAATGAAAGCTGGAATTTTAAATTTAGCATTTGAGAAATCTTTCACGCAAGAGGATCATACAAACATACCGCCGTTTGAGTCTCGTACAGATTCCCGTATGGAGGACATAGTGATAGACATCCCTGGGGTTGTGAAGCAGCTGACTGGGTTGAAAATAAATAAATCGCCAGCTCCTGATGGGATTCCAATTCGGTTTTACAGAGAGTACTCTACTGCATTGGCTCCTTACTTAGCTTGCATTTATCGCGAATCTCTTGCCCAACGTAAAGTCCCGAGCGACTGGAAAAAAGCGCAGGTGACGCCTGTATATAAGAAGGGTAGAAGGACGGATCCTCAAAATTACAGACCAATATCCTTAACATCGGTTTGTTACAGGATTCTCGAACATGTTCTCAGTTCGAATATAATGAATTTCCTTGAGACAGAGAAGTTGCTGTCCATGCATCAGCACGGCTTTAGAAAGCATCGCTCCTGCGAAACGCAACTCACCCTTTTTTCACATGGTATCTTGCGAACCATGGATGAAGGGTATCAGACGGATGCCATATTCCTTGACTTCCGGAAAGCGTTTGACTCGGTGCCCCACTGCAGACCCCTAACTAAGGTACGAGAACCAAGTATATGAGTGGCTCGAAGACTTCTTAAGTAATAGAACCCAGTACGTTGTCCTCCATGGTGAGTGTTCATCGGAAGTGAGGGTATCATCTGGAGTGCCCCAGGGAAGTGTGGTAGGTCCGCTGTTGTTTTCTATCTACATAAATGATCTTTTGGGTAGGGTGGATAGCAGTGTGCGGCTGTTTGCTGATGATGCCGTGGTGTACGGGAAGGTGTCGTCGTTGAGTGACTGTAGGAGGATACAAGATGACTTGGACAGGATTTGTGATTGGTGTAAAGAATGGCAGCTAACTCTAAATATAGATAAATGTAAATTAATGCAGATGAATAGGAAAAAGAATCCTGTGATGTTTGAATACTCCATTAGTAGTGTAGCGATTGACACAGTCACGTCGATTAAATATTTGGGCGTAACATTGCAGAGCGATATGAAGTGGGTCAAGGATGTAATGGCAGTTGTGGGGAAGGCGGATAGTCGTCTTCGGTTCATTGGTAGAATTTTGTGAAGATGTGTTATAAAACACTAATACGACCTATTCTTGAATACTGCTCGAGTGTTTGGTATCCCTATCAGGTCGGATTGAGGGAGGACATAGAAGCAATTCAGAGGCGGGCTGCTAGATTTATTACTCGTGTGTTTGATCATAATGCGAGTGTTACGGAAATGCTTCAGGAACTCGAGTGGGAGTCTCTAGAGGGAAGGAGGCGTTCTTTTCGTGAATCGCTACTGAGGAAATTTAGAGAACCAGCATTTGAGGCTGACTGCAGTACAATTTTACTGCCACCAACTTACATTTCGCGGAAAGACCACAAAGATAAGAGAGATTAGGGCTCGTACAGAGGCGTATAGACATTCATTTTTCCCTCGTTCTGTTTGGGAGTGGAACAGGGAGAGAAGGTTGAGGTACGAGGTACCCTTCGCCACGCACCGTATGGTGGATTGCGGAGTATGTAAGTAGTTATAGATGTAGTTGTACCACTATTAGGCATTTATCTTCCGTTCCACTGGCAAACAGAGCGAGGGATAAACTGGTTTTGTCTATAAGCTACCGTCTTTAACATTTTCTTTTCCTTTTTTACTTTTTAGTATTCTGACTAGTTTGATGCGACCCGCCACGAATTCCTCGCATGTGCCAACCTTTCTCTCTCAAAGTAGCATTTTCACCCTATGTCCTGGATTATTTGCTGGATGTATTCCAATCTATGTCTTACTCTACAGTTTTTACCACCTACAGCTCCCTCTAGAACCATGAAAATTATTTCCTGATGTCTTAACAGATATCCTATCATGCTCTTCCTTCTTCTTGTCAGTGATTTCAATATATTCCTTTCTTCGCCTATTCTACGGTGAACCTACTCATTCCTTACCTTATCAGTTCACCTAATTTTCAACGTTCGTCTGTATCACCACATCTCAAATGCTTCGATTCTCTTCTGTTCTGGCTTTCCCACAATCCATGTGTCACTACCGTACAACGCTGTGCTTTGTCAGAAATTTCTTCCGCAGGTTAAGACCTATGTTCGATGGTAGCACACTTCTCTTGGCCATAAATGCCATTTTCTCTTGGCCAGAAATGCCATTTTTGTTTGTGTTAGCCTGTTTTTTCTGTTCTTCTTGCTCCGTCGTCATTGGCTATTTTATCCTTAGGTAGCAAATTTCTTAAGTCCATCTGCTTCGTGATCCCCAATTGCAATGTAAAGTTTCTCGCTGTTCTCATTTGTGCTACCTATCATTGCTTTGACCTTTCTTCAATTTACACTTAGTCCATATTCTGTACTCGTTAGACTTTTCATTCCATTCAACCCATCCAGTAACTCTTCTTCACTTTCACTGAGGATACCTTTGTTATCAGCGAATTTTATCATTGGTATCGTTCGACTTTGAACTTTAATCCAACTCTTGAACGTTCATTTTCCGTCTTTGCTTCTTCAGTGCACAGACTGAACAGTAGGAGTGAAAGGCTACATATCATGGTTGCCTTCTCGACAGATCCAGTTCGCCCATGTTATGGCTTGTCAAATGATAGCGTGGATGTCATACTAATAGTGTACAGCATAAGATTTGCACCTGGCGGCCAAGACTGGAACTAAGTTAACTCCAGAACAAATCGATTCCGCGTTAACGCATTAGCATATCTACTAAGTTTCGCTACCATACGATAATTTCAGCCCACGCTGGACCTCCGAGAGTAGCTGCACTTTAAATTAAACACCCAGTACGTTCTCGGGTACCTGTTTCATGCTTTTCTGAATTAGCGATATCTGGCGTACACTTCGGAGACTCGAAAATTCTTCTCTGTAAGAGGAGAGCACCCTCGAACACCGCTGCAACAGTAGCCTCCTCAGAGTCAGACTATCCACATACTTTAACCAGTGCCTTGCTCTTGCCTTTTGAGAGCACAAGTTCCTACACCTGTTCTGTAGTAAGAGTCATCATTCTTGTATGGCACTCTACAAGCAGACCGAAGCTTTTTCAACACGACGATGTTTGATCTCCAATGAAGATTCAAATCTTTTCTCAGTTATTTATTTCGCAAAGTAAATACGTCTACGATGGCTCGAAGCCTCTAAAAATCCTGCAATGCAGTATTAGTTTTTTTAAATATTGTAGTGTCGTTTATGTGCCTCTCATACACTCCTGGAAATGGAAAAAAGAACACATTGACACCTGTGTGTCAGACCCACCATACTTGCTCCGGACACTGCGAGAGGGCTGTACAAGCAATGATCACACGCACGGCACAGCGGACACACCAGGAACCGCGGTGTTGGCCGTCGAATGGCGCTAGCTGCGCAGCATTTGTGCACCGCCGCCGTCAGTGTCAGCCAGTTTGCCGTGGCATACGGAGCTCCATCGCAGTCTTTAACACTGGTAGCATGCCGCGACAGCGTGGACGTGAACCGTATGTGCAGTTGACGGACTTTGAGCGAGGGCGTATAGTGGGCATGCGGGAGGCCGGGTGGACGTACCGCCGAATTGCTCAACACGTGGGGCGTGAGGTCTCCACAGTACATCGATGTTGTCGCCAGTGGTCGGCGGAAGGTGCACGTGCCCGTCGACCTGGGACCGGACCGCAGCGACGCACGGATGCACGACAAGACCGTAGGATCCTACGCAGTGCCGTAGGGGACCGCACCGCCACTTCCCAGCAAATTAGGGACACTGTTGCTCCTAGGGTATCGGCGGGGACCTTTCGCAACCGTCTCCATGAAGCTGGGCTACGGTCCCGCACACCGTTAGGCCGTCTTCCGCTCACGCCCCAACATCGTGCAGCCCGCCTCCAGTGGTGTCGCGACAGGCGTGAATGGAGGGACGAATGGAGACGTGTCGTCTTCAGCGATGAGAGTCGCTTCTGCCTTGGTGCCAATGATGGTCGTATGCGTGTTTGGCGCCGTGCAGGTGAGCGCCACAATCAGGACTGCATACGACCGAGGCACACAGGGCCAACACCCGGCATCATGGTGTGGGGAGCGATCTCCTACACTGGCCGTACACCACTGGTGATCGTCGAGGGGACACTGAATAGTGCACGGTACATCCAAACCGTCATCGAACCCATCGTTCTACCATTCCTAGACCGGCAAGGGAACTTGCTGTTCCAACAGGACAATGCACGTCCGCATGTATCTCGTGCCACCCAACGTGCTCTAGAAGGTGTAAGTCAACTACCCTGGCCAGCAAGATCTCCGGATCTGTCCCCCATTGAGCATGTTTGGGACTGGATGAAGCGTCGCCTCACGCGGTCTGCACGTCCAGCACGAACGCTGGTCCAACTGAGGCGCCAGGTGGAAATGGCATGGCAAGCCGTTCCACAGGACTACATCCAGCATCTCTACGATCGTCTCCATGGGAGAATAGCAGCCTGCATTGCTGCGAAAGGTGGATATACACTGTACTAGTGCCGACATTGTGCATGCTCTGTTGCCTGTGTCTATGTGCCTGTGGTTCTGTCAGTGTGATCATGTGATGTATCTGACCCCAGGAATGTGTCAATAAAGTTTCCCCTTCCTGGGACAATGAATTCACGGTGTTCTTATTTCAATTTCCAGGAGTGTATAATAAGAACAACAAAGGACCCAAGACTGACCCTTGTGGAACCCCATTCTTGATAGTTCCCCAGTTTGAGGAATGTGCTGATCTTTGCATGTTACGAGAACTACTTATTTCTACTTTCTGCACTCTTCCAGTTAGGTACGAATTAAACCATTTGTGCACTGTCCCACTCATGCCACAATACTTGAGCTTGTCTAGCAGAATTTCATGATTTACACAATCAAAAGCCTTTGAGTGATCGCAAAAAATCCCAATGGGTGGTCTTCGGTTATTCAGATCATTCAAAATTTGAGTTGAGATCCTTAAATTGGGAAAGAGAAGAACATGTATGTGTCACTGAAACATTCCTGTACGACTTTCACTTCCCTCATGACGCTGTACTGTTCACATATAATGCAGCCAACTACAACAAAGCACGTATTAAAGTGCCCCATGGAAAAGAACTTTTGTAAGATTAAAATAATATAGAACCAGAAAATCGAAAACAAAAATCATAAATTAACAATGAAGTCACAGAATCAGTTGAAAAACTTTTCTATTTAGTGTGGTTGAAGACAGTGACTGTATTCATTGCAAAAGAAAGGAAAATCAGATTAAACATGGCCTAGAGTGCTTTTGATAAACAAGATCGAGTTTATAAAACAATGGAAGTGAGAAGTTTAAAATATATGCGTATTACCACTTTAGAGTGATGGATTTGAGAGACAGACTTTTAAAGTGAAGTACATTCACGAACTTGAGGCTACTAGCTAACTCGTTCGGAATTACTGACAGAGACTGGAAGGCTATCGATGAGAGGCCTAAAGAAAACTGAAATGTAGGTAGGTGGGACATTCAGCTAAGTGAATGCGATGGGTGAAGGAAGTTTCTTGATTAATTACGAAGCAATAGAAGATCTTAACGTATAGAAAAATTTTAGAAGAGTCTTTTATCTATGAGTGGATGTGAAGCGGCTCTCCAATCGGTCGATCTCACGATTTTATTGAAATGCTCCTCCATGTTACCTGGCTCTGAATGGTGAATAATTCTTTGTAAAAACGGTGGACAAATACATCATGTGCCGTCTCCTGGAGTATTTTTCCTTGTGAATATACTTAAAAAAAAGGACTTAATATTTTTTCTGCAACGTGTGAAAAGCTTTCACATTTTTTCATTTGAAGTGTATGGAGTGAAAAGGACAAAGACAATAAGCAGGATTTATTATCTTGGTAAACAATGATTAAAGGAGACAACATTCCTCTGTTAATTTTCAATTGTCTGATAAAAGAGAAGACATTTTATCTTTTCCAGTAGTACCGCTGACCTAGCTAGACGCTCTCTTCCTAAGTTCCATGTTAAGAGGTCTGTAGTAAGCGTAATAATTGTTAATTTATCTAAATCCTTTTCAGAAAACAACATGTTATTTGTTACTATTGAAACCATCTGTTATTTATAGAAGAATTGTGTCATTTCTAGCAGCTATTAGAAGTTTTATTAGTTACGATCTTACGTTATTGTTCGCCATTACGGTCGGTACAAATATTTATGGTAATCACGTCTCTTCCAGCACAGATATTATTAAGATAACTAATTCGATTTATAGATTTATGAACTTGTTATAGCATCTCCGCCGTTAGTTGCATTTTCTGATAAAAATTTTGCCGTACTGGGCCACTAACGTAGAGAACGTTAACTTTTTCACGTAGGCACCGTTACAGAGAAAGCTATAACTAAATATGCTTCATGCAATTAAAATTAAGAAACCAGTGTGCTACTTATAAATATACATACATTCGAAACGGTAATGTTTCAACGCCTGAGACAAAAAGAGATCATGTTCATACACTGTTCTTGCTTTGGTGTGCAATAACGGATCTGCGCGCTAAAGTAACTTCAATAAAAGGAAATAATTATAATCAACTATTTAGTACACCGAGGTGTTGAGTGTAAATATGGAAATTTGTGGTAAATCCCTGTGGGACGAAACTGCTGAGATCATCGGTCCCTAGGCTTACCCACTACTTAAACTAACTTACGCTAAGGACAACACACACACACACACACACACACACACACACACACATGCCCGAGGGAGGACTGTAACCTCTGACAGGGGGAGTCGCGCTAACCGTGGCAAGGATCCTAAGACCGCGTGGCTACCTGTGATAACATTTTTACAGTTTAAAAGGCTATAAGAAGACCTTTGATGCAAATAATTAACCATTATCTGTGAAAAAGACAATGTCATACAACACGTTACAATTACTCCACTTGTCCCAGCGGAGGTTCGAGTCCTCCCTCGGGCATGGGTGTGTGTTTGTCCTTAGGATAATTTAGGTTAAGTAGTGTGTAAGCTTAGGGACTGATGACTTTAGTAGCTAAGTCCCATAAGACTTTAAAAAAAAATAAATTACTCTACGCTCAGACAATACAAACATAAAACTGCACCACAACAGGATGGCAGCTTCATTCAGGGTGTGACCCTGGAAAAGTGCAGACAGAACAGCCCCTTTCGGCCGCTGTGTCACATCTCCATGTCGACCAGTAATATGCGCTGATTGCATACAACACTTAGCCTTGTACAAAAAGGTGTGTATTGTTCAGGAACACACACTTTCAATAACTTGCCAGCGGCCATAAAAAGCTTAACAACCGATGAAATTCAGTTTAAGAGAAGCCTAAAGGATTTATTGGTGGCCAACTCCTACTCCATTGATGAATTTCTCAGTAGAACCAACTGATTTGTGTGTATATGTATATAAATGCAGTATAATTTCTGCACTATTTCAGTACAGTAATGTGTTCATTGTAAATAAGTGTGTGTGTGAGCGTGTGCGTGCGCGTGCGTGTCTCTTAAGTACAATCTAACTTCTGCATCATTTCGGTGCAGTAATGTGTTCATTGTAAATAAGCATTGTAGTAGTTGTATAACACGTTTATTACCTTATAAATAAATAAATAAAACTTTTTTATTTTAAATTCAGTGCATTAGTATTTGTAAAATGATTCTTTCACATAGTGTTCATTAAAAAATGACGATCATTCCACTTGGGACCTGTGGAATGGTAATTAGCTTATTTGTTTGAGTTGTGAATATTTGTCATGTATTGTTGTTTTTATGACATGTTCTACATCCTGAAGGACCTCCTCAGTATAGATCAATTGGAATGAAAGTGAATGTAATCTGATCTACTCCAAACAGATTGGCACACAAGCACACTTAACTGCCACGACTTACGTGTCTGTTGTAGGTTGACATGATCACCTGGTACCAGTTCTACACAGTGTACAGCGTATCTAAGTGACCAGCGTGCTCTTTTAACTGTATGGCTAACATCTTGCCCCGTGACCTGGCTTATTTATTTATTTATTTATTTATTGTTCCGTGGGACCAAATTAAGGAGAAGTCTCCATGGTCATGGAACGAGACAATACATGAAATTATAGATCGATAGTAGAAACAGATAAAATGAAATACAAGAAAGGTATTCAGGCGACAATTCGTAAGTTTAAATAAAGAAAATCAACAATGTAACACTGGAATTTGCTTAATTTTTTAGCTCTTCCAGGAGCTCCTCGACAGAATAGGAGTGAGACATGAGGAAACTCTTCAGTTTAGACTCAAAAGCGTTTGGGCTACTGCTAAGATTCTGGAGTTCTTGTGGTAGCTTATTGAAAATGGATGCAGCAGAATAGTGCACTCCTTTCTGCACAAGAGTCAAGGAAGTGCATTCCACATGCATATTTGATTTCTGCCTAGTATTAACTGAGTGAAAGCTGCTAACTCTTGGGAATAGGCTTATATTGCTAACAACAAACGACATTAAAGAAAATATATACTGTGAGGGCAATGTCAGAAATCCCAGGCTATTGAATACGGGTCGACAAGAGGTTCTCGAACTTACACCACACATAGCTCGAACAGCCCGTTTTTGAGCCAAAAATACCCCTTTTGAATCAGAAGAATTACCCCAAAAAATAATACCGTATGACATAAGCGTATGAAAATATGCGAAGTAGACTACTTTTCGTGTTGAACTGTCACTTATTTCAGATACTGTTCTAATAGTAAATAAAGCAGCATTTAGTTTCTGAACAAGATCCTGAACATGGGCTTTCCACAACAGGTTACTATTTATCCGAACGCCTAGGAACTTGAACTGTTCCGTCTCGCTTATAATATGCCCATTCTGTCTGATCAAAATACCAATAATTGTTGAATTGTGAGTTAGAAACTGTAAAAACTGAGTCTTACTGTGATTTAGCATCAAATTATTTTCCACAAGCCACGAACTTATTTCATGAACTACATTATCTGATAATGTTTCAGTATTACACACAAGATCCTTCACTACCAAGCTGGTGTAATCAGCAATCAGAAATATTTTTGAATCGCCTTTAATACTAGAAGGCATATCATTTATATAAATAAGAAACAGCAGCGGCCCCAGCACCGACCCTTGGGGAACGCCCCACTCAACAGTGCCCCATTGGGACTGAACATTACTAGCACTCTCAATATTGCTGAGAATTACCATCTGCTTTCTGTTCTTAAAGTAAGAGGCGAACCAATTGTAAGCTACTCCCCTTACTCCATAATGGTCCAACTTCTGCAGTAATATTTTGTGGTCAGCACAGTCAAAAGCCCTCGTTAAATCAAAGAAAACACCTAGCGTTCGCAATCTTTTATTTAATGCGTCCAAAACCTCACAGACAAAAGAGAATATAGCTTTTTCAGTTGTTAAACCATTTCTAAAACCGAACTCTACATTTGACAGCAAATTATGTAACCTTGTATATACAACCTTCTCGATAACTTTAGCAAACACCGATGGCATAGAAATAGGTCTGTAATTGTCAACATTATCCCTGTCTCCATTTTTATAAAGTGGCTTCACTACCGAGTACTTTAATCGGTCAGGAAACCGACCACTCCTAAAGGGAAAGTTACAGATATGGCTAAGTACTGGGCTAACATACATAACATTCGCTCCTGTTTGAAAGTTTAATAATCTTTCTGCTATGTTAAGAAACCCCCACTGGCCTGCAGTGCCGCGTTGCTCTGCCCGGACTACTGTGCGCTGCGGCCGCGCCGCCCCGCACACAGGGACTCCGGCCTGCAGCCGCCGCCGCAGCCGGTGTAATCTTCACGCTCAGCCGCACTCCCATCCAGCAATCTTCCGCCACGTCTCGTCTCCTGGAGGGAGCACCGCGCTGCCACCGGACCAGAGGCCGTTGCGCCGCGCCTACCCCGGTAATCCCGTCCCTCCCGTGGTGCAAGAGTTGCACGAGGTTTTTTTTGGATAAAGCTACTGCTCGTTCTTTGAGGCTCTCTTTCCTACTCATGACTTTGGCCACGGGTGGCGAACTTCACCTCTGTGATACTGTGTCCAGCTGATCAGCAGAAAAGATTAATCGGCAAGTAAATTGGAGTTCAGAGTAATGAGCTCCCTACGGTTATCTCCACTACTTCCTCAGGAGCAGACAACAAATCGGAGCCCAGCTAGAGGAGACGGAGGGAGCACTGCTGTAAGTAGCTAGTTGCTGGACTCGCTGCCTTGAACTTCGTCGCTGTTGTACGTCGCAGACATGGCTGGACATGGCAAGGGAGGCGAAGCCAAGGGGAAGTCAAGACGCCGCCTTCTTGCCGTCGTACTGGAGCACCTGGCCGATGAAGTGCGAAGCGGAAAGAAGAGCGAGAAGAAGATAATGACGCAGCAGTGCTACAAATGCCAACAGCTTGGCCATGTAGCGAAGTCCTGCAGCAATACGGTCTGCTGTTCCTGACCTATATAAATTATCTGGCTGACAATCTGAGCAGTTCTCTTAGGTTGTCCGCAGATGGTGCTGTAATTTACCGTCTAGTAAGGTCATCCGAAGAGCAGTATCAGATGCAAAGCGATTTAGAAAAAGATTGCTGTATGGTGTGCCAGGTGGCAGTTGACGCTAAATAACGAAAAGTGTGAGGTGATCCACATGAGTTCCAAAAGAAATCCGTTGGAATTCGATTACTCGATAAATAGTACAAATCTCGAGGCTGTGAAGTCAACTAAGTACCTGGGTGTTAAAATTACGGCCGGCCGAAGTGGCCGCGCGGTTCTGGCGCTGCAGTCTGGAACCGCGAGACCGCTGCGGTCGCAGGTTCGAATCCTGCCTCGGGCATGGATGTGTGTGATGTCCTTAGGTTAGTTAGGTTTAACAAGTTCTAAGTTCAGCAGTTGAGTCCCATAGTGCTCAGAGCCATTTGAAGCATTTTTTGTTAAAATTACGAACAACTTCAGTTGGAAAGACTACATAGATAATATTGTGGGGAAGGCGAGCCGAAGGTTGCGTTTCATTGGCAGGACACTTAGAAGATGCAACAAGTCCACTAAAGAGACAGCTTACACTACACTCGTTCGTCCTCTGTTAGAATATTGCTGCGCGGTGTGGGATCCTTACCAGGTGGGATTGACGGAGGACATCGAAAGGGTGCAAAAAAGGGCAGCTCGTTTTGTATTATCGCGTAATAGGGGAGAGAGTGTGGCAGATGTGATACGCGAGTTGGGATGGAAGTTGTGGTGTCACCGCCAGACACCACACTTGCTAGGTGGTAGCTTTAAATCGGCCGCGGTCCATTAGTACATGTCGGACCCGCGTGTCGCCACTGTGTGATCGCAGACCGAGCGGCACCACACGGCAGGTCTAGAGAGACGTACGAGCACTCGCCCAGTTGTACGGACGACATTGCTAGCGACTACACGTACGAAGCCTTTCTCTCATTTGCCGAGAGACAGTTAGAATAGCCTTCAGCTAAGTCCATGGCTAAGACCTAGCAAGGCGCCATTAACCATATCTGGAGAGAGTCTCACTTGTATTAACCATAGCGATGTACCACAAGAGGGAATAAAGTTAAGTATACGTTAAGCTCCGTTCTTTTCTTTATAGTATTCATAGAGTATCCTGTTTCAGACTTAACGCAAGACGGCGTGAGTTGACGCGTGCCCTTTCGGCTACTTCAGTGTGGCGTAGCTAGCTTGTTACGCCACAACAGAAGTCATTAAAGCAAGGACGTTTTTCGTCGCGGCGAGATCTATTTACGAAGTTTCAGTCACCAACTTTCTCTTCCGAATGCGGACATATTTTGTTGAGCCCAACCTACAGAGGTAGGAATGATCATCAAAATAAAATAAGAGAAATCACAACTCGAACAGAAAGGTTTAGGTGTTCGTTTTTCCCGCGCGCTGTTCGGGAGTGGAATGTTAGAGAGATAGTATGATTGTGGTTCGACGAACCCTCTGCCAAGCACTTAAATGTGAATTGCAGAGTAATCATGTAGATGTAGATGTAGAACTGCGGCGGCGCACACGCTGCAACCATCGTCGTTGCAGCTAGATAAAGAATTGGAGCAAGCAGAAGCGAAATAATAAGATTTAGGTCACTAAACCTGGAGAAGTGGCCCAGCAAGACATGCGACCGCCCCTCTCCCCTAAACAAGAAGGGGAAGCGGGCCGAGCCGCCGCGAAGAAGTCGACTACGAGGGTTTCCGCGAGTCGCCACAGAAAGCCAGGGATGAAGCCGTTGCCGCTCTTAAATCCGCCATGGCGGAGGAGAGGGGGTCCCTGAGGGCGGAATTGTAAGAGGTGCGCCGTGAGGTGTGGCAACTGACGGAGGCCTTGACCCTTGCGACTCGCGAAGACCCCTACTAGCAAGTAGAGAGCCTGTATAGGGAGAGAGTGGCCATAGGTGAAGTTGCCCGTGATTGGTTGATTAGCTTTGGCAGAAAAATGACGCCAAATGTCTCTCGCGCTTCCTATGTTCGCCGTGCTTTTGAGCTGAATTGAAGTTCAGAGGACTTTTGGAAACGATTAAAAGGTATTTGAATTATTGAAAGACTTTTTATGCGTTGTGTATGCATGTTCGATTTAGTTGTATATAGTTTTTAGCACGTAATTAGCGTTTGCGATCTTAAATACGAGTTAAAATAATGAAGCGTTTTGTGATGAAGTCGGTAGGCCTACATGTTTGAAGTAAACACGTTAGTAATTGTACAGTATTGTTTTTGACATCGTAATTCGTTCTGCAGACGTTCGTAAACGATACCAGGTTGTGCTGCATTTGGTTGTTCCAAAAGAGGCGAAGGTGGATTTCGCATGTCAGCATTTCCACGCAATGAAGAAAGACGAAAGCAGTGGGCAGTCGCAGTCAACAGGGCTGACGTAAATCAAACAGGAGCCTTGTGGATACCAACCAAGTACTCTTATCTATGCGAAGTAAGTCGTTTTTGCTTTTTACTACATTTAAAACAACTTGCAATATACAGGGTGTTACAAAAATGTACGGCCAAACTTTCAGGAAACATTCCTCACATACAAAGAAAGAAAATATGTTATGTGGACATGTGTCCGGAAACGCTTACTTTCCATGTAAGAGCTCATTTTATTACTTCTCTTCAAATCACATTAATCATGGAATGGAAACACACAGCAACAGAACGTACCAGCGTGACTTCAAACACTTTGTTACAGGAAATGTTCAAAATGTCCTCCGTTAGCGAGGATACTTGCATCCACCCTCCACCGCATGTAATCCCTGATGCAGCCCTGGAGAATGGCGTATTGTACCACAACTGATGTGTCGGCAGCTGGGCCAGCACCTTGTAGATAGAGGCGGCTTAAAAGCACGCGAGACTAACGCAGACGGGCGTGAAGTACTAGAACAGGATACGTAATTAATGCTATGAAGAAAAGAACGGAGATTCTCATATACTTATCTTTAACGTTTTCTTGTACATCTCTATGGTGAACACAAGTGAGACTCAAATTACAATCACTGTAAGGCTAATGGCGCCTTGCTAGTCCGTAGCCATTAACTTAGCTGAAGGCTATTCTGTCTCTCGGCTAATGACAGAGAAAGGCTTCGTACGTCTAGTCGCTAGCTATGTCGTCCGTACAACTGGGGTGAGTTCGAGTCAGTGTCTCGAGACCTGCCTTGTGGTGGCGCTAGGTTTGCAATCACACAGTGGCGACACGCGGGTCCGACATGTACTACAGGACCGCGGCCGATTTAAGCTACCACCTAGGACGTGTGGTGTCTGGCTGTGACACCACATTCCTCCCCCGCAAATCGGCGAACGGTCGTGAGATAAGGCTTCCGCCCGCCGTGGGGAGGACCCCATGTTGACGTATGCGATGAGGTGGGGAGCCTAACAACAGGCGAGGCTGTGCCACCCGCACCCGGCCATTCGGTCCGAGGGGAGCTAGGAAACGCCCGAAAACCTAGTCCAGGGTGCACGTCAACATGCGGTGTATGCGCCCGTAAAGAGACAGGAGGGGCCGAAGGGTCGACCTCCATGTGGTCGGAGATTCCGACGCGCGATGACGACATCTGGTCCGGAGCGGGCAAGAGTTTCATGGCGGAGGACAGCTGGTCACGGGAAGCGATCGGCGGCGCGTGACCCAAGGAGGCGTGTGGCGGCTGCAGCGAAGCGTCCACTGCGGGCGGCGCCGGAGGCGGCTGCGGCGGCTGCGGCTGCGGCGGCGGCGCGACGCCACGAGGCAAAATGGAAGGCAGCGTCGGGAACACCTGGGGATGAGGCGAGCCAGTAGATGGGTCCCCAGGGCGCTGACCGGACGGCTCCGTCGCTGAAAGCAGACGAGGAGCGGCAGAACCCGGGCGACGACAGAGGCGCAGCTGATTGAGATGCCGACGCACCTCACCAGAGGCCCCCAAAACCAAATACATCGCGCGGCCGAGGCAGCGAAGAATGCGCCCTGCGAGCCATCGCCGTGAACCGCGATAGTTGCGATAGAAGACAACGTCGCCAGGAGCAAAAGCAGGAGTCCGCCGCTGCACAGGAACCTGATGCGGCGGATGCAGCAAAGACATCAAGGTTCGATGAGAACGACCGTGGAGCAACTCAGCCGGCGAGCGACCATCGCGGGGCTGAGAGCGATACGAGGACAAAAAGAGCAACAATGCGTCCTCCCAAGAATGCGACTCCTTCAATTTCAACATCTGTGACTTGAAAGTCCGGACCAATCGTTCCGCGGCACCGTTTGACTGAGGCGAAAACGGCGCGGACGTCAGATGTTGAATACCATTGGCCTTGCAGAAGGACTGAAATTCTGCGGACATGAATTGTGGGCCATTGTCGGAAACAATAGTCTGCGGAAGACCTTCAATGCAAAAGATAGCAGACAAGGCTTGGATTGTGGCAGAAGACGTCGTGGAAGACATCCGGACAACAAAAGGAAAATTACTGAAAGCATCGACCAAAACCAACCAACGAGCATTCCAGAATGGACCAGCAAAATCTATGTGCAAGCGTTGCCAAGGGGAAGTGGCTTTCGGCCATGCAAAGAAGTTCCGCGGCGGTGCGGATTGTTGTTCGGCACACGCCACGCAAGAGGAGCACATATTCGTAATCGCAGCATCGATTCCGAACCAAGTACAGTGCTGACGAGCAAGTTGTTTCGTACGCACTATACCCCAATGTCCTTGGTGAAGAAGCCGTAAGACAGAGGACTGTAACGAACGTTGGACCACGACGCGGGACTGATCATTATCAGAACGCAACAACAAAACACCACGTCGTACAAAAAGTCTCTCCTGGTGAGCAAAAAATCGGCGAACCAGCGGATCCTCGATCCGTGACTTGGACAAGGGCCATTGCGTAGCAACAAAACGCAAAACAGTAGCAAGGACAGGGTCAGCAGCTGTGGCTGTAGCGACGCGTCGGAAATCAACCGGAAACGATTCGACCACGTCATCTGTTTCCGCATCAATGAACATGCAAGCAAGTTCGCATTCCGTCGTCCAGACGAACGGAACACCTTTACGGCGTAAGCGATGAAGCGGAGCTGAAATGGAAGAAGCGTTGCGCAGAAACTTATAATAATTTATTTTACCCAACACACTCTGTAGCTGTTGTAAGTTCCGTGGCGAAGGCAACTCCTGTATGGCACGGAGGTGCTCTGGACTCGGATGTACGCCTTGGGCATTAAGTACATGGCCCAGGTAGGGTAAGTCCCGAGCAAAAAACACACATTTGTCCTTCCTCAAGCGAAGACCATTTTGTCGCAAGACCTGAAATAATGTTCGGAGATGTTGCAAATGTTCGGCTTCTGTCTTTCCAGAGATCACAATATCGTCCAGATAGTTCGCAGCAGTAGGGACCGACGCACAAATAGTTTGTAAATATTGCTGAAACAATGCAGGTGCGGACGCGCACCCGAATGGCAGTCTTTTGAAGCGATACAAACCAAGATGCGTGTTTACCACCAAGACGCGCTGGGATTCTTCGTCCACAGGTATTTGCAAGTACGCATCTGCTAGGTCCTACTTTGAAAAAATTTTTCCCGGGCAAAGTTTGTCAAAAAGATCTTCCGGGCGGGGCAAAGGAAAAGTAGCAGTCACTAGTTGTGGATTCACAGTTGCTTTGAAGTCCACACAAAGTCTCAGTTTCCCGGAAGGTTTTGGCAAAATTACTAAGGGTGAGGCCCAGAGAGAAGCCTGCACACGTTCAATTACACCTTGAGATTCTAAATCGTGTAATGTTCTTGCGACCTCATCACGCAATGCGTGGGGAACATTGCGCGCTTTGAAAAACTTCGGTTGCGCGTTTGCTTTCAGTTCCAAATGTGCTTCATAGTTCTTAGCGCAACCAAGGCCCGGTGCAAAAACGTCTGCAAATTCTTCACATAGACTAGAAACACTGGCGGAAGGCACAGTCTGATGCACTGATAGGACCTGATTTACGATTGACATGTTAAACAACTGAAATAAATCTAAACCAAACAAGTTCACTGCAGTAGAAGAACGAAGAACGTAAAATGACACAAGTTTTGTTTGTCCCTGGTATGTTGCAAGAAGGCTGCACTGTCCCAACACTGGTATTTTCTGGCCTGAGTAACTATTGAGCTGAACATTTGCGGCACGCAACGGAGGTTTGCCCAGTTGGTTGTACGTGTCGTGATTGAGCAATGAAACTGCAGCTCCGGTATCGAGCTGGAATGGTATCACTTTGCCTGCAAAGTCTAAGTCTACAAAAAGTTTATTGTCCTGCTGACGACAAAAGCGACTGTTTTGTGCAACTGGAACAGACACTGGGACAGAATCACGTGCGACGTGACGGGACTTCCGTCGACGTCGACGCTCACTTTTTGTGGAATGAACACTGTCACTGGACGGGGTGGAATTAACTACATGAATATCCATGGGCGAAGGTTCACGAGCCTGAGTTACCTTGGTTCGATTCCGGCGCGAAGCAAAGGGCCTGGAATTGGTGTGAGTGTCTGAACTGAGCTTTTTCTGGCAAACACTTTGGACATGTCCTTTCTTATGACAGTAAAAGCAAATAGCTTGGCGTGATGGGCAATCTTCACGCGAATGGCGAGTTGCACACCGCGGGCATGATTTCACTGCATTAGCTTGCTTACGCGGTGCACGTGTTTGCGAACTAGGCTGCCGCTGTGCTGATGGGCGCGAGGGCCGCCTAGCGTCCCGTGCAGCGGGCCCGGCGGGCCGGTTAATGTGACACACTGCCGGCGAAGTTGCAAATGAGTCCTGAGCAAAGTCAAGTGTGTCTTGCCTATCCAATATGTCTATCACTTGTTGAAGGGAGGGATTAACTAATTTCAAAATCTGTTCCCGTATGCGAACATCAGAAACGTTCTGTGCTATTGCATCACGCACCATAGTATCTGAATAAGGGAGGCCAAGCCGGCCGAAGTGGCCGCGCGGTTCTGGCGCTGCAGTCTGGAACCGCGAGACCGCTACGGTCGCAGGTTCGAATCCTGCCTCGGGCATGGATGTGTGTGATGTCCTTAGGTTAGTTAGGTTTAACTAGTTCTAAGTTCTAGGGGACTAATGACCTCAGCAGTTGAGTCCCATAGTGCTCAGAGCCATTTGAACAAAGGGAGGCCACATTCACATTCAAACGCACACTCCCTAGTAAGTCCTTGCAATGTCGCAACCCACTCCCTATTAGTCTGACCGGCCGTACGTTTTGTACGAAAGAACGTATACCTTTTTGCAACGACATTCACTGTTTCCTTGAAATAGGCATCTAAAGCAGACAAAATTTCATCGTAGGACAGAGTTGCTACGTCGCGCCGGGGAAACAACTTCACTATCACTCAGTAGGTGGACACACCGACACAAGAAAGCAAAAACGGCTGCCACTCATTACCTTGAATTCTGTAGGCTGCTAGGTGAAAGCTGAACTGGCGGGACCACTCTTGCCAGGTCTCTTGAGTGGAATCAAAACTACGGAAGGGCGGCGCAACGGCGTGTTGTGGCTGCGGTAGCGATGAAGCGGCGGCGGCCGCATCGGTTTGCAGCGCACGTTGACCCTGGACGAGCTGTCCAAGAGCATCCAATAACGCCTGCGTCTGCTGATTCTGCAAGCGATAAAATTCGGACTGTACATCTGGCGAAGCCATGGCACAAGGAAATGTAAGCAATCAGAAAGAACACGTTTCACTCGTCGCCATGTGATGTGTCGGCAGCTGGGCCAACACCTTGTAGATAGAGGCGGCTTAAAAGCACGCGAGACTAACGCAGACGGGCGTGAAGTACTAGAACAGGATACGTAATTAATGCTATGAAGAAAAGAACGGAGATTCTCATATACTTATCTTTAATGTTTTCTTGTACATCTCTATGGTGAACACAAGTGAGACTCAAATTACAATCACTGTAAGGCTAATGGCGCCTTGCTAGTCTGTAGCCATTAACTTAGCTGAAGGCTATTCTGTCTCTCGGCTAATGAGAGAGAAAGGCTTCGTACATCTAGTCGCTAGCTATGTCGTCCGTACAACTGGGGTGAGTTCGAGTCAGTGTCTCGAGACCTGCCTTGTGGTGGCGCTAGGTTTGCAATCACACAGTGGCGACACGCGGATCCGACATGTACTACAGGACCGCGGCCGATTTAAGCTACCACCTAGCACGTGTGGTGTCTGGCTGTGACACCACAACAACCGTCCACAATACGAGCACCAAGAGTCTCTACATTTGGTACCGGGGTTGCGTAGGCAAGAGCTTTCAAATGCCCCCATAAATGCAAGTCAAGAGGGTTGAGGTCAGGAGAGCGTGGAGGCCATGGAATTGGTCCGCCTCTGCCAATCCATCGGTCACCGAATCTCTTGTTGAGAAGCGTACGAACACTTCGACAGAAATGTGCAGGAGCTCCATCGTGCATGAACCACGTGTTGTGTCGTACTTGTAAAGGCACATGTTCTAGCAGCACAGGTAGAGTATCCCGTACGAAATCATGATAACGTGCTCCATTGAGCGTAGGTGGAAGAACATACTGACGAAACTAAAATGAGCTCTAACATGGAAATTAAGCGTTTCCGGACACATGTCCACATAACATCTTTTCTTTATTTGTGTGTGAGGAATGTTTCCTGAAAGTTTGGCCATACCTTTTTGTAACACCCTGTACATAGTTAAATTTGAAAACAGGCCTGTAAATTGGCTGTGTGAAAATTATTATAACACATTATTCTTATAAACAAAGGCATTTAACGAATGATTTCGCCATATTGTCTTGTGCTTTTGATTCGGTGAGTGTGTACTCCAGTAGTCCACTACTGGCCATTCAAAAGTCCCGCCCGCAGTTTGGCAGAAAAATGGCCGCCGTATCGTCCGGTTGGCCACTCACTCCCTATACAGGCTCTCTACTAGCAAGGGCGTAGATGCAGAAACTCAGACGACTATCTCTCTGGCCGACGCAGAAACGCAGGTTGTCGAGGAAATGGAGGAGGTGACACAGCGGCCGGAAGAAGCGGACGACGAAGAGGCAGCACAAGTCACTGCTATCACTGCTATGGTCCGAGAGCAGGCTGTCAAACATGATCACGTGCCGCTGCCGGACAACCCGCGAGCGGCTAAGCTGGTGATGGACATGCTAGCGGAGTCCCTCCGAGATGGTACGTATCCGTATCTCTACCATCCATACCCTTTTACCCCTGCCAATGTTCCTAAACCCCCTCTTCCCCACCAACCATATGACTTTGGTTGGGCAGCTGCAAACATGCACAATGTCATCTCTAAAAAAGACCTTGTAACACCATAGCTGAGACACTATATACCTTTTGTTGATTCATTTAGCTTTCTATTTTGTTCAACATCCCATTGTTGAACTTCTGTAATTAGTGTACGGTTAATTCGACACTGTAATAAAGTATAATCTCTGTAATAATATGTTTTGTTTTTGTTACATAATCTCTTTGGGTATCTTTAAAATTAAATAATTTTTTATTTATATAATTTTTTGTAGACATGTCAATATGTGCAAATGTTCTTGTTTTAGTCAATATGTTTGGTTACTGTTATGTAAATTACTGATCTTCACTTAGGGTTCTTAGTTATTTTGTATGTAAAAGGTGTTGTGCTTTCCCTTGGGAACGGAACTGTGTAGCGCGCGCAAATTGTGGTTGGCCTAGGTAGAAAAGGTGGAAGAAGAGTCAGACGGGGACGAGCTACCAAACTGTCAATTGCTCATGTTAAGCTGCATATTGTGCTGGTGCCGAGAGAGGCTTTCCGTGCCACTTTCCAATGGCTCGGATGGATGGATAAAGAACTGGAGCTATTCTGGAATTGATGTCTATCATCGCCACCAAGAAATTACAGATTCCGGCAATTCCACCTGCAAATCTTCCTACCAACATGCAGTTGCCATCACATTGCGCAATCACTGTAATGGACGCTATAGTAATGTACAGTGAAGGATCAGCTCATTGGATGTTTAGTGTACTCAAATGCAAGGTAAATTTTAACTGAACTTTTGTACCTACCGTGATTTATCCTCAGTCACGTATCCACTTAGGATCCCTCCCAAGCTAAAGTGCTTACCGAGTGTCCTTTATTGAAAGAAAGTTAATGTGGCAAGAGAGTGAGCTAAACTACATGATGCTTGCAGAAAATAATTTTTCTATTAAAACTGCTTATTAATATGTTGTTGCCAACTTCAAAATTAAAAGTTCTTAAGACTGAGGATTATACAGTTTTGCTTAGTAAATGATCACATTGCTGCTTGTTGTAAATCGCTAAAGGTTAGTCAGTATCTTACAAATATGTTAATTTTGTGTATCACAGTAGTAAAAGTGGAAAACTGCAATAGTGGAAAGTTATATACTCATTCTTGCTAAGCACTTATTTCTTTTGTGTATTGAAAGTGCATATTAATAGTGCAATAGGATCCACAGGTTATCCTTTGTGCTCATGATAAATAACAATTAATAGAAAGATCACTATTTATGAAAACTGTTGTGGCGTAACAAGACAGCCACGCCACTCGGAAGTAGCCGAAAGGCACGCGTTACGCTCACGCAGATTGGCGTGAGGTCTGAAACAGGATACGTAATGAATGCTATAAAGAAAAGTACGTAGCTACTGGAATACTTAACTTTAATCCATCATTGTTGTACATCGCTCTTGACGGTACAAGTGAGACTCTTTAGATACATGCAATGTACTACTAATGGCGCCTTGCTAGGTCGTAGCCATTGACTTAGCTGAAGGCTATTCTAACTATCTGCTCTGCAAATGAGCGAGGCTTCGTCAGTGTGCATTGCTAGCTAAGTCGTCCGTACAACTGGGCGAGTGCTCGTAAGTCTCTCTAGACCTGCCGTGTGGCGGCGCTCGGTCTGCGATCACTGACAGTGGCGACACGCGGGTCCGACATGTACTAATGGACCGCGGCCGATTTAAAGCTACTACCTAGCAAGTGTGGTGTCTGGCGGTGACACCACAAAAACAATAATTTCTTTATTCAAAAGACAGTGAGAAGTAACCTGTTAGTAAATTCCAATTAACTTTCCTTCTAAATAGAATAATATTTAGTTGAGAGAGAATTAACCTGTGATCAGCTCATAATGTTGCAGTGAACTACATTTACAATTTTACGTCAGCTAGGAAAATGTTTGAAAAGTAATACTGAACCTATGTCCAATTTGGGATTCTACATTGTATATTAATAGTAATGTTATAAAGACCATTCAGTTTGAATAAGCCCTGAAAGTAATAGTGTGTATTGTTATCTGCTATGTTGTTGTTGTTGTTGTTGTGGTCTTCAGTCCTGAGACTGGTTTGATGCAGCTCTCCATGCTACTCTATCCTGTGCAAGCTTCTTCATCTCCCAGTACCTACTGCAACCTACATCCTTCTGAATCTGCTTAGTGTATTCATCTCTTGGTCTCCCCCTACGATTTTTACCCTCCACGTTGCCCTCCAATACTAGCACCACATTTCGAAAGCTTCTATTCTCTTCTTGTCCAAACTATTTACCGTCCATGTTTCACTTCCATACATGGCTACACTCCATACAAATACTTTCAGAAATGACTTCCTGACTCTTAAATCTATACTCGATGTTAACAAATTTCTCTTCTTCAGAAACGCTTTCCTTGCCATTGCCAGTCTACATTTTATATCCTCTCTACTTCGACCATCATCAGTTATTTTACTCCCTAAATAGCAAAACTCCTTTACTACTTTAAGTGTCTCATTTCCTAATCTAATACCCTCAACATCACCCGACATAATTCGACTACATTCCATTATCCTCGTTTTGCTTTTGTTGATGTTCATCTTATATCCTCCCTTCAAGACACCATCCATTTCGTTCAGCTGCTCTTCCAAGTCCTTTGCTGTCTCTGACAGAATTACAATTTCATCGGCGGACCTCAAAGTTTTTATTTCTTCTCCATGGATTTTAATACCTACTCCGAATTTTTCTTTTGTTTCCTTTACTGCTTGCTCAATATACAGATTGAATAACATCGGGGAGAGGCTACAACCCTGTCTTACTCCCTTCCCAACCACTGCTTCCCTTTCATGTCCCTCGACTCTTATAACTGCCATCTGGTTTCTGTACAAATTGTAAATAGCCTTTCGCTCCCTGTATTTTACCCCTGCCACCTTTAGAATTTGAAAGAGAGTATTCCAGTCAACATTGTCAAAATGTTTCTGTAAGTCTACAAATGCTAGAAACGTAGGTTTGCCTTTCCTTAATCTTTCTTCTAAGATAAGTCGTAAAGTCAGTATTGCCTTACGTGTTCCAGTATTTCTACGGAATCCAAACTGATCTTCCCCGAGGTCGGCTTCTACTAGTTTTTCCATTCGTCTGTAAAGAATTCGTGATAGTATTTTGCAGCTGTGGCTTATTAAACTGATTGTTCGGTAATTCTCACATCTGTCAACACCTGCTTTCTTTGCTATATTTATGCAAATAATTTGTTCAACTCTGTCAACTCCAGACTTAACGTTAACATATGCAGGTGTCAGAGTTCATTGCACTCGCGTGTGGGAAAATATAGGTTGTGTTTGTTCGTTAAAGTTACTCATACCTACTTTCTTAAACAAGAATGTTAACCGTCCAGCTCACGAGACGCGATCAGAATGCTCTGACGGAGACACGAACGGCGCACCCGCTTCCCCCTCCGACCCGCCCGCCGGCTCCTCTGTACCCAGCCTCCCACGGCCAGGTGGTGGGGGGCACATCGCAGGTATAAAGGGACCGGCATCCGCAAAGTCTCGGCACTTCGCCAGAGGATGATGAGTATGTCACTCGTCGAAACGTCGCAGTTTGAAGACACCGCCACCCGGCTGGAAGCCCGAGAACTCTTCGCCAGCTGTATACGCCGGGAAAGCATACATTCACATTTAAGAATGTTAATCATTCTCTTGCCTAATTAGGCTGGCGACCGTTTTCTTTATTCTTTAAACAGTGTAGCTAGGTAAAATATTATTTGTTACTGTTTGAATATTTACGTAATTCTGACTTCCCCTTCCGATAAGCCACCTCCGTTAGGTACAATGCGGTCAACATAACAGAATTCCTCTCAGAGGGTAACACTGCTCTGCTTCTTCATACTATAATTACTTGAATAAGAATAATTTCACTATACGAAGTGCCTTCAGCTTTGAGCTTATGGTATAGTAGTAGCAGACGGTAGTGTTATACGTGGCTTTTCCGTGACAGGACTGCTTTGTTCTGTTGAAGCAAGTAATAAATCAAATTTGGTATTTGATTGCATAAGCTACATAAATGCGGTTGCAGTGTTATAACCTAGCTCTGATTAATTCCCATCCGATCTGCACGCCCCGGGATTGGCAATGCATCATAGATGTGGTACCAAGAGTCAGGACCAAGAAGAAACATCGCTAGATCTACAAGCACATACCAGTTATTTTATCCTGCTTTGCTCGGGCAAGTCCAGTTTTTCACTTGCCCCAGTTACAACTTCAACCCATTATTTTGGAGTAAATGTCATAGGACAAAGACTCCTCTTTTTCTTAGGCAACCTCTGGGAGGCTGTCATTCACAGTGAGAAAGGAGAGAGTGCTGGATCCGGTTACTTGGCTAGTCAGTCAGAGATTCCGGCTAGCTTAACATGATGATTTTTGCAAACATCATTGGAAGAACAGCGATGTCTGTGCAATGCTTTTTAAAACAGAATGACATTTTCACTCTGCAGCGGAGTGTGTGCTGATACGAAACTTCCTGGCAGATGAAAACTGTGTGCCGGACCGAGACTCGAACTCTGGACTTTTGCCTTTCGCGGGAAAGTGCTCTACCAACTGAGCTACCCAAGCACGACTCACGCCCCGTCCTCATAGCTTTACTTCTGCCAATACCTCGCCTCCTTCCTTCCAAACTTTGCAGAAGCTCTCCTGCGAACCTTGCAGAACTAGCATCATATCAGCGCACACTCCGCTGCAGAGTGAAAATCTCATTCTGGAAACATCCCCCAGGCTGTGGCTAAGCCATGTCTCCGTAGTATCCTTTCTTTCAGTAGTGCTAGTTCTGCAAGGTTCGCAGGAGAGCTTCTGCAATGTTTGGAAGGCAGGAGACGAGGTACTGGCAGAAGTAAAGCTGTGAGGACGGGGCGTGAGTCGTGCTTGGGTGGCTCAATTGATAGAGCACATGCCTGCGAAAGGCAAAGGTCCCGAGTTCGAGTCTCGGTCCTTTTTAAAACAGTCTTGGTGGCATAAAAACAATTTTTTTGCTGGTGACCAGTTTCGCTCTAGTTTTGGACCATCTTCAGACTATTCCCCAATGGGGGCCAAAGGAGATGGTGAACGGTGCAAGTTAGGTCTGCTGAGGGACGAATCGATGTCTGTGTCTCAGCAGGTGGTAGCTGCTCTGTTCAACAAGTGGGCCTGATACCACTGGAGAATGATGGTTTAAAAATAGACTGAAACCGGTCCACATGATAATAAATGTTTTTGTGTGATCAAGACTGTTTTAATTTTTAACTTTAGAACAATGACATATTGGTATGTACAGGGTGACAGTTATTGAACGATATGAAATGAAATCGTCATAACTTCTGAACGGTTGCGTCAGGACGATCAAACTGCAAGGCTGGCCGCGGGGCCTGATGGAAATTAGTAGGCGCATGCATGGTTTGGCTTAGCGATGAAGCCCACTTTCATTTGGATGGGTCGGTCAATAAGCAAAACTGGCGCTTTTGGGGGACTGAGAATCAGCATTTCGCGATCGAGAAGTCTCTTCACCCTCAACGGGTAACTGTTTGGTGTGCAATGTCCAGTCGCGGAGTAATCGGTGCGGTTTTCCTTGATGACATTATGACTACCGCATGGTACGTGAAGGTTTTGGAAGATCATTTCATTCCTATTCTCCAAAATTACCTTGATATCGACACGTTGTGGTTCATCCAAGACGGAGCTCGACTCTATCGAAGCAGGAGAGTGTGTGTTGTCCTGGAGGAGCACTTTGGGGACCGCATTTTGGCTCTGGGGTACCCACAGGCCAGTGGTACGGGCCTCGATTGGCCGCCATATTCTCCGGATCTGAACACATGCGACTCCGTTTCATTGGGCTATATTAAGGACAAGGTGTACAGCTATAACCCCAGAACCGTTGCTGAGCTGAAAACAGCCATTCAGGAGCTCTTCTACAGCATCGATGTTTCGACACCTTAGCGGATCATGCAGGAGAATTTCGCTACTCGTCTGCGCCACATCATCGTTAATGGTGGCAGGCATATCCAAGAGTTCGCAACCTAACTCAGAATATCTTTAGCGACGCTTACATGTTGAATAAAGTGTGTGCACGTCGTAGTTTGTAACTAATTTAGGTTTTTTTTCATATGGTTGAAGAATTGTCACCCAATATTTTGTGTTGATGAAGGGCAATAAACAAAAATCTCTTGAATTTAAAAAGAAGGTAAAAGATTCTACGTGAAAATTCCGTTTGTAATTGTGTAGAAACGTATCGAAAACCTTTATAAGCATATAATTACTGACAGTTAGCTTCAGAAATTTTCCTGCAAATACCACGTGGTCATAATTAAAGTGCAGCACCCCACGGAGGTTCAGTGTGGGCTTTAATTGTCATACGGCAGTGAAATTGGGTAGATAAGCTGATGCGTTAATGCGGAACCGGTTTGTGCTGGAAAAAATAGTTCCAGTTTTGGGCACCAGGTGCAAATTTTGCGCTGTTAATGCAACAAAAGCTGTCGATTCCACATGTAACGGAGAGACGCTCAGTAGCTCGGTACGGGCTTTTGTTGAAGTTTCGAGAACATACCTTCATCGAGGAGTCAAGCAGTATATTTGCTCTCTCCTACGTATATCTCGCGAAGAGACCATGAGGATATAATCAGAGAGATTAGAGCCCACACTGAGGCATACTGACAGTCTTTCTTTACACGAACAATACGAGACTGGAATAGAAGGGAGAACCGATAGAGGTACTCAAAGTAACCTCCGCCACACACCGTCAGGTGGCTTGCGGAGTATGGATATAGATGTAGATGTAGATTAGGAATGGGACGCGGGCAGAAATTATCAAACAAGTGAGAAAGGCATAATGTTAACTTTATTATTAACCGTCGCTTACACTATTTGTTCAGTATGGATATGCTGGCCTTCGGATCAGACTGAGACCGAGCGCGTCCTTGGCAAACACGTTCTTTTAGATACCTCCGCGCCGAAAGTCAGATGGATTCACATTAGATGATCTTGCAGACCATGCATCACTGGATACCCGACAGGTCCTCTGTGTGTATTCTCTTCAGAGAACGAACTGCGAACAAAAGTGCTCGTGAATCCACACACGGTGAGTGCAGCACAACTCGCGGTTTAACAGCACCACAAATACGGCAGTTCTGTGCATTCAATGCACCATGTAGTGTTGGATGTACCTCGTCGTACGACAGAATATTGCCAGGCCACATGTCATCAACTTCGATCTGCGCCAGAAACCGAGGGACTAATTGAGAACATTGCTGCGGATTATGAGGTTTCAGTTGCTGCGATGTCTGGTTCTTTTTGATCTCGGAATGGACAATTCTCGTGACATTGCATGAACACTAGAATTATCCGGAGCATGTGCTGCAAGGTCAGTTGTTAATAACTTCCATCGGGATAGGACACCCTTCGCTCTTCTCTTCCAGGAACCGCACCAAACTCACCTGTGTTTTCAAATTTCATTTTCATCTTCTTCATTTAATGACACCAGTCCTCTCCTCAGACTTTCAGTCGCTGACACTCTCTCAATGCAGCATTAAAATTGCTACCGTTCACGTGAAATAATTTCACTAACAGTGTACGGTCTCTCTTCGCTATAGCCATACTGTTCACTCACATTATGGTCTGTCAAATGACAGCATGGATGGCATACCGTCATATAAACTGTGTACAACACCAGACTTGTAGCTGCTGGAGAAGACTAGAACTCATTTACTCTCGTATAAATCTGTTCTGCATAAACACATTAGCACGTCTACCACGTTTCGCTGCCACACGATAGTTACAGCCCACAACGACCACCTAGAGTGGCATAACCACCCCGTATTTGTCTTTTTCTCATGTACAAAATCGAGGGGCATAATGTCGATGAGGAAAGAAACACTACGAAGTCTTGAACTATGAAAAGAGAACTGCAGATACACATGAAAATTCAGAGACATAACAAATACAGCAAGTATGAGGAGAAAATATGCAGTGAAGATTAGTATTTCGTGATACTACAGTGTCGGGGAAAAAATATGTACCACCTTCAGCTTTATCCTTCTCTCGAGACTAAAATGCTTCACCGGGATAGGACAAATTCGATTAAGTCTTCGTAGTTCTTCTGAAGATTTGACTGAAATAAAGTGGAAGCAAAGTCAGCTTAGATCAGTAGTATTGAGACGTACGTCAAGTTGTATTTTATACTTTTCACGAAATATAACATTGTTGTAGCGTGATTAACGTATAATTTCATTTTTAGTTCCACAATTATTTTACTTATTGTCTGTTGACAATGTATTAACTTATGGAGAATGCATAAAGAGCAGCAGCACTCTTGTAGTACTACTACTGCAGAACGAAATAAATGTACAGTTTCATTTTTAAAAAATGAATTTGAAATGTATCTTGGTGGTTAATGTGGTTATGATAACCCATCGTTTCCTATTTTATGAGGCTGTAGTGACTATTTGTCAATGTAAGAATAGCTTATCATTATCTTTAGCAAAAAAATAAATATGTAAACAGAAATACATGCCTGGCTGGGGGACGAAATATTCATCATTTTGATTTGCAGCTCCTTGTGTTGTTGGCCTTGTTTTCAGTTAAAATTGTTGGATGTGGGGTCCGCCACTTATGCAAAACATCGTTTTTTCTCAGTAGTCAAACATGTTTCGGCACCACTGTGCCATCATCAGTGGGTTTTCGTTTTTATTTATTCTTTACATTTGGTGTGCATGAGTTCTCTGGATCACCTGTGTGTTAATTACTACAGGTAGCTTGTCATGTTTTCGTGTGGCAAGCACTTCCACGCACTGACTGGGCTGGGACACACAACAAACCACACTCACACTGTGTTTTGGTGAAGTGAAAAGTGTTTTACTACGTTATTTTGTGGAAAATACTTGTTATATTTACGTGTGCAACACAAGACCTCAGCTTGATGCGGAGAATGGAAGTGCTTGTCACACGAAAACATGACAAGCTACCTGTAGTAATTAACACACAAGTGATCCATAAAACTCATGCACACCAAATGTAAATAATAAAAAAAATAAAAACCCACTGATGATGGCACAGTGGTGCCGAAACATGTTTGAGTACTGAGAAGAAACGGTGTTTTGCATAGCTGGCGGACCTCACATCCAAGAAATACATGACTTATCATATACTTGTATGTCGGATTTGTGGAAGCGACACTAGTTGGAGACCACAGAGGTTGTCTGTTTAAAATTTCCTTCCTCCCTGTTCAGCCAAGGAAGTGGTTGTTCATAAACTACTGACCTTACTTTTCCTCAGTTCCTCACTTGATAAACCACTGTTTCAGACTTCTCTCGCAACTGTGTCTGCACAACATGTTAGCGAGATGAGACACTCTTTAGCACAAGAAGCAAATTTTAACATGGCAGCCAGAGAACTTTATAAGTTTCACTAAAAATTCACTACTCATGACACTTCTCTGACAGTTACAAGTGGTTAACACGCCAGGCGAAAAAAATCGCTGCATGTTCGAGGGAATTCTTTTCAGATATTAAGCAAATGGTTTGAATGGTCACCATTCAAGTGTGGGTGTGAAGGGGGCCCACTTAATATTTACACAAAATATGAGTGTAGACTTCAGTTTAAAACTGCACTTCCCCTCTAGCATCCGGCCTTTCCCCTACAACACCTGCCCATAACCCCCCACCACTACCACTCTCCCCACATGTGCCCTGCCGTCTACGCACCTACCGGCCATGGCATGGCATACTTGTAACTGACAAGATGTGATAAGCACTGGGCCAGAATGGAGTGGTTGGCCTGATTCGTCTAAACCAGCATAGCAGTTCAAAGTTATCGCCTGACTGCAGCTGTGGTATTAAGGAGAAGAAGCTGTCAGTTGGTGGATAGCCAACAATACAAAGCCTTCTTCAGAGCTGGTGGGCCGAAGAGCTGAGACTGGTATTTCACTGACAGTCATTTTGGGGTGTGGCCAGTGAGCGTGGACACAAAGAATCCAGGAGGGTCGTTGGTGTCTTTTCCCGAAAAGTACAGCGCTCCTAGAGGAGATGTAGACAAGGGCTTCAATATAAGAAGAGCAGCGTTGACAGTGAGCTTTAGTGACCAAAATTAGTATTTTGATCGATTAAGTGATGCAAGTTAGTGTATAAGGTAACCAATTTTGATTCAGATTGCAAATGACTATATGTGCAGTGTAGTGTGTTGAGATTACTGTCTGCTGGCATTTTGGGCATCTACATCTACATGGATACTCTGCAAATCACATTCAAGTGCCTGGCAGAGGGTTCATCGAACCACCTTCACAATTCTCTATTATCCCAATCTCGCGTAGCGCGTGGAAAGAATGAACACATATATCTTCCTGTACGAGCTCTGATTTCCCTTATTTTATCGTGGTGATCGTTCCTCCCTATGTAGGTCGGTGTCAACAAAATATTTTCGCGACGGAAAACGCCTTTCTTTCAATGATTTCCAGCCCAAATCCTGTATCATTTTTGTGACACTCTCTCCCATATTTCGCGATAATACAAAACGTGCTGCCTTTCTTTGAACTTTTTCGATGTACTCCGTCAGTCCTGCCTGGTATGCACTTGTTTTCTCAAAGCACGAACCATGGTTGATGTTCTTATTAGAGTGTCAGTGTAACCGAAATTATATATGCCATTGTACAGATAATCGTTATTGATAAATTTGTTTAGGTACTGTTTTAGTGGATTGTTAGTAGTGTTGGTTTAGTGGGTAGCTAGTGAAAGGAGTGGTTAGTAGATCTAAATTTAGTTTGAGTGTAAATGTAAGACCCCTCAGTGGGCTCCCATCTAGGGAGTAAAAGGGGTAGCGGTTGTGGTTTCCTGGGCTGTTTTGCATTACTTCCAATTACTGATATGAAACTCCTTCTGCTTTCTTTCCTGTCGGCCTTTCTTGGCCAACTCATGTTTTTTCGGCCCCAACGGTATTCGGTTTCAAGGCCTGAGAGAATCTTTCATTATTAGAGACGATTAGCAGATAAAATAAGATTAACGCAGAGGACATTAATTCAGGGGATAATGTAAATCAGGGTTGCGAGAAAATCAAAGAAAGTATTGATACAGCAGCTCAGGAAGCAGTAGGTACACGAACTGTAAAAAAATGAAAGGAAAACAATCAGAACACCATGGTTTTGCATAAAGACACGTGTAAAAAGAGGTGTCCCTATTTGAAAGATAGAACACTCAAAACACAAGATAATTTGAAGATCAAAAAGCAGTTCGTAACGAGTGTTTTAAGAAGGAACGCTAAAAACACTTTTCTAAAAATGTAGAACGTGACTTCTATGGGCCGCAGACACAAATGTGGAAAGAACGGAGGAAATAAATGGAATTTTAAAAGTGAAGAAATAAATGAGGTATCATGGGTTAAATATTTAACGAAGTTGTTCAAAGGTAAAAAGAAACTACCAGTAAACGAAAAGATATCAGAGATCAGCGTCCAGGTGAATGATGATGTAACTGTTTCACACACAGCGGTAGAGAAAAATCTCCAGGGAAAGATTGGATACCCAATGAATTACAGAAGTATGGAGGATATCAACTAAGGATATCAACTAAATGAACAACTGGCCAAGTAATAATATTTCAAATGAATGGAGAACTAATATCACTATTCTCATGCAGAAGAAAGGAATATGAAAGACCGCTGCCGTTGCAGAGTGATAAATCTACTGATTCAATTCTTAAACTCATAAAAAACATAATAGGACACAGAATAGAAAACATTATAACTCTTTCAGAGGGGCAGTATTGTTTCATATTCGGTACGTTACGCACAGACACAGTATTCATTCCTAGACAGATTATAGAGAAGTTAGTCGAATACAACTGACCACCTTGTCTTTTCGGTAGAGGAATAGATGTCATAAACCTACTCTGTAGTGGGGGAATTACTTCCAACTTAATAAAAACAAATGAAGACATTTACTCCAACAACTACATCGAAGCGAAAATTTGTTCCAGGTTACATTACTGTGTACCATTTAATACTGGTGTTAGACAAGGTGACTCTTTCTGGATTCTGATAGCAAACAGTATGGCAACCTGCAGGAACTTTTACATATGTTTAACGTGGCAGCCATAAACCTAAATATGGCGATACTCATTCAGACAATTGAATGTGTGACTGTCTGTGGAACCAACTGATGCAAACTGGAAGTAGATGAAGAAATTATTCACCAGGTATTGACATTTTAGTATTGAATAGTCCAGCAGTGAACACGCACAAAAGAAAGTTAGAGAATAAGTAGCAAAAGCAAGAAAAGTGACAATTTGGAAAAAAAAGCGAACCTCAAGGAGAAGATGCAAGGTCAAGAAAATGGTTCAAATGGCTCTGAGCACTATGGGACTTAACTTCTAAGGTCATCAGTCCCCTAGAACTTAGAACTACTTAAACCTAACTAACCTAAGGACATCACACACATTCATGCCCGAGGCAGGATTCGAACCTGCGACCGTAGCGGTCACGCGGTTCCAGACTGTAGCGCCTTTAACCGCTTGGCAACCTCGGCCGGCAAGGTCAAGAATATACAAAATAATAGGGAGACCAATTACAAGATACACAGCTGAGAGGAGAGCTGAAACATCAAAAACTAGAAGACTTTTGGAAACCACGGAAATGAGTGTTCTGCACATACTGAGAGACTCTGAGACGTGAAAGCATTGGAAAAAATGGAAATTGGACTGGGGATATAAATCATCAGCTGGCAAAAGAAATATAGGCCGTCCAAAAAAAAAGATGGAGTGAGAATCTCAACGTAGACTATGGTGTACAGAAGGAAACGGGCTTTCGCCTAGGAGGAAAGGAGAGATAAAAGTAAATAACAAAACCCAACTCAGAAAAAGGTCAGGTTTTCCTGATTTATTACTCGCCTTAGTGGTTATGCGTAGAAGATATATTCATTTTCGATTATGGTATCGATTATTGTGCTTTTGCATAGGAAAAAAAATGGTTCAAATGGCTCTGAGCACTATGGGACTCAACTGCTGTGGTCATTAGTCCCCTAGAACTTAGAACTACTTAAACCTAACTAACCTAAAGACATCACACACAACCATGCCCGAGGCAGCATTCGAACCTGCGACCGTAGCAGTCGCACGGTTCCGGACTGCGCGCCTAGAACCGCGAGACCACCGCGGCCGGCTTTGCATAGGAGAATGTATATTGTGAACTGTTGTGTTGTTATTGTTAGCCCAAATTTTAATGGTACTGGGGCGAGGATTATGTTAAATTCTGTTATCATTGTACTGAAACAAATTTGTTCTTTTATTGTGTTCCTTTTATGCCCTGGCTTCAGAAGCTATAGTTGACAGAGAAGTAGCGGCTACGATCACGAAGACTGACAACAGCCGGGGAGGAGTGTGTTGACTCCAAGCCTCTCTTTATCCGCATCCAGTGACGCCCATCGGTTGACGATGACACAGTGGTCGGTCGTTACCGTTCGGTCTTCCGAGGCCTGTTCGAACGGAGATTTCAGAAGCTATAATTGGGCTGCATATTAAGTTCATTTCTATTACTATTTTGTTAATTGTCCAGAAAGATTTGTATATACTAACACCTTCATCCGTGTATTTAGAACTCTTTATTAAAATGCGACCCGTTTTGGTGACGCACTACTGACTGCTCCGTCATCAGGCTCCTAATTTGGCAGAAATGGGACCTAGAGCAGACTGTACATGCTGCCATAACAGGGGATAAAAGGCAAGTCGGTGTCCGCAGACCGGCTCATGCATGAAGTGACCGTTACACACAACTTCTAGCGACTGATGAAATTACTTTCTGAGTAGTAACTGTAGGGTGCTTCACAGCTGACGGTGTTGTATCGGTAACAACGACCATATTAAACGACAATCGACGCTAACGTTATACATCTGCGAGAAATTTTTGAGAAGTTGTGACCGTGATATAGCCTAATGGAAACAGAACAGTCAAAATGGGATTCGTTTCCGACACACTCCAGCAGAGTATAACTAACAGTGAACTGGTGGGTCAGGGAATAGACGTTCTCCCAGAAGAAAAGTATTAATATCGGTCGCCAGCCTAATTAGGCATTCTTGTGTCACCCCGTGTAATAAAGCAGAAGGCAGCGCGAAGGCTAACCTAACATTCCTTGACACTCACACACTTAACTCTGTACACCCGTTCACACTACAACACAGTAACCTAACCTTGCAGATAAATGTACTACTAACTTGAAAATCAGACAAACAGCTACCCAATGAGATAGCAAACACTAAAATATCCCTCTCAACAACACGTACCTTAAATGAAGTAGATGCAACAGTTTATGGGACCAATTGCCCACACACATGAAACTAGTAGCAATACTGAACAGGAAAGACCATGAAATGATTCTGATTTAAATCAAGAGCTCTGTTAATGAGCATACTCTATAAAATCATTGCTTAGTACAGTGTCTCTATACCTGTGCATTAACCAACTTGCATTAGAACAGCTAGTACAGTAAATATTTATTTCTTAAAGTCGGTTTGAAGCAATTAAACAGAATGAAAATCTAACTATACTGGTTCTGAAGGAGCATTTGCTTTTCTTCCTTATTTATTATGTAAAGCATAACAAACTGTAACTCTCTAAATAACAAATGTGGTTTGATAAGCAGTCTTTTAACCTACTCAAAAAATAATTGGCAACACAACATTAAATTCAAGTTCAACCACTTTCACATGAAATGAACACATAAAATTTTGTAATTCTGAACAAAGTGCATAAATGCTAGAATAAATAATCTTTTTCATTTCAAATTAATTTTACTATTTTTAGGCAGCTTTTCATGTAAGGCAAATTAAGAAAATAACTGCAGATTAATTTAAAATTGCGCTGGAAGTGGAGTATTTTTCAAAGTATAAAACTGAACCTTTAACACTGTAACTCCACATATTAGAGCGCGATCATAACTATTTTTACAGCTACCAAATAAGTCTTTCCATAATAAATTCGGACACTCGGAATTAAATTCACTAGGATAGGATTCCAGTTCAGGTTTGTGATTTGGGATAGTCGCCGGTGCAAGATGGAGTTTTTAGCAATACCAAGATTATTATTAAAATCAACCAAATTTCACAAATATCTGGTCCATTTACAGAGTGCCAAATACAAACAATTTAGTGGAAAGCTGGTGGTGTAATTTGGAGTGGCAGTTAACCTGGCGGCGATGCAGTCATGGCAGTACGGTCGGCGTCGCCCTATCACTGATCTTCTTGGCGTCGGAATTATATTCTTATAGTGCCAAAAACCAAGCCATGATAATATTATTACCAAATACAGCATCCGAGGCTCAGAAATACTGCTCTTAGCTTTTCTGGCCTCAAAACTCCAAGAATGATCCGCTAGTGCTAGCGAGATATTAACCACAGGACTGACATCTTGGGTTGTCGGGTGTTCTGCCGGATATCAGCGTCGTACTTGCACGATATTTCAGTCACGTAGCTCGTAACCTTCATCAGGTGCGACCTGAGACTGCTCCTCGAGTGCACCTGGTCCAGTATTTATGCCTATTGCCTTCCCCCTCCGCCAACGGCTGCAGGCGCTTCCTCTGTGGTCCGCGCCCATTCCCTGCGACCTGCTGGAGCGTTGCTGCTCCGTTTTCCGTCCGCTGCGGTTCTAGGTGTTCCCTCTGCGGTCCGCGCCCACCAACCCCGCTCCTGGGGGTTTCATCTACGGTCTGGGGTACCAAGCGTTCCCCCTGCGGTCCACGCCCGCTCACCACGACCTGTTGGAGCGTTGCCGCTCCGTTTTTCGTCCTCTGCGGCTCTGGATGTTCCCTCTGCGGTCCGCGCCCACCAGTCCCACTTCTGGGTGTTCCATCTTCGGTCTGGTGCTCCTGGCAGTCCGTCAGGGGCTCGTTTTCCATCTCCATGTCTCTGGTTCTTCTGTTTGTGCAGTGTTGCAGCTGGCCCCGTTGCTCCTTTAACAATTCCAGAGCCGGATCCCAGGCTCTGCTTAGCTGGTACCCTGTGTCACGGTTCATAAGATCGTCAGCCATTTTAATTTCTATCGATTCTCTTATAACACTGTCCCAAAATCTGGGTGTTTGTGCTAGAATCCTGGTATCCTCATACTTCATGGCATGATCTAGTTCTAGACAGTGTTCAGCAATGGCTGACTTAGTCACCTGTCTTAATCTAGTGTGCCTCTGATGTTCTTTGCACCTGATCTCCACAGTTCTTGTCGTCTGGCCAATGTAGGACCTGCCACATTGACAAGGTATATTGTAAATCCCTGGTTTTCGTAACCCCAGGTCGTCTTTGACACTCCCCAGCAGTCCCCCAATCTTGTTGGATGGACAGAAAACACACTTGATATTGTGTTTACGGAGGATCCTACTGATTCTGGCAGAAATAGAGCCAGCATAGGGCAGATATGCCACCTTCTTTGTTTCATCTTGGTCTTCTTCAGGAACCTGTGGTATGGTGGCTGGTTGGAGTGCCCTCTCAATTTGTCTGTCCGTGTATCCATTCTTGGAGAAAACTGTTTTGAGACGTTCTATCTCTATAGGTAGATTCTCTTGGTCTGACAGGGCATGTGCTCTGTGGACCAAAGTCTTCAGAACCCCATTCTTCTGTGCAGGGTGGTGACAGCTGCTGGCCTGCAGATATAAATCAGTGTGTGTTGGTTTTCGGTACACACTGTGGCCAATTGATCCATCTGCTTTCCTCTGGACTAGTACATCCAGAAATGGCAGCTGGCCATTCTTCTCCAGTTCCATGGTGAACTTGATATTAGGGTGGCATGAGTTAAGATGTTCAAGAAACTCATTGAGCCTGTCCATCCCATGTGGCCCATAAATACTGGACCAGGTCCACTCGAGGAGCAGTCTCAGGTCGCACCTGATGAAGGTTACGAGCTACGTGACTGAAATATCGTGCAAGTACGACGCTGATATCCGGAAGAACACCCGACAACCCAAGATGTCATTAGATCGCCGGGAAAGCCTGAAGAGTTACAACCACAGGACTACTCAGCCCAGACTCCTTACGCGTCACAGAGGACGAGTTGCCACTTGCGCGCCAACCACACCTTTTCCACTCTGCCAGGCTACTTCCGTAGCTGCGGGGCTTCCCCACATCTCTTACATTCAACCCTACGTTCCCTAACTACGGACCAAGTCATTTACAGTACATTATATAACAATGATCCTAGTAGTTATTTAAAGCCACAAGCATAATTTGAAAATCGTTCAAAAGGTCGCGTAACTGAAATACGTACACATAGTCAAAGAATTTCCGTGACAGGTAGAACATTCTACATAAGCAAGACTACATCTGAGTAAATTAGCTTACCATGTCTATTTTCATTCTCTGCTTTCGTATGGCATCATATTCTGGGGTAACTCATCATTGAGTAAAAGAGTGTTCATTGCACAAAAGCGTGTAATCAGAATAATTGCTGGAGCTCATCCAAGATCATCCTGCAGACACTTATTTAAAGAGCTAGAGATCTTCACTGTAGCCTCACAATATACACTCCTAGAAATGGAAAAAAGAACACATTGACACCGGTGTGTCAGACCCACCATACTTGCTCCGGACACTGCGAGAGGGCTGTACAAGCAATGATCACACGCACGGCACAGCGGACACACCAGGAACCGCTGTGTTGGCCGTCGAATGGCACTAGCTGCGCAGCATTTGTGCACCGCCGCCGTCAGTGTGAGCCAGTTTGCCGTGGCATACGGAGCTCCATCGCAGTCTTTAACACTGGTAGCATGCCGCGACAGCGTGGACGTGGACCGTATGTGCAGTTGACGGACTTTGAGCGAGGGCGTATAGTGGGCATGCGGGAGGCCGGGTGGACGTACCGCCGAATGGCTCAACACGTGGGGCGTGAGGTCTCCACAGTACATCGATGTTGTCGCCAGTGGTCGGCGGAAGGTGCACGTGCCCGTCGACCCGGGACCGGACCGCAGCGACGCACGGATGCACGCCAAGACCGTAGGATCCTATGCAGTGCCGTAGGGGACCGCACCGCCTCTTCCCAGCAAATTAGGGACACTGTTGCTCCTGGGGTATCGGCGAGGACCATTCGCAACCGTCTCCATGAAGCTGGGCTACGGTCCCGCACACCGTTAGGCCGTCTTCCGCTCACGCCCCAACATCGTGCAGCCCGCCTCCAGTGGTGTCGCGACAGGCGTGAATGGAGGAACGAATGGAGACGTGTCGTCTTCAGCGATGAGAGTCGCTTCTGCCTTGGTGCCAATGATGGTCGTATGCGTGTTTGGCGCCGTGCAGGTGAGCGCCACAATCAGGACTGCATACGACCGAGGCACACAGGGCCAACACCCGGCATCATGGTGTGAGGAGCGATCTCCTACACTGGCCGTACACCACTGGTGATCGTCGAGGGGACACTGAATAGTGCACGGTACATCCAAACCCTCATCGAACCCATCGTTCTACCATTCCTAGACCGGCAAGGGAACTTGCTGTTCCAACAGGACAATGCACGTCCGCATGTATCCCGTGCCACCCAACGTGCTCTAGAAGGTGTAAGTCAACTACCCTGGCCAGCAAGATCTCCGGATCTGTCCCCCATTGAGCATGTTTGGAACTGGATGAAGCGTCGTCTCACGCGGTCTGCACGTCCAGCACGAACGCTGGTCCAACTGAGGCGCCAGGTGGAAATGGCATGGCAAGCCGTTCCACAGGACTACATCCAGCATCTCTACGATCGTCTCCATGGGAGAATAGCAGCCTGCATTGCTGCGAAAGGTGGATATACACTGTACTAGTGCCGACATTGTGCATGCTCTGTTGCCTGTGTCTATGTGCCTGTGGTTCTGTCAGTGTGATCATGTGATGTATCTGACCCCAGGAATGTGTCAATAAAGTTTCCCCTTCCTGGGACAATGAATTCACGGTGTTCTTATTTCAATTTCCAGGAGTGTATATATTCACTTATGAAATTTGTTATTAACAATCCAAACGAATTGAAAAGTAATAGCAGTGTACATGGCTACAGCACTTGGAGAAAGGATGATCTTCGCTACTCAAGGTTAAATCTAACTTTGGCTCGTAAGGGGGTAAATTGTGCTGCCACAAAAGTCTTTGGTCATTTACCTAATGGCATCAAAAGTCTGACAGATAGACATGTCAGCATTTAAAAGGAAATTAAAAGAATTTATTAATGGCAACTCCTTCTACACATTAGATGAATTTTTGGGTATAGTAAGTGGGTAATTTCCCAAACCCCCACAAAAAATTATTAAGTGTCATGTAATATTTTGTGTAATGTAATATCTTGTATAGACACCTCTTATTAATCTGACACTTTCCACATCATTACGAAGTGTCGTATTCATGATCTATGGAACAAGTACTAATCTAATTTGCAAACTGACATAGAAATATCGAGACAGATACAAAAATAGGTCGAAAAATAGCTATTACAGTGTTACCATTACTTCTCAGATAACTTGGGTTTAATAGATTTTTTTGGCAAAATAAGCGCCTCACCGACATAACCCCCAGCCCGAACCCCATTGCACCCAAATCCTACACAATAAAATGATCTGCAGTAAGCGAATTATTGTACATAAGTACACCAAATTAAGCTCTTTCGGACGGCACGTTCAGACAATTCAGTGTAACTGCAACAAAGCAGAGGAGAGTTTTACTTGAGCTTTGGTGCAGAGCACAAAGTAAAAGGTAAAGGCACTGCCCGTGCTCCACAACAACAACAAGACTCTGCAAGCAACGGCAGCCAAACCTAGCGGAACGCCTCGGCCGGCACCGCTTTGTGCAGTGCGCGCTGCTACCCCTGTGTTGTGCTCCAGACCGTATGGCCAACGCACTGCCTCGTTGCTCTTTCGTCCTCTCGTGTAAGCCGGCAGCTGGGCGCGCCTTCCTCGTGCTGCTGCCTAGACGAGCTCTCGTTCCTGTGCCCCCAGCCACACTACACACGGTCGCTGGTTTCTCAGCACCGGTGGCGCTGGCTGTGACCTGTCGTGTGATCATTCCAGTCATGGAGGTAAGAATAAGGGGAGATGGCGCTACGTATCCCAGCCGTACTACGTTTTGAAGCCATGGGGGCGTGGCTCGCTGCCATGACACTCTGACCAAAACATTGCCAGTGTGCTATAGCGCTGCGTGTATTACAGTCGCTAATTGCACCATATACGCATGTAAAGTCATCCGATTGGTTGTTTCAAAGTTTTTGTTCAAAATAAAATCTCGTAAAAGCGAAATTCCGCGTTTCTTCTGATTAAAAATAGTTTTTAATGTAATATTACGAATAGCTAGCCTTCAATGTAAACGATACAAATTTGTTAATTCAGTAATAAACGTGTATCACAAACTAAATAATAGAAACTGAAAACTAAGTTAGCTATACCCTCCCTCCAAAGCCCCATAAATACATCTTGTTTGTAATACGTACTGGGACATTTCAGTTACGTTACACTACTGGGAAACACTGTTCATTACCACCAATATTTACTGTAATACGGTACATAGAATGGCAAATCTACACAGTGTCCTGTTTAGGCCTATATTTTACGCCAGTTAATGTTGTGTTAGCTTTTAATTTGGTACATGATGAAGACAAAGTGAGTTACTGAACACTTCGATTATCGACGATACGTACGTATTATACTGAAACGTGAACTTGAAAACTAAGAATTTAATTCTTTGAATTAACATACCTTTTGCAAATGTTTTGGGTGTGTAGGGAAAACTGATGGTACAGTATTTTCTCGGAGCCTTACTGTTGAAAGGGAAGTTCGGTCTATGTCCTCTTCTCGGAAATGCTGAGAACATATAGTGCTCCATTTATACGCACGCCAATTCTTCCTCCTCACGGCATTCTCCCATAGAGCTTTCCGACTTTCATTTTTAGGAAATCTAAAATCATACAGGAGAAAAACACGCTATAGTACAAGGACCGATGTAGCACACGTTCATTCACAATGAAGTTGTAAAATCACACTTAACGAGACAACTTACACATGAAATGTTATTCCCTTCGATTTCGCATCACAATCAGAACGATTCGTACATCCGAACACCACACAAGTCACCATAATAGCGCAAAATCCTTCCAAAAGCGAGCGACAAGCCTATGCACACAAGCTTACAGCAGCAATGCTTTGGTCGGATTGAGATGGCTACCCTCAGCTTCACATAGCTTCACAGCTGTGACGTCACGGCGTGTCCCTCTATTCTTACCTCCATGATTCCAGTGCCCTCTCTTCCGCAGCGAGAAAACTGCCAGGAACTTTGGTGCCACCTGCTGAGCTGGGCAGGATCGGAACTGTGCCACAATAGTCACAGCTACAGTTGTAAAACTACCGTAGATTATCACAAGTAAGCGAGCTCTGACGGCTCTTTTCACTAGCGGTAACTTGTAGCTGGTATCTCACCAGCGGACGCGGATGCCCTGTCTGCATTGCGTAATTTTAACGTAACGAGTCTTAATCTGCTGACAAGCATTCTCTCTCAAAAATTGACAATGGTTAATGTTGTTATTGTTATGTAACCTGCCCAGTTGTCACGCAAAGCTATATCAGGCCCTACTTCTTATCTAGATTTCTTTTCTTTTTTCTTTTACTAAAAATTGATCTTTGTTTTAAAATTCTTATGCAAGAGGACAAGCTGTTCTAAGTTTTAATATTTGTATTCACGATGTTTTAGAAGGTGGTGGGCTCTCTGGTATTACTATTTTCCACCTCTTTCAAGAGTGTTTTGAGCTTCGGCTTATGGTGAGACCCTACCCAGTTGTTTATTATATTTCTTCTTTGGAAGGAATTACAGCCCCCTTTCTGTAGCTCTCTGTTCGCGAAACGTATTTCCTAGGGCGTATCAACTTATTGGAAACGCTCTATAAGTGCAATCATGGTTAAACCATAATTTTACTTGTCGTATAATCCAGAGAGACGCTTAGCGTTCTTGTTTGTTAGCAGCACTTAACTGAGCTGCTGGGAGAGTGTTCCGTGTCGGCTGCTTGTCGCCGCGTGGGCCCGGCCTACTTGCGGCCATGTGCCCATTTCCTAGTGCGGCTCGCTGTTTGTTTACAGTTGCGCAGCCTAGCTGTTTGTGCTCAAATTGAATATCTTATCTAATCTGATCAGTACTGTAAACGAAATTTTGCTATCGGCCAAGACACCTTTGATTAACCGGCTCTTTAATGTTTCATACATATTGTAGCCTCGTTCTAAATTTTATTGTAATTTTTTTGGTGTAAATCTTTGGGTAATCCCAATGTTATCTTTGTTAATATTTATCTTTTGGGGGTTCCGCCTCATGTCTTGAACTTGAATTCGCTCGAAGAAATTGATCAAAAAGTGTTTTAATTATTTTAATTGGCTGGTTTATTTAAAATTCTGTAACTTAAAAATTTTAAAAAGGCCGATATTGTTAAGTTCTTATTTCTTGAATTTGTTTGAGGTTATTATTATTGAAATAATTAACCATTCTGAACTCCTGAGATGGCAAATTAACTTCAATTATATACGCACATCAAAAAAAGTTTTGCATCACCCTCGTTCCCACAACTCCTGAAGGCAGACGTTCACTGTGGATATTGTATCACAGTCACAGTCCCTTCGACTGTTCAGAGGTGTCACTAAATCCGCCCAAAGATGTAAACAACAATGCATGAGCAGCGCCTATTACACGGAGAGGGTCCAACAGCGGATGTTCCACTCATTACACCACGGCTCGTGTTGTCTGTAGTTCAACTATGCCTAGACGGTCAATACCGGGGTACGATCGCTTCCGCGTTCTTACTTTGTGCCAGAAAGGGTTCTTAACAAGGGAAGTGTCCAGGCGTCTCGGAATGAACCAGAGCGATGTTGTTCGGACATGGGGGAGACACAGAGAGACAGGAGCAGTTGATGACATGCTTCGCTCAGGCCCCTCAACGGCTACTACTGCAGTAGATGACAGCTACCTACGGATTATGGCTCGGAGGAACCCTGGCAGCAACTCCACCATGATGAATAATGCTTTTAGTGCAGCCACAGGGCGTCGTGTTACGACTCAAACTGTGCGCAATAGGCTGCATGATGCGCAGCTTCACTGCCGACGTCCATGGCGAGGTCCAGCTTTGCAACCACGACACCATGCAGCGGGGTACAGATGGGCCCAACAACATGCCGAATGGATCGCTCAGGATTGGCATCACGTTCTCTTCACCGATGAGTGCCGCATATGCCTTCAACCAGACAATCGTCTGAGACGTGTTTGGAGGCAACCCGGTCAGGCCGAACGCCTTCAACACACTGTCCAGCGAGTGCAGCAAAGTGGAGGTTCCCTGCTGTTTTGGGATGGCATTATGTGGGGCCGACGTACGCAGCTGCTAGTCATGGAAGGTGCCGTAACGGCTGTGGGATACGTGAATGCCATCCTCCGACAGATAGTGTAACCATATCGGCAGCATACTGGTGAGGTATTCGCCTTCATGGACGACATTTCGCATCCTCATCGTGCACATCTTCTGAATGACTTCCTTCAGGATAACGACATCGCTCGACTAGAGTGGCCAGCATGTTCTCCAAACATGAACCCTATTGAACATGCCTGGAATAGACTGAAAAGGGCTGTTTATGGACGACGTGACGCACCAACCGCTCTGAGGGATCTACGCCGAATCGCCGTTGAGGAGTGGGACAATCTGGACCAACAGTGCGTTGATGAACTTGTAGATAGTATGCCACAGCGAATACAGGCATCCATCAATCCAAGAGGACGTGCTACTGGGTATTAGAGGTACCGGTGTGTACAGCAATCTGGACCACCACCTCTGAAAGTCTCGTTGTATGGTGGTACAACATGCAATGAGTGGTTTTCATGAGCAATAAAAAGGTCGGAAATGATGTTTATGTTGATCTCTATTCCAATTTTCTGTAAGGATTCCGGTACTCTCGGAACCGAGGTAACGGAAAACTTTATAAACGGTGTTAGTTAAAGGAGCTTCGTCCTTCCTTGTCATTTTCGTGATCCTGATGACTCACGATTTCAGTAAGTCTGGATTACAATAGTTTGGCTGGTAGCTTCGGCGAGTTAAGATTACAACCGCGTTACCTTTACTTTGGGTGTGATGCGTACCCATCGAGCGTTAACTCATTTCGATCATTTTGTTTGCGTATGCGACCAGTTTCTTACTAGATTCCCCTAGAAACCGGAAGCAGTGAAACGTCTAGAAAATGGGTGAGGGTATATAAAGGATCACGCTACCTACAGAACGTTTTTGTTCTATATTGTTATCGTACTCTCTGTTACTTAAAAATAAACAATATTTATAGGAAAACTGAAACCGCGAATATTTAATTAATATTTTATTCGAAAATTGTTGATTTGTAACGTGTAACAGAGAGAAGTTGCAGTTAAAAAAAATTATTGTACAGCCCTAGAAAACGCAATTTCCAAAAAAAAAAATTTTTTTAAATCCGCAAACCAAAAAAAATAAAAACTATCAAATATCGCCTCAATACTTCGTTGAACTTATATAAAACGTTTCTGTTTTTCATAAACAACTCTCACACTTACCAACAACAGCAGGTAACTGTTGCCTTTGATCATAATGATGGACGTTTCATTGAGTACAAAAAACAGCAGTTGCTTGTAAACTGGGCTTGCATCAAAAGTAATTGCTTTGGTTTCATAAATGCGCAGAAATTACGAAATCAAATAACTGTCATTACTTATAAAATGCAATTTATTTTTTGATGTGTACATTATTCATTGATTAACACAGAACGATGTGCGGTTCTAATTATGTGAAAAACAAACAAAGAGCAGAGAGAAGTCGTCGGTTCCCAGTTCTCTCACTCACATTTATTTCCCTACCAATGTTACTTACACCATCTGTAACTCTACCGTTTACTACGTCATTTATATACTGTACCACAACGACCTATGTGTAGTTTTGGTAGAGAGCAACGGTGGGGTAAGTGCCACTGTTATTTCGTGTCACTACCCCTAGATCAATTTATGTTCTCGGGAAACTATTGCTGTCGCTTCTTAATGTGATACTTGTTGTCATTGTTTTACGCCTTATGTAACGACACTGCAGTGGCTAATTGACTTCGTCATCAACACAAAAGTCAACACTGAATGTTGACCACTCATCCTGGTGTTCACACTGTTAACAGATGCGACAGAATGACGCCATTGTCTGGAGCGTTATGTGGACACTACTGCCCCTGGCCACTAGCACTGCGTCACCACCCGCCTTCTTACATACACACCAGTACAGTCCCATGTCACATTGGTCATCATGACGTGCAGTAGTCCGTCGTTTTGTTTCATTATCCAAAACTCCACTTATCTGAACTGATAGTGGCAGCTTAAAGTTTCGACTGGCACCGTTTCACACTTTGTCAAAGAACCTAAGAATCTGTAATTAGATTGAAACCTCCATAAGGCAACATTTTTTATTTCTAGTTACGCTGTTGTCAAGGTATATCATACTTCTCTACTGTACCCCGTGGGGAGAACCAAGGCGACTGAAGAGAGTTATCTACACAAACATAGCCGGCCGCTGTGGCCGAGCTGTTCTAGGTGCTTCAGTCCGGAACCGCGCTGCTGCTACGGTCGCAGGTTCGAATCCTGCCTCGGGCATGGATGTGTATGATGTTCTTAGGTTAGTTAGGTTTAAGTAGTTCTAAGTTCTAGGGCACTGATGACCTCAGATGTTAAGTCCCATAGTGCTTAGAGCCATTTGAACCATTTTACACAAACATGTAATTTCCTGGAAGCATGTTTCACTAATAGGAGTAAGAATGGTGTAATGGGAGGTAATTATGTAGTGTCGGCAGACTTGCCAACACTACGCACACTAATTGAAAGAGGCGGCCAAGATGCACGCGCTAACTCACGAAGGATGGAGTGAGGTCTGAAACAGGATACGTAATGAATGCTATAAAGAAAAGTACGTAGCTTCTTGAATACTTAACTTTTAATCCATCATAGTTGTACATCGCTCTTGACGATACAAGTGAGACTCTTTAGATACATGCAATGTTATGCAATGTTACTAATGGCGCCTTGCTAGGTCGTAGACATGGACTTAGCTGAAGGCTATTCTAACTGTGTCTCGGCAAATGAGAGAAAGGCTTCGTCAGTGTAGTCGCTAGCAAAGTCGTCGTACAACTGGGGCGAGTGCTCGTACGTCTCTCGAGACCTGCCGTGTGGTGGCTGGCGCTCGGTCTGCGATCACTCAGTGGCGACACGCGGGTCCGACATGTACTAATGGACCGCGGCCGATTTAAGCTACCACCTAGCAAGTGTGGTGTCTGGCGGTGACACCACAAATTACAAAACCAAACCGAAAATGATGTCGCGTGTGTTCACAGAAACGAAACCGCTAATGTTACAACAAATAGGAGTAATTACAAAGCTTGAAGACTGTTGCAATTGTTTCCTGATGATGTAGCTGGCTTCAGGAAAGTATCGTTGTTCGATTATTACAAGGAAATGCAGAAGGAATCAAATGTTCAAATGTGTGTGAAATGTTATGGGACTTCACTGCTAAGGTCATCAGTCCCTAAGCCTACACACTACTTAACTTAATTTATCCTAAGGGCAAACACACACACCCATGCCTGAGGGAGGACTCGAAGCTCCGTGGGGACCAGCCGCACAGTCCATGACTGCACCGCCTGAGACCGCTCGGCCAGTCCCGCGCGGCTATGCAGAAGGACTGACGGTTTTCAGACGACTTCTTGTGCTGGATATTAGATCTCTTGAAACGTAGATAAATGAAAGATAATGCACACGGTTAAGACAGTGAGCAGGTGGTATTCTATTATAAAATTTGTGATTCATATCTGTAGTCAGTCTTATTTTTTAAATATCTGTAATTCATAGTACGTCTTAACATGAACTAGCAAGTGGTATCAGTAGTACGGAGGGTGGGTAGAGCCGTTGTAGGGTGCGTTGTATCTTTTAAGGAAACCACATACGAAACGCTGATCCAAAATAGTCTATGGTGATTTTTCAGAATTTTGTGACACTATCAAATAGAGCTGACAGAAGGCATCGAAGCAAACCAGAGGCTCACTACTAGAATCATGATAGGTTAATATAGCAGATAAGAAAGCATAACAGAGGTGCTCGGGGAACCTCCTTGAAAATAATTGGTAGAAAGGTTACAGTGTCCTCGGGAAACTCCACAGATTTACTTTAAATCTGGTTTCCAGGTCGTTTGGGCAACAGTGCCTATATCGTTCGTATACCATAATGATAATGATTGTGAGATAAGTCAAAATAGGTGGCACACAGTAACTTAGTCGGTTTTGCTTGCTTCATGCGTGATAACAATAGGACAGAAAAACGATCCTACAAAGTACCTTCCATTGAGTTGCGTTCAGACAGATGCGGAATATACAGGGTGTTTCAAAAATGACCGGTATATTTGAAACGGCAATAAAAACTAAACGAGCAGCGATAGAAATACACCGTCTGTTTTAGCCACTGGACTCGCATTCGGGAGGACGACGGTTCAATCCCGCGTCCGGCCATCCTAATTTAGGTTTTCCGTGATTTCCCTAAATCACTCCAGGCAAATGCCGGGATGGTTCCTCTGAGAGGGCACGGCCGACTTCCTTCCCAATCCTTCCCTAATCCGATGAGACCGATGACCACGCTGTCTGGTCTCCTTCCCCAAACCAACCAACCAACCCAACACCGTTTGTTGCAATATGCTTGGGACAGCAGTACATTTTCAGGCGGACAAACTTTCGAAATTACAGTAGTTACAATTTTCAACAACAGATGGCGCTGCGGTCTGGGAAACTCTATAGTACGATATTTTCCACATATCCACCATGCGTAGCAATAATATGGCGTAGTCTCTGAATGAAATTACCCGAAACCTTTGACAACGTGTCTGGCGGAATGGCTTCACATGCAGATGAGATGTACTCCTTCAGCTGTTCAATTGTTTCTGGATTCTGGCGGTACACCTGGTCTTTCAAGTGTCCCCACAGAAAGAAGTCACAGGGGTTCATGTCTGGCGAATAGGGAGGCCAATCCACGCCGCCTCCTGTATGTTTCGGATAGCCCAAAGCAATCACACGATCATCGAAATATTCATTCAGGAAATTAAAGACGTCGGCCGTGCGATGTGGCCGGGCACCATCTTGCATAAACCACGAGGTGTTCGCAGTGTCGTCTAAGGCAGTTTGTACTGCTACAAATTCACGAAGAATGTCCAGATAGCGTGATGCAGTAATCGTTTCGGATCTGAAAAATGGGCCAATGATTCCTTTGGAAGACATGGCGGCCTAGACCAGTACTTTTTGAGGATGCAGGGACGATGGGACGGCAACATGGGGCTTTTCGGTTCCCCATATGCGCCAGTTCTGTTTATTGACGAAGCCGTCCAGGTAAAAATAAGCTCCGTCAGTAAACCAAATGCTGCCCACATGCATATCGCCGTCATCAATCCTGTGCACTATATCGTTAGCGAATGTCTCTCGTGCAGCAATGGTAGCGGCGCTGAGGGGTTGACGCGTTTGAATTTTGTATGGATAGAGGTGTAAACTCTGGCGCATGAGACGATACGTGGACGTTGGCGTCATTTGGACCGCAGCTGCAACACGGCGAACGGGAACCCGAGGCCGCTGTTGGATCACCTGCTGCACTAGCTGCGCGTTGCCCTCTGTGGTTGCCGTACGCGGTCGCCCTACCTTTCCAGCACGTTCATCCGTCACGTTCCCAGTCCGTTGAACGTTTTCAAACAGATCCTTTATTGTATCGCTTTTCGGTCCTTTGGTTACATTAAACCTCCGTTGAAAACTTCGTCTTGTTGCAACAACACTGTGTTCTAGGCGGTGGAATTCCAACACCAGAAAAATCCTCTGTTCTAAGGAATGAACCATGTTGTCTACAGCACACTTGCACGTTGTGAACAGCACACGCTTACAGCAGAAAGACGACGTACAGAATGGCGCACCCACAGACTGCGTTGTCTTCTATATCTTTCACATCACTTGCAGCGCCATCTGTTGTTGAAAATTGTAACTACTGTAATTTCGAAAGTTTGTCCGCCTGAAAATGTACCGTTGTCCCAAGCATATTGCAACAAACGGTGTATTTCTATCGCTGCTCGTTTAGTTTTTATTGCCGTTTCAAATATACCGGTCATTTTTGAAACACCCTGTATATATTTCTCACGAAAGGCAAATAGAAATGCTATACGATGAAGTCAGACCCCATGAACATTCAACCAGGGCAAGGCTGCTTGTACCATGGCAACAGGCATTTCCAAATATCCAAAGGTACACACAATACGCTTTCCTCCCAACATAAAGAGTAAATGATAGATTTTTAAGAGATTGTAACTATAGCAGTCGGGTTTAGGCAAGGCAGAGGTCTTATATGACACAAATTCGGAATTTCATTATTTCAGAAACATCAGTCCTTTCCGTTTATGAAACCATCTGTGTGAATCACACGTATCCATTAGCTACAAAACACGTCAACAACGGAGGTGTCATTCGCAAAATGTCCTCAGTGCGAACTGGATATTATACGGAAATACGAGCAGAATGTTCCACATCAGACATACGGCACCTACTAGATGACGTTAGGAAGTCTGTGGATGAACCTCCTCGGATGAAGTTGAGTAACAGCAACAGCTGTCGTCCAGCGTTACTGGTGGTGCCATTTTGAGTTAAATGTGAAACTCCTTTTTCTGAGTTTTTTGGCACTCACATTAAAGCCACCACTTACTGTTACCCTCTATCGTTCAGTATTCCTGAAACGTTTAATTTTAAAATTGTGGAGGGATTAATAAAATATTCAATAGTTTCTGTCAGCCCTTTAGGAACAAGGACTGGCCGAACAAAGACGGATTTTAGTGTTTTGTTTATTTCTTTTGCCGTCCCCCAGTCGTTGTATCCCACTGCCCTATATACAGATACTCATTAACTGATCCTACGAGCATAATTTTAATTAGTCACATCATATTTACAGTGTGCTGAGTATTCACTGGTTTAGTTTTGTTGCAACTGGTTATCAGGTCTTCCTTTAGACCAGCTGTGTTCAACCATTCGTTGCCGAAGTTTGTACTGGACAGTACAGTGAAGTAATCCAACTGAAGATGGTTCAGATATTTTCTTTCAATATTTATTTCTTCTTTGTTCTGCTAGTTTCAAGGTTTGAAAACCTCCTGCAGGAATGCAGAGAGTAATCTCATTGATTTGTATTTCCCTCGACTGACGCTTCTTTAAAGTCCGGTTTCATCATAATTGTGGTGCCTTGTGTCGATTCTGTTGTGGCGTAACAAGCTAGTCACGCCACACTGAGGAGGAAGCCGAAAGGCACGCGTACACACACGCCGACTGGCGTCAAGTCTGGAACAGGATACGTTATGACTGCTATAAAGAAAATACGTAGCTTTGGGAATATACTTAACTTTTAATGCTTCCTTTGGTACATCTCTCTTGACTATACAAATGAGACTCGTAAGATACATGCACTGTGACAATTGGCGCCTTGCTAAGTCGTAGCCATTAACTTAGCTGAAGGCTATTCTTTCTCTCGGCAAATGAGAGCAAAGGCTTCGTCAGTATAGTCGCTAGCAACGTCGTCGTACAACTGGGGCGAGTTCTCGTACGTCTCTCGAGACCTGCCGTGTGGTGGCGCTCGGTCTGCGATCACACAGTGGCGACACGCGGGTCCGACATGTACTAATGGACCGCGGCCGATTTAAGCTACCACCTAGCAAGTGTGGTGTCTGGCAGTGACACCACAGATTCCACCGTGGAAGATGTCGATATTATCGAGGCGAACAGGTTGCTGGTCTAGGCGACTCAGGATAGACGGCACTCCCGATAGCTGACCGGTGCACTCCACCTAGCGGACAAAAGACCTTTATAAGCAGTGGCCGTGAGGTCTACCTATCGTCCGCCGATTGAAGACTATACGCATCATCCTCGACTCGCGCTTTTGGAACCTGGGTTACTGCTACTGGACCGCACTTCAGACTTGTTCTAAGGACTGTTTAGTGGTGTGCTGATTACGACTTTGCGACGATACGCACCAAGCTGACACACTTAAGCCCGTGATGTCTCTTACTTTTACATCTACATATACATGGTTACTCTGCCATTCACACTTAAGTGCCTGGCAGAGGGTTCATCAAAGCATTTTCGTACTACTTCTCTACCATTCCACTCTCGAATGGCACGTGGGAAAAAGGAACACCTAAATTTTTCCGTTCGAGCTCTGATTTCTCTTATTTTATTATGATGAGCATTTCTCGCTACGTAGGTGGGTATCACCAAAATATTTTCGCATTTGGAAGAGAAAGTTGGTGATTGAAATTTGCCAGTCCTTGGCGGCCGAGCGTTTCTAGGCGCTTCAGTCTGGAACCGCGCGACCGCTACGGTCGCAGGTTCGAATCCTGCCTCGGGCATGGATGTGTGTGATGTCCTTAGGTTGGTTAGGTTTAAGTAGTTCTACGTTCTAGGGGACTGATGACCTCAGAAGTTAAGTCCCATAGTGCTCAGAGCCATTTGAAATACGTTTTGACTGAAATTTCGTAAATAGATCTCGCCGCAAAGAAAACCGCCTTTGTTTCAGTGACTGCCACCCCAGCTCGCGTAACATATCAGTGACACTTTCACCCCTATTGCGCGATAACACGAAACTAACTGCCCATCTTTCCACTTTTTCGATGTCCTTCGTCAATCCTACCTGGTAAGAATCCCATACGGTGCAGCAATATTCCAGCAGAGGACGAACACGTGTAATGTAGGCTGTCTCTTTAGTGGATTTGTCGCATCTTCTAAGTGCTCTACCAACAAAGCGCAGTCTTTGTTTCGCCTTCCTCACAATATTATCTATGTGGTCTTTCCAATTTAAGTTGCTCGTAGTTGTAATTCCTAGGCATTTAGTCGAATTGAGAGCCCTTAGATTTGTGCGATTTATCGTATACCCAAAATTTAAAATGGTTCAAATGGCTCTGAGCACTATGGAACTTAACTTCTAAGGTCATCAGTCCCCTAGAATGTAGAACTACTTAATCCCAACTAACCTAAGGACATCACACACATCCATGCCCAAGGCAGGATTAGAACCTGCGACCGTAACGTTCGCGCAGTTCCAGACCGTAGCGCCTAGAACCGCTCGGCCACCTCGGCCGGCCCCAAAATTTATCGGATTTCTTTTAGTACCCATGTGGATGACCAGAACGTATGAGTCTGTGCCAAAAAGTTACTCCTTTCATCTAGGGCAAGAGAAGGAAGAGGGAGAGTTACGATGACATGTGGACCGTCAAGTCTGCTCGCCGACCCAGCTTGTTTACATGTTTTGTGATCTGTACACTGAGGCGACAAAAGCAGTGGGACAACGATATGCATATGTATACAGACTGTGATAACATAGCCTACACAAAGTATAAAAGGGCAGCGCACTGGTGGAGATGTCAGCTGTACTCAGGTGATTTCATGTGGGAAGGTGTCCGACGGGGTCGTGCCCACACGACTGCAATTAACAGACTTTGAACGTGGAATGGTAGTTGGAGCTAGACGCCTAGGGCATTCACAACGCAGTGGCCGACGGCCTTCACTTAACGACCGAGAGCAGCAGCGTTTGCTTAGAGTTGTCAGTGCTAACAGACAAGCAACACTGCGTGAAATAATCGCAGAAATCAACGTAGGACGTACAACGAAGCATTCGTCAGGACAGCGAGCCAAAATTCGGCGTCAGTGGGCTATGGCAGCGGAGTGCCTTTATTAACAGCACCTCATCGCCTGCAGTGCCTTTCCTCGTTACCTTATCGGTTGGACCATAGACGAGTGGAAAACAGTGGGCTGGTCAGATGAATCCCAGCTTCAGTTGATAAGAGCTGACGTTAGCGATCGAGTTATTTGGCGCAGACACCACGAAGCCGTGGATCCAAGTTGTCAAGAAGGCACTGTTCGATCTGTTGGTGGCTCCATAATGGTATGGGCTGTGCTTACATGGAATGTACTGGGTCCTATGTTCCAACTGAGCCGATCATTGACTAAATATGGTTATGTTCGGCTATTTGGAGGCCCTTTGCAAACATTCGTGGACTTCATGTTCTTAAACAACAATGTCACAGTTCCACAGTTGTTCGCGGATGAACACTCTGGACAATTCGAGCGAATGATTTGGTCAGCCAATTCGTCCGGCATGAATCCTATAGAATATTTATGGGAGATAATCGAGGGGTCAGTTCGTGCACAGCATCGTACACCAGTAACGCTTTCGCAGTTATGGACGGCTATACTGGCTGCATGCCTCAATATTTCTGCAGGGCGACTTCCAGCGAGTTGTAGAGTCCGTGTCGCGTCGAGTTGCTGCAATATTTCGGGCAAAAGGAGGTCTAACATGATGGTAGGAGGTATGCATGACTCTTTTCACCACTGCGTATATGATTCTTTGGTCATATGGCGGGTGTTAACGCCGGCCGTTGTGGCCGAGCGGTTCTAGGCGCTTCAGTCTGGAACCCCGCGACCGCTACGGGTCGCAGGTTCGAATCCTGCTTCGGGCATGGGTGTGTGTGATGTCCTTAGGTTAGCTAGGTTTAAGTATTTCTAAGTTATAGAGGACTGATGACCTCAGATGTTAAGTCCCATAGTGCTCATTGCCATGTTTGATCGGGTGTTAACAAACATTGCTCGCAGAAGGACAAGCAAGTGTATAATAAATTCATGATGAATTTTAATGGATGCTGCAGTACCAAACTGCGTGTTGTTCAGTACACTACATTAAGATAATCAGGACTTGGCTCTCAAAGATTTTTATTACACATTTTGTCGAAATTAAAACTGATATGTACTGCTAAATAATTCGAGAAAAGACACTCTTATCTGACTGCCTGCTTGACATTCCCTGTATGACTACCATTTCTCTTCTTCCACACCCTTATACTTTACGATAAAATGATTTTACTATGTTGTTGTTGTTGTTATGTTCTTGTGGTCTTCAGTCCTGAGACTGGTTTGATGCAGCTCTCCAAGATACTGTATCCTGTTCAAGCTTCTTCATCTCCCAGTACCTACTGCAACCTACATCCTTCTGAATCTGCTTACTGTATTCATCACTTGATCTCCCTCTACGATTTTTACCCTCCTCGCTGCCCTCCAATACTAAATTGGTGATCCTTAATGGTTTCAGAATATGTCCTACCAACCGATCCCTCCTTCTAGTCAAGTTGTACCACAAATTTCTCTTCTCTCCAATCCTATTCAATACCTCCTCGTTAGTTATGTGATATACCCACCCAATCTTCAGCATTCTTCTGTAGCACCACATTTCGAAAGCTTCTATTCTCTTCTTGTCTAAACTATTTATCGTCCACGTTTCACTTCCACACAAGGCTACACTCCGCACAAATACTTTCAGAAACGACTTCCTCACACTTAAATCTACACTCGATGTCAACAAATTTCTCTTCTTCAGAAACATTTTTCTTACCTTTGCCAGTCTACATTTTACATCCTCCCTACTTCGACCATTCTCACTGATTTTGCTTCCCAAATAGCAAAAGTCACGTACTACATTAAGTAACTCATTTCCTAACCTAATTCCCTCAGCATCACCTGATTTAATTCGACTAGGTTCTATTATCTTCCTTTTGCTTTTGTTGATGTTCATCTTATAACCTTCTTTCAAGATACTGTCTATTCCGTTCAACTGGTCTTCGAAGTCCTTTGCTGTCTCTGACAGAATTACAATGTCATCGGCGAACCTCAAAGTTTTTATTTCTTCTCCATGGATTTTAATACCTACTCCGAATTTTTCTTTTGTTTCCTTTACTGCTTGCTCAATATACAGATTGAATAACATCGGGGAGAGGCTACAACCCTGTCTCACTCCTTTCCCAACCACTGCTTCCCTTTCATGCCCCTCGACTCTTATAACTACCACCTGGTTTCTGTACAAATTGTAAATAGCCTTTCGCTCCCTGTATTTTACCCCTGCCACCTTCAGAATTTGAAGGACAGTAATCCAGTCAACATTGCCAAAAGCTTTCTCTAAGTGTACAAATGCTAGAAACGTAGGTTTGTCTTTCCTTAATCTAGCTTCTAAGATAAGTCGTAGGGTCAGTATTGCCTCACGTGTTCCAATATTTTTACGGAATCCAAACTGATCTTCCCCGAAGTCGGCTTCTACCAGTTTTTCCATTCGTCTGTACAGAATTCGCGTTAGTATTTTGCAGCCGTGACTTATTAAACTGATAGTTGGGTAATTTTTTACATCTGTCAACACCTGCTTTCTTTGGGATTGGAATTATTATATTGTTCTTGAAGTCTGAGGGTATTTCGCCTGTCTCATACATCTTGCTCGCCAGATGGTAGAGTTTTGTCAGGGCTGGCTCTCCCGAGGCTGTCAGTAGTTCTAATGGAATGTTGTCTACGCCAGGGGCCTTGTTTCGACTTAGGTCTGTCAGTGCTGTGTTAAATTCTTCACGCAGTATTGTATCTCCCATTTCATCTTCATCTACATCCTCTTCCATTTCCATAATATTGTCCTGAAGTACATCGCCCTTGTATAGACCCTCTATAGACTACTCCTACCTTTCTGCTACTGTATGATTAAATGATGATGGCGTCCTCTTGGGTAAAATATTCCGGAGGTAAAATAGTCCCCCTTTCGGATCTCCGGGCGGGGACTACTCTTGAGGACGTCGTTATCAGGAGAAAGAAAACTGGCGTTCTACGAATCGGAGCGTGGAATGTCAGATCCCTTAATCGGGCAGGTAGGTTAGAAAATTTAAAAAGGGAAATGGATAGGTTAAAGTTAGATATAGTGGGAATTAGTGAAGTTCGGTGGCAGGAGGAACAAGACTTTTGGTCAGGTGAATACAGGGTTATAAATACAAAATCAAATAGGGGTAATGCAGGAGTAGGTTTAATAATGAATAAAAAAATAGGAGTGCGGGTTAGCTACTACAAACAGCATAGTGAACGCATTATTGTGGCCAAGATAGACACAAAGCCCATGCCTACTACAGTAGTACAAGTTTATATGCCAACTAGCTCTGCAGATGATGAAGAAATAGATGAAATGTATGACGAGATAAAAGAAATTATTCTGGTAGTGAAGGGAGACGAAAATTTAATAGTCATGGGTGACTGGAATTCGTCAGTAGGAGAAGGGAGAGAAGGAAACATAGTAGGTGAATATGGATTGGGGGGAAGAAATGAAAGAGGAAGCCGCCTTGTAGAATTTTGCACAGAGCATGACTTAATCATAGCTAACACTTGGTTCAAGAATCATAAAAGAAGGTTGTATACCTGGAAGAATCCTGGAGATACTAAAAGGTATCAGATAGATTATATAATGGTAAGACAGAGATTTAGGAACCAGGTTTTAAATTGTAAGACATTTCCAGGGGCAGATGTGGACTCTGACCACAATCTATTGGCTATGAACTGCAGATTGAAACTGAAGAAACAACAAAAAGGTGGGAATTTAAGGAGATGGGACCTGGATAAACTGACTAAACCAGAGGTTGTACAGAGTTTCAGGGAGAGCATAAGGGAAGAATTGACAGGAATGGGGGAAAGAAATACAGTAGAAGAAGAATGGGTAGCTCTGAGGGATGAAGTAGTGAAGGCAGCAGACGATCAAGTAGGTAAAAAGACGAGGGCTAATAGAAATCCTTGGGTAACAGAAGAAATATTGAATTTAATTGATGAAAGGAGAAAATATAAAAATGCAGTAAATGAAGCAGGCAAAAAGGAATACAAACGTCTCAAAAATGAGATTGACAGGAAGTGCAAAATGGCTAAGCAGGGATGGCTAGAGGACAAATGTAAGGATGTAGAGGCTTGTCTCACTAGGGGTAACATAGATACTGCCTACAGGAAAATTAAAGAGACCTTTGGAGAGAAGAGAACCACTTGTATGAATATCAAGAGCTCAGATGGCAACCCAGTTCTAAGCACAGAAGGGAAGGCAGAAAGGTGCAAGGAGTATATAGAGGGTTTATACAAGGGCGATGTACTTGAGGACAATATTATGGAAATGGAAGAGGATGTAGATGAAGACGAAATAGGAGATAAGATACTGCGTGAAGAGTTTGACAGAGCACTGAAAGACCTGAGTCGAAACAAGGCCCCGGGAGTAGACAACATTCCATTAGAGCTACTGATGGCCTTGGGAGAGCCAGTCATGACAAAACTCTACCATCTGGTGAGCAAGATGTATGAGACAGGCGAAATACCCTCAGACTTCAAGAACAATATAATAATTCCAATCCCAAAGAAAGCAGGTGTTGACAGATGTGAAAATTACCCAACTATCAGTTTAATAAGTCACGGCTGCAAAATACTAACGCGAATTCGGTACAGACGAATGGAAAAACTGGTAGAAGCCGACTTCGGGGAAGATCAGTTTGGATTCCGTAGAAATGTTGGAACACGTGAGGCAATACTAACCTTACGACTTGTATTAGAAGTAAGATTAAGAAAAGGCAAACCTACGTTTCTAGCATTTGTATACTTAGAGAAAGCTTTTTACAATGTTAACTGGAATACTCTCTTTCAAATTCTGAAGGTGGCATGGGTAAAATATAGGGAGCGAAAGGCTATTTGCAATTTGTACAGAAACCAGGTGGTAGTTATAAGAGTCGAGGGGCATGAAAGGGAAGCAGTGGTTGGGAAAGGAGTGAGACAGGGTTGTAGCCTCTCCCCGATGTTATTCAATATGTATATTGAGCAAGCAGTAAAGGAAACAAAAGAAAAATTTGGAGTAGGTATTAAAATTCATGGAGAAGAAGTAAAAACTTTGAGGTTCGCCGATGACATTGTAATTCTGTCAGAGACAGCAAAGGACTTGGAAGAGCAGTTGAACGGAATGGACAGTGTCTTGAAAGGAGAATATAAGATGAACATCAACAAAAGCAAAACGAGGATAATGGAATGTAGTCAAATTAAATCGGGTGATGCTGAGGGAATGCTGAGGGAATTAAATTAGGAAATGAGACACTTAAAGTAGTAAAGGAGTTTTGCTATTTGGGGAGCAAAATAACTGATGATGGTCGAAGTAGAGAGGATATAAAATGTAGACTGGCAATGGCAAGGAAAGCGTTTCTGAAGAAGAGAAATATGTTAACGTCGAGTGTAGATTTAAGTGTCAGGAAGTCGTTTCTGAAAATATTTGTATGGAGTGTAGCCATGTATGGAAGTGAAACATGGACGATAACTAGTTTGGACAAGAAGTGAATAGAAGCTTTCGAAATGTGGTGCTACAGAAGAATGCTGAAGATAAGGTGGGTAGATCACGTAACTAATGAGGGGGTATTGAATAGGATTGGGGAGAAGAGGAGTTTGTGGCACAACTTGACCAGAAGAAGGGATCGGTTGGTAGGACATGTTCTGAGGCATCAAGGGATCACAAATTTAGCATTGGAGGGTAGCGTGGAGGGTAAAAATCGTAGGGGGAGACCAAGAGATAAATACACTAAGCAGATTCAGAAGGATGTAGGTTGCAGTAGGTACTGGGAGATGAAGAAGCTTGCACAGGATAGAGTAGCATGGAGAGCTGCATCAAACCAGTCTCAGGACTGAAGACCACAACAACAACAACAACCTTTCTGCTTTCCCTTCTTTGCTTAGAACTGGGTTTCCATCTGAGCTCTTGATGTTCATACAAGTGCTTCTCTTTTCTCCAAAAGTCTCTTTAATTTTCCTGTATGTAGTATCTATCTTACCCCTAGCGAGATAAGCCTCTACACCCTTACGTTTGTCCTCTAGCCATCCCTGCTTAGCCAATTTTCACTTCCTGTCGATCTCATTTTTCAGACGTTTTTATTCCATTTTGCCTGCTTCACTTACTGCATTTTTATATTTTCTCCTTTCGTCAATTAAATTCAATATTTCTTCTGTTACCCAGGGATTTCTACTAGCACTCGTCTTTTTACCTACTTGATCCTCTTCTGCCTTCAGTATTTCATCCCTCAGAGCTACCCATTCTTCTTCTACTGTCCGCGCTGGAATATTTTACCCAAGAGGACGCCATCATCATTTAACCATACAGTAAAGCTGCATGCCCTCGGGAAAATGACGGCTGTAGTTTCCCCTTGCTTTCAGCCGTTCGCAGTACCAGCACAGCAAGGCCGTTTTGGCTAGTGTTACAAGGCCAGATCAGTCAATCATCCAGACTGTAGCCCCTGCAACTACTGAAAAGGCTGCTGTCCCTCTTCAGGAACCATACGTTTGTCTGGCCGCTCAACACATACCCCTCCGTTGTGGTTGCACTTACGGTACGGCTATCTGTATCGCTGAGGCACGCAAGCCTCCCTACCAACCACAAGGTCCATGGGTCATGGGGGTGGGATTTCACTATATTAGATAATAATTTATTTTTACAACGTGTCAACCTTTATATGTTGTGTGCTTTGCTGACTTGTATTCTATATTAGTTTTATGTAAGTAGCTGTAAATGTAGTAGGTATTTGAATGTTTCGTGGAAGCGAATTCTAAAAGAAATGGTGATTATAGATAGAAGTATTTGATTTAACTAACTGTTTGTGTTCTCCACTAGGGAAAACTCTACAACTGTTACTGACGAGAATTATCAACATAAAATAAAATTCCAAATATTTGAGTTAGGTAAGTGAGTCGGTCGTGGTAGTTTGTAACGGTATCAGTTACTTTCAGCTGTGTGGAAAACAGTTGCAGGTTATGGTCCTACACGTTACACAACATAGTATCTCATGATTCCGCCGTGTAGCAGTTATATGCGGCTAAATTTACGCTTAAAATGAAACGCCACGGGCTAATGTTATTGTTTCTCGCCAGATTCCACGTGGGTTCAGCGGAATTTCCGAGCAAATTTAGAGAATTTTTGCAACGCGTGTTTGTTGTGATTAACGAGTCACCCGGAAATAAATTTATTTATGTGCCGTGCTTACAGCGGTAATGAAAGGGCCGCATGCATTTAGTGATACAACGTTTGGCTTCCATTGCCCCATTTACACTGCGTTTAACGGCCATTGTTTGAATATTCTCTTCTTGCCAAGCAAACACTCGTTTCGCATTCAATTTAACTAATAAAAGTCCGAGTGCTTGATAAATATTAAATCGTCATTTCAAGCCCCAGTTTAAAGTGAATTAGTTTATCATCCACTTCACCCGGCAGCCGGTTTGTTTTTAAAGGTCCATATTTATCGTCCAGACCAATGCGGGACGCTGAGAGGCAACAAAAAGAAGATAATATAAGAGGTGTGATCGAAAAGTACGGTGAAAAATTTTATTAGAAATAAAGTAACAAACTTAGACGAAATTTGATTTAATGTCCTTCAGAGTAAAGTTAAACCAATTACAGCCCTCTGTCGCAAAAATTAAGTCTTCAAAGTACTGTCCTTGGCTAGCGATGCACTTATCCCAACCTTGAATCTATGACTGGAAGCATTTCTGGAAGCTGTTTTTGAAAGCGCTTTCATGGCCTTCTCAATGTCAGGAACAGTGCCAAAACGATTTCCTTTAGCACGGTTATAATTTCGAGGGAGAGCCAGAAGTCGCATTGTGCTAAATCTGATGAGTAAGGTAGATGTGGACGGGCAAGAAGAATTTTTCCTGTAAAAACTCGCGAATCAAAAGCGAGGTGAGAAACGGCGAGCTATGGTAATGAAGATGGAAGGCATTGGGCCGTTCTTATCGTTTCGTTGTTTGTACATCATTTCACAAACGTTGCATTACACGCTTGTAAAATTGAGCGTTTTCAGTTGTTCCCCTTGAAATGTGGTCGAATTATGCCCTCAATATCGAAAAAAAGCAACAGGCATGACTCTGATTTTCGATTTCGGCTGAGATACCTTTTCAGGGCGATGATAATAGCTGGTTTCGTCTCAGGGACACATCCATAGGCCCGATTTTCATCTTTGGTTAAAGGTTTGGACATGAAGCCTAGACTTGACTGAAACTATCCTTCAATTCTGTGCAGAGTGACACAAATTGTCTTGTTCATCGCTCAAAATTCTGGGAACAAATTTTGCACTCACTCGTCACTTTTGCAAATTATCGGTTAAATGATTTGTGCGGATCCGTACGAGATGCTATGTTCTTTGATAAGCTCTCGAATAGTTATATGCCTGTTTGAACGAACAATTTTTTCCACTTTTTGCGCGTTTTCTTCTGTTCTTGTTATTGCTGGACATCCCGAACGTCGCTCGTCTTCTACCGACTCTTTTTCCGCTTTTAAATCGCTTATACCGCTTGTAAACAATCTTCAGAGTTACGGCATTACCGCCTTACAGCACTTTCAACATTTCATCAGGTTCTTCGGACTTTTGTTGGCAGCTTGAAATAGAACTTACTGATCACGCGTTGTTGTTCGAAATCCGTGATGAGAGACAGATGCGGTAAACAAAACCTCACCCTAGCGTCTCCGGACGCTGACTAAAACGTCACATCGTGTTCAAACTTCAGCGGATCGGGCTATAGGACAAATTACATGAAACGGTTGTAACGTCTGCAGTTTCTGCTACAAAAATTAACTGACAGTATTTTTTCATTATACCTCGTATATATCGGAAACAACGAACGTGTCAGTGGCTTAAGTATTGGAAAGGACTAGGAATACGTCTGTTTTCTTGTGTCCATATTTCGATGTTGTGGTTTTAACTTCGTCCCTGCTTTATGTGTTCTTGCAATAAGACCTTAAATTCACTTTTTATCGAATACCAGTATAGTAAATGTCACTTACGTTGTTGATGAAGCTGGCTAATAGAAATACACTCCTGGAAATTGAAATAAGAACACCGTGAATTCATTGTCCCAGGAAGGGGAAACTTTATTGACACATTCCTGGGGTCAGATACATCACATGATCACACTGACAGAACCACAGGCACATAGACACAGGCAACAGAGCATGCACAATATCGGCACTAGTACAGTGTATATCCACCTTACGCAGCAATGCAGGCTGCTATTCTCCCATGGAGACGATCGTAGAGATGCTGGATGTAGTCCTGTGGAACGGCTTGCCATGCCATTTCCACCTGGCGCCTCAGTTGGACCAGCGTTCGTGCTGGACGTGCAGACCGCGTGAGACGACGCTTCATCCAGTCCCAAACATGCTCAATGGGGGACAGATCCGGAGATCTTGCTGGCCAGGGTAGTTGACTTACACCTTCTAGAGCACGTTGGGTGGCACGGGATACATGCGGACGTGCATTGTCCTGTTGGAACAGCAAGTTCCCTTGCCGGTCTAGGAATGGTAGAACGATGGGTTCGATGACGGTTTGGATGTACCGTGCACTATTCAGTGTCCCCTCGACGATCACCAGTGGTGTACGGCCAGTGTAGGAGATCGCTCCCCACACCATGATGCCGGGTGTTGGCCCTGTGTGCCTCGGTCGTATGCAGTCCTGATTGTGGCGCTCACCTGCACGGCGCCAAACACGCATACGACCATCATTGGCACCAAGGCAGAAGCGACTCTCATCGCTGAAGACGACACGTCTCCATTCGTCCCTCCATTCACGCCTGTCGCGACACCACTGGAGGCGGGCTGCACGATGTTGGGGCGTGAGCGGAAGACGGCCTAACCGTGTGCGGGACCGTAGCCCAGCTTCATGGAGACGGTTGCGAATGGTCCTCGCCGATACCCCAGGAGCAACAGTGTCCCTAATTTGCTGGGAAGTGGCGGCGCGGTCCCCTACGGCACTGCATAGGATCCTACGGTCTTGGCGTGCATCCGTGCGTCGCTGCGGTCCGGTCCCAAGTCGACGGGCACGTGCACCTTCCGCCGACCACTGGCGACAACATCGATGTACTGTGGAGACCTCACGCCCCACGTGTTGAGCAATTCGGCGGTACGTCCACCCGGCCTCCCGCATGCCCACTCTACGCCCTCGCTCAAAGTCCGTCAACTGCACATACGGTTCACGTCCACGCTGTCGCGGCATGCTACCAGTGTTAAAGACTGCGATGGAGCTCCGTATGCCACGGCAAACTGGCTGACACTGATGGCGGCGGTGCACAAATGCTGCGCAGCTAGCGCCATTCGACGGCCAACACCGCGGTTCCTGGTGTGTCCGCTGTGCCGTGCGTGTGATCATTGCTTGTACAGCCCTCTCGCAGTGTCCGGAGCAAGTATGGTGGGTCTGACACACCGGTGTCAATGTGTTCTTTTTTCCATTTCCAGTAGTGTATGTAGGGTATTTCAGCACCTCACGGACAAACTTTGAGGGATGATTACAGAAATACGCGTTTTGGCCCGCCGTTTATAAGTGACGCGCGTGGTCATGATGCCCACCGTCATCTGTCAACCTGCCCCTAGAGAAAAGTTTTAAACATGGCTGCTTGGATCGGTGACCGTTGCAACTTGTGGCTGTACAGGTACGAGAAATCCAAAGGGACTCGCTTTCACGCATTCCTTTTTGTATGGCCTGTTAATTATTTTATATGTGACATGTAAGTATTGCCTATGTCTTTTATTGTTAGTCAGTACTTACACTTTTTATATAAAAAATGTCTTTTACTATAAATTTGTAACTACGTTATAGGCCATTTTAATTGTTAAAATTCTGATGAAGGCACTCTTAGAAGTGTTGAAACCTGGTCAATAAGACTAAAAATAACTGTGACCGAGAGCTCATTTGTTTCTGTTTGCTCCTAGAGAGGTTGTTATTCTGTGGAGTCGTAACTGTCTTGTCGCATACCTTTTGTTCTAACATTGTGTCTTCAGTGTTGTGCGTCCTTCTAGTGCTGCATTCAGGTTTCCTTGCTGTTAATATTCAATGGAACATCGAGTGCGGATTTGATGAGCTTAATGACACGATCATGTGTTACGATGATGCGAGGGGATATCGTACAGCAGCTCCTCTTGTGTACGAAAATCGGTTGCATAACACAAGACACTTACACCACAGAACCTATGCTGCAGTTCACTTAACACTTGCAAGAAACAGAAAGTTTGTGTTCTCAGCGTGTTGTTGGTGGTAGACGTGACGTGAGAACACCAGATTTTGAGGGCCAAGTGATCCGTGGATTTAGCAATGAAGCTTCAAGCAGCCCACGTGCTACAGCCCATGCTATGGCAACAGGTCAAGTATCTTTCTGGAGAGTATTGTAGGAGTACAGCCTACGTGGGTACCACTTTCAAAGGGTGCAGGTGGTAGGACCTACTGATGACCCGAATCGTATGCAATTTGTGCAGTGGTTCGTACGCCAAAAAGTGGATTATGTTGCCTTTCAGACGAATGTTTTGTTTAAAGATGAGGCCTTCTCAACACATGACGGGTATTGTAGTAGCAACAACAGCCACATCTGGAGCTATGAGAATCCGCCATGTGCTTGCTGTTAGATCTCACGTTTCCCGTAAACAAGTGGGGGGGGGGGGGTAGAGATTATGGATAACCGTTTTCAGAGACCTGTAATACTCAGTACAACGAAAAATCAGTCCAAAGTTGCAAATTTTAGCATTGGTTAAAAACAGTCTTGGTTGCAATTTTAGTTTTTTTTTTATTTTTCAACTACGCGTTTCGCCTTATTTAGGCACCTTCAGACTGATCTACATAGAAATCAGAGAACAAATACATCTTAATTTGGTATTTCTTAAAACTATTCTTTAGACAGTGTAGCCAAAGGGCATCTTCGAATACATCAGGCCAACATCGCCTTAGTTAAACTGAGTAAAAACTTTTCTAGATGGACGCGAGTTTTTACTGAGTTTAACGAAGGCGATGTTGGCCTGGTGTATTCGACGATATCCTTTGGCTACACTGTCTAAAGAATTGTTTTAAGAAATACCAAATTAAGATGTATTTGTTCTCGGTTTTCTATGTAGATCCACCTGAAGCTGCCTAAATAAGGCGAAACGCAGGTGAAAAATAAAAAAAACTAAAATTGGAACCAAGACTATTTTTAACCAATACTGTTAAGCACTGTTTTGCTGTATGCCATATATGGATTGGAAGAATTGCAAATTTTACTTTTTTGTTCACTCGATGACTAGTTTTGGGCCGAGACCCATTTTCAGATCATGAGTCTCGGCCCGGAACTAGTTATCGAGTGAATAAAAAAGTAAAATTCGCAACTTTGGACTGGTTTTTCGTTGTAATGGTTAACAGAAGTTGCTGACACACAGCTACTCGAGCACGCTAGAAGTTCGCAAAACCTGTAATACTGCCAAACAGACTAACCGGAGCATCTTGCGTACAGTTCCTGCAGACCATACTTCCGGAACTTCTGGCCAGTCTACTTCTTGCTAAGCACAGAGGCCTTCGGTTCCAGTGTGACGCAGCCCCAGCACACTTCAGCGTCGATGCGCAAGCACGGGTGTCAATTTAGGGCAGCACTGAATAGGACTAGAAAGACCTGCTGCGTGGCCAATGCGTCCGCCTGCCTTGATGTCCCTCGATTACTTTCTCAAGAGTATCGTTTCCGTTGCTCCGCTTACTGCTAGAGCTGAGCAGCCCATATCACTCGTGCATCCCACCAAGTCCAACAGAATCCTTACGTGCTCTCCAGAGTTGGACGGGCATTGATACGAATGTGTGCAGCATGTATTGAGGCATATGGTGGATAGGTTTTACTTACGTAAGCTGCTGCCAGAACATGCCAAATAAGAGCAAAATCTTTGTGCAATCGCAGTTATTCATTATTACAAACTTAAAAACGCATTTAGGACTATATGTTCCTCAATAAAAAACGATCCTCTTCGGGTGACACCTCATTCCTCGAAATTTGTCGATGTCGCTAGACACCCTATAGAAAATGTATGAGCTATTTAGCTCCTGACTATCATAACAGCATTCTGGTTTCTCTAGATGATGACGTTTTTCTCTCCCGGTATTTTGCATCTGCTACCTTCGGAACCTCTAACAGTGTACGCCGGTAAATAGTGTCAAAAACCGCCGGCCGGAGTGGACGAGCGGTTCTAGGCGCTACAGTCTGGAACCGCGCGACCGCTACGGTCGCAGGTTCGAATCCTGCCTCGGGCATGGATGTGTGTGATGTCCTTAGGTTAGTTAGGTTTAAGTAGTTCTAAGTTCTAGGGGACTGATGAGCTCAGATGTTAAGTCCCATAGTGCTCAGAGCAATTTTTTTGTCATGGAGAAGGATAAGTTCTTTTGAATTTTTGTGGCGACGAACACGCTGACGCCGTTTCTTCCATTCCCTAGAGGTAGCACAATACACATCCGAGTTGATATCTGCACCATGAGTGTGGATACCGAACAGAACAGCCCCTTCAGAGACCCAGCAGACCGTCGCCATGGCTTAATCGGCTGAGGGTCCGGCTTTGAACTTTTTCTTCGGAGGAGAGGTAGTTGGCGCCACTCCATGGATTGCCATTTTGTTTTCGGTAATGATGAATCCATGTCTCATAGCCTGTGACGATGTACGACAAAAATTTCGGGATCAGCCTCTTATCTAGCAGGCAATTCTGCACAGTTGGTCCTTCGTTGATCTTTATGTTCTTCTGGTAGGCGGCGAGAAACCCAGAGAACACACACCTTTGAGTACACCAACAGGTCGACGAATGAGTCAGTACTACTAACAGAGACCTCCATTTGTGCAGCGAGGTGTTTGGTCGTGATACGTCGAACGAGAGTGTCCGCACGTTACAACACTGCAGGAGTCGCAGCTGAGTGTGTAAGGTGGCTATAGTTTCGCACTTTACAAGCACTCATCTACATACTTTGCCGTGATTTACAACCGGAATTAGGTATCATTTGATAGGTTGTACATCGTACATGTCAGTATTTAAAGAAGGTTGACATTGTCATATACACCCTAAAAATAGTTGTTAAAGCTTATTGCATGAAAGGTGATGGAGTGTCTTTATTATCCAAATGGCGTAATGAATGAAACTTCCTGGCAGATTAAAACTGTGTGCCGGACTGAGACTCGAGCTCGGGACTTTTGCCTTTCGCAGGCAAGTGCTCTACCAACGGAGCTACCCAAGCACGACTCACGCCCCGTCCTCACAGCTTTACTTCTGCCAGTAGGAAGGTAGGAGACAAGGTAATGAGATAAGTAAAGCTGTGAGGACGGGCCGCGAGTCGTGCTTGGGTAGCTCAGTTGGTAGAGCACTTGCCCTCGAAAGGCAAAGGTCCCGAGTTCGAGTCTCGGTCCGGCACCCAGTTTTAATCTGCCAGGAAGTTTCATATCGGCGCACACTCTACTGCAGAGTGAAAATCTCATTCTGGGCATAATGAATGATTGCCTGTACTAGCAGATGTTGGAACGCGACTGGAAATGAAACGGCAGGCATAACTCAGGCCCTGGGTGGAAAAGCCCGCACAGGTGTGTTGGTCCTGCTTAACACAGGAAGTAACCCAAGATGGACGGTCGGGCCACCTGAGCGCTGAAGCACAATACAGCGGCCGCCGGCCGGTATTGTAGCGGGTTCGCAACGATAACCAGATAATACTTCGGATACTCTGAAAATCTTGGATGCAGCAGAGAGGAACGAGGAAGCATTACCTCGGAAATCACGCAGGCTGGGTTATTTCCGAGGATATTTACTCTGAGAAGTGTACCATTGTATGTATTCCGGTAACGGGTATAGCTATTTTCTTACAAACTTTTCGGGGCGCTGGACGACAAAAGACTAAAATATGGTTGGTTTATGATTCGCCTTCTACAGTTACGAGGGAGGGGAGCCGAGCTTTGCTGGGTGCCAGAGTTGGAGAGAAATTGTCTTCCTTTTAGAGCGCCCGTGTCTGATGGTCGCTCAATATCAGCTTTTGTTGGTACAGACGGACTTGCTGTCTTTGCTCTCAGGAGATTTCATAGTTAGAACGGTCAGGCGCTGTACTGTTGCGAATTTATAAGATTCTTGGTAGGATTAATCACTGGCCAACACCTATAACTGGTTTTCGCAGACTACCTGTAACAACGATGTTGTCTCTCCAAGCATTAACTATAAACATAGTTGATTGATGCAGAAACAACATCGTTATTACAAGTATTCTGCGAAAACCAATCATACGAGGCATAACCTCCTCTCCAAAAGACTTCTGAAGCTTACCGTAAGTTGTCGTCGCGTTTTCACTCAATTTAAAACAGAAAGAAATGGCATACTATTGCACAGTATTATGTGGTTCCATTTCCGTGACAATAAAGTAATGAGACTGATGTGAAAAAAAATGTTGCTTACCGTTTTAGTCAAGTTTAGTGTTGCCTCCATCAAAGTAGTTTACTTCTGATTGCACACACTTTTTCCAGCGCTTGTGCCATTGATGGTAACATTTCTGGAACTCATCTTCTGCCACATTTTTCCGTGTTTCTCGCTGTTGTGGTGTAAGATTTTTGGGGACCATTTTTGCACAAACCTTTCTCATGCCAACATCTTAAGTTATTATTAGACGAACCGTTTCTCGATTGATGTTCAGTTCCTCTGCAATCATTTTCACAGATAATCTTCGAGCCGGCCGCGGTGGTCTCGCGGTTCTAGGCGCGCAGTCCGGAACCGTGCGACTGCTACGGTCGCAGGTTCGAATCCTGCCTCGGGCATGGCTGTGTGTGATGTCCTTAGGTTAGTTAGGTTTAAGTAGTTCTAAGTTCTAGGGGACTGATGACCACAGCAGTTGAGTCCCATAGTGCTCAGAGCCATTTGAACCATTTGATAATCTTCGATGAGATCGTACGAGTTCACGCACCCTGGCAAAGTTGACATCTGTCCGTGTGGTTGATGGTCGTCCAATGCGGTCTTCATCTTCAACATTTGTTCTGTCTTCACTAAACGTTTTATGCCGAAGGAAAACTTGAGCTCTAGGCATAACCTCCTCTCCAAAAGACTTCTGAAGCTTACCGTAAGTTGTAGTCGCGTTTTCACCCAATTTAAAACACAAAGAAATGGCATACTATTGCACAGTTTTATGTGGTTCCATTTCCGTGACGAGAGAGACAAACACGTGTTAATTTATTACAGCACAACTCACGACTGAACTGTTGCATTGACGTGCCACTTGGACTAGAAGCAGTTTATAGACCAAAGTCAAAGATATTGTGCCTTCGCAATCCTGCAGGGTTGCCACATCTTGCAAAGAAAATCAGTCTCATCACTTTATTGTCGCACCTGGTAGATGTTGGCCACTGATATGGATGTTGGCCATCAACTATAACTGGTTTTCGAGAACTACCCATAGTAACGACATTGTGTCTCCAAGCATTAACTACAAACATAGTTGATGGATGCAGACACAATATCGTTGTTACAAGTATTCTGCGAAAACCAGTTACAGATGTTGGACAGTGATACAGATGCATTTCACCCTCTGTGTCAGTTCATGTGTGAAGATGGTGCACTGAAGCACCGAAACCGGGAGCCATATGACAAGTAACATCGTATGGGTGGCTGTAACTGTTCCATTTTATCACATTGGAAAACAATAAATACAGCTGAATGTATAACAAAGGGAAAAGTAGCAAGTAAAAGGTAGTTTCTTTCCTCCGTGAAGAAATAAGATATATGAAACCTGTATCACACCAACACACTGGTAGCTACTCACATGACAGGCATGACACGTATGGTACACATCGTGTCTGAGTCTGAGTGACTGACAGGCACTGCCCTCCATCAGCTGTCGTGGCTTGGCTCGTGACGTCATCTTTCATTGCGACATGCGAGTAAAGCGTCATTGTCATTTGTACACACAGGTTCGTAATCACTGTGAGTTGCTTGAGGAAGTAACTTTTCTGCATAGTCAGTTTTACTTATTTTTCAAATCATAACTTTATTTCATAATTAGCTAGTAGCTAATTTCGCTCCCCCTTGCCTTTCTGGCACAAAGGGCTTATGACACTTTTTTAATGTTAATTCTAAGATATATGGAGACCATTTTAATTTATGTATACTGTTTTCATACCCGTATTCTTGTTTCAATATTTAGCTTGTTCATTTCACTAAAATTGTAAGATATCATGATTGCAAGATAGACCAGAACATAAAATCATTTATTTCTGTAATTTATTTACTTGTAATATTTTATGTAAATATTGTCTTTCACTTCGAGTTCAACAACTCAAAGAGACTGTCATCTTTGGTCATGCGGGGGAGGAAGTGGATCTTTGGAACAGGAGGTTTGGGGTCTTTTGTCTCTAGGGTCGTTTGGGTGAGGTGGTGACACAGATGTGGTGGAAGACAATGTTTAATTTTGTATTGGTGTAGAAGTGTTAAATGTGGGAAGATTTATTAAATATGTTATGTGCATAAACTAAAATAACTCTTTTTCTCTAAAAATAAAAATACCACGTTACCTTGCAAACCAGTTAGTCTTATCCTAACATAAAGAAAACCGTGGGAATTTCTCAGTGGAATCACTCCTAGACTTAACGAGGCCAAGATATACTGTGAAGACAATAAATAACGCAGCCATCATCGTAAGAGGTAAGTACCAACACTGTACGTACTTGCTAACGACCTCTAACTATAAATTTGAACCTCCTGCAGATCCTAAAGTCACCATGTGGACAAAGGAGTAGGAGAACTTATAGACTGTGGAAATTTAGTAAGGAAGAGGTCTGTTAAAAAGATAACCATGCAGCGTCCATATGAAATGGTCGCACTGGCTTTGAGCGTATTACAAGCAGTCGCTCGTCAAGCCGATAGAAGACTTAAAAGGATACAGACAGTCTTGTGACCGAGCCACACTCTAGTACTTTCATTTTATTGTACGATGGTATTTATGGTGAATTCACTGGATATTTACTCACCACGCACATAAGAAAAAACTTGTACGCTTGTGACAAAACCTGCAAAAAGGTCGCATTTTTGTCGTTTTAAGACTGACCTCCCGTCTGAGCCAGTAAATTGTTATCTGACGGTAACGTCATATGAAATTCATGTTATTGTCTTTTTAATGTGAGTTACGCCAAATTGTGTGTATTACATATCATTCTCGATTCAGATGTGTGGAATATAAGATGACGTAGGGTTAGAGTTTTTCAGTGTGATGCAAGTAACGGAGGAATGTACATTCATTATTTAAGCTGCTGTGACGTTTGATATTGTTTTTACTGCCAGGAAGCTAGAAAATGCCCAAGGGGCATATATGATTATTTCAAAAATAAAAGACTATTCAGGAAAGTGACTTCCCTCATGAAATGCGTCATAACGACTGTACAGCGTGGTCGCAAACCATCTGAAACCCTTGTAAGGGTGTTGCATGGTAGGTTGTACTGAGAAAATGTGATTGTAAATGTAAATTCCTTACGTTGCGCCATTTCCGAGTCAATTAGCATTGAAGTTAGCCAATCAGGTTGTCGGTAGTAAGAATCGAACCCAAGCCAAATACTGGCCAGTTTCGTGCGCTATCGTGAACGCTGTGAGAACAACTTACACTAATTAAATCATTAACTGTTATAATTACTGCTGGCTGTCTGGTGTTTGGGTTTTTGTTTTTTTATTTTACATTACGAACTTATGTTTGGACATTTGAATTTTAATTTTTTTATTGTTCGATTGTGGAAATTGCAGTTGTGATAATATAGCACTTTTGTAACTACTTTTGGCTGTACGTTCTTTGCTGTCCAAAGCCTCCCCCCCCCCTCCCAAGTAAAGAATGGGTTCTCCCTCTCTCTCCTCTCATCATCATACAACACAAATATATCTCTACACTATACACGCACCAATTACACTCACCCATACTCCACAAATACACATGAGACACAGCTACCATATCTGCAAGGGAAAGGGTCACCAGTCAGTGCAGTGGAAGGCCTCTCTTTCCGACAGGCTGCCGTACACACCACATAGGATACCACACCCAACAATGCCATGCGACATATTCATTTAATTTTCGTTTTGAATAACAGTGGTGGAGGCTACAATCCAGTTTCACATCATTTCAGTCACTGCTTGCATGCACTTTGACTCTTATAACTGCATTCTGGTTTCTGTAGGATTTACAGTTTTTTGATTCCGCTATTTTATCCCTCCTACTTCCAAATTTTGAAGAGTGTAGTTGAGTCAATATTGACAAAAAATTCTATAAGTCTACAATTGCTATAACCGTAGGTTCGCCTTTCTTCAACTTATCTTGTAAGATAGGTCGTGGTGTTAATATTATCTTGTGTGTTCCAACATTTCTCCGGGAACTTCTGTAAATAACTTTTGTCAGTACTTTGCACACGATAAGATATGGAACTGATGCATCGGTGGTATGTAGACCTCTCATAGCCTGCTTCCTTTGGAATTAGAATCATTGCACTCTTCTTGTAGTATGAGCGTATTTCTCTTGTCTTATGTATCTTGCGCACCAGATGGAACAGTTTTGCCATGGCTGGCTCTATCAAGGGTCTCAATAATTCTGAGGGAATTTCGTCTAATCTAGGGGCTTTGTCAGACTAAGGTATGTCAGTTTCTGTCAAATTCTTCTTGCAGTATCACACCTGGCCCCTTATCTTACTTTACTTCCTCTTCGTCTTCTACACACATCAAAAAAAGTTTTGCATCACCCCGTTTCCCAGAGCTCCTGAAGATAGACGTTCACTATGGATATTGCATCACAGACACAGTCCCTTTGACTGTTCAGAGGAGTCACTAAACCCGCCCGAAGATGTGAACAACCACGCATGAGCACCGCCTATTAGACGGAGGGGGTCCGACAGCCGATCACTTCCAGTCATTGCACAAGGAAGCAGGTACACGGGTCGTGTTGTCTGTAGTTCAACCATGCCTAGACGGTCAATACTGCGGTTAGATCGCGTCCACATTGTTACTTTGTGCCAGGAAGGGCTCTCAACAAGGGAAGTGTCCGGGCGTCTCTGAGTGAACCAAAGTGAAGTTGTTCGGACATGGAGGAGATACATAGAGAAAGGAACTGTAAATGACATGCCACGCTCAGGCTGCCCAAGAGCTACTACTGCAGTGGATGACCACTACCTACGGATTATGGCTCGGAGGAATCCTGACAGCAACACCACCATGTTGAATAATTCGTTCCGTGCATCCACAGGTCGTCATGTTACGACTCAAACTGTGCGCAAATTCACTCCCGTCGTCCACGGCGAGGTCCATCTTTGCAACCACGACACCATGCAGCGCGGCAGAGAGATGCCAAATGAACCGCTCAGGATTTGGCACCACGTTCTCTTCACCGATGAGTATCGCCTATGCCTTCAACCAGACAATAGTCGGAGACGTGTTTGGAGGCAATCCGGTCAGGCTGAACGCCTTAGACACACTGTCCAGCCAGTGCAGCAAGGTGGGGGTTCCCTGCTGGCCGGCCGGAGTGGCGAGCGGTTCTAGGCGCTACAGTCTGGAACCTCGCGACCGCTACGGTCGCAGGTTCGAATACTGCCTCGGGCATGGATGTGTGTGATGTCCTTAGGTTAGTTAGGTTTAAGTAACTCTAAGTTCTAGGGGACTGATGACCTCAGAAGTTAAGTCCAATAGCGCTCAGAGCCATATGAACCACCTGTTCCCTGCTGTTTTGGGGTGGCATTACGTGGGGCCGACGTACGCCGCTGGTGGTCATGGAAGGCGCCGTAGCAGCTATGCGATACGTGAATGCCATCCTCCGAACGATAGTGCAACCATATCGGCAGCATTTTGCCGAGGCATTCATCTTCCTGGACGACAATTGGCGCCCACATCGTGCACATCTTGTGAATGACTTCCTTCAGGATAACGACATCGCTCGAATAGAGTGGCCAGCATGTTCTCCAGACATGGACCCTATCTAACAAGCCTGGGATGGATTGAAAAGGAATGTTTATGGACGACGTAACCCACCAATCACTCTCAGGGATCTACGCCGAATCGCCGTTGACGAGTGGGACAATCTAGACCAACAGTGCCTTGATGAACTTGTGGATAATATGCCACGACGAATGCCGGCATCCATCAATCCAAGAAGACGTGCTACTGGGTATTAGAGGTACTGTTTTGTACAAATGGTTCAAATGGCTCTGAGAACTATGGGACTTAACATCTGAGGTCATCAGTCCTCTAGAACTTAGAACTACTTAAACCTAACTAACCTAAGGACATCACACACATCCATGCCCGAGGCAGGATTCGAACCTACGACCTTAGCAGTCGCGCGGTTCTGGACTGAAGCGCCTAGAACCGCTCGGCCATACCGGCCGGCTGCTGTGTACAGCAATCTGGACCACCACCTCTGAAGGTCTCGCTGTATCATGGTACAAGATGGATTGTGTGGTTTCCATGAGCAATAAAAAGGGCGGAAGCGATATTTATGTCAGTCTGTATTCCAGATTTCTGTAGAGATTCCGGAACTCTTGGAACCGAGGTGATGCAAAACTTTTTTTGATGTGTGTTTTATACGGGCTTCATGTCCATTTGAAGTATAATATATACAGGGTGAGTCACCTAACATTACCGCTGGATATATTTCGTAAACCACATCAAATACTGACGAACCGATTCCACAGACCGAACGTGAGGAGAGGGACTAGTGTAATTGTTTAATACAAACCATACAAAAATGCACGGAAGTATGTTTTTTTAACACAAACCTACTTTTTTTTAATGGAACCCCGTTAGTTTTGTTAGCACATCTGAACACATAAACAAATACGTAATCAGTGCCGTTTTTTGTATTGTAAAATGTTAATTGCATCCGGAGATATTGTAACCTAATGTTGACGCTTGAGTACCACTCCTCCACTGTTCGATCGTGTGTATCGGAGAGCACCGAATTACGTCAGGATCCAAAGGGAACGGTGATGGACCTTAGGTACAGAAGAGACTGGAACAGCACATTACGTCCACATGCTAACACCTTTTTATTGGTCTTTTTCACTGACGCACATGCACATTATCATGAGGGGTGAGGTACACATACACACGTGGTTTCCGTTTTCAATTACGGAGTGGAATAGAGTGTGTCCCGACATGTCAGGCCAATAGATGTTCAATGTGGTGGCCATCATTTGCTCCACACAATTGTAATCTCTGGCGTAATGAATGTCGTACCGCCGCAGTACATCTGGTTTAATGTCACCGCAGGCTGCCACAATACGTTGTTTCATATCCTCTGGGGTTGTAGGCACATCACAGTACACATTCTCCTTTAACGTACCCCACAGAAAGAAGTCCAGAGGTGTAATATCAGGAGAACGGGCTGGCCAATTTATGCGTCCTCCACGTCCTATGAAACGCCCGTCGAACATCCTGTCAAGGGTCAGCCTAGTGTTAATTGCGGAATGTGCAGGTGCACCATCATGCTGATACCACATATGTCGACGCGTTTCCAGTGGGACATTTTCGAGCAACGTTGGCAGATCATTCTGTAGAAACGCGATGTATGTTGCAGCTGTTTGGGCCCCTGCACTGAAGTGAGGACCAATGAGGTGGTCGCCAATGATTCCGCACCATACATTTACAGTCCACGGTCGCTGTCGCTCTACGTGTTTGAGCCAGCGAGGATTGTCCACGGACCAGAAATGCATGTTCCGTAGATTCACTGCCCTGTGGTTTGTGAAACCCGCTTCATCGGTAAACAGGTAGAACTGCAACGCATTCTCTGTTAATGCCCATTGACAGAATTGCACTCGATGAATAAAGTCATCACCATGTAATTGCTGATGTAGCGGCACATGAAACTGGTGAAAGCGGTGACGATGCAGTATGCGCATGACACTACTTTGACTCAGTCCACCGGCTCTTGCAATGTCCCGTGTACTCGTGTGTGGGTTCATGGCAACAGCAGCTAACACACCAACTGCACCCGCTTCTCCTGTGACGGGCCTGTTACGGACCCGTTTGCGTGCTACGACCATACCTGTTGCATACAGTTGGCGGCAGATGTTTTGCAACGTGCGGCACGTTGGATGCTCTCTGTCCGGGTACCGTTCTGCATACACCCTGCAGGCTTCAGCTGCATTTCGTCGACACTCGCCATAGATGAGTATCATCTCCGCCTTTTCAGAGTTCGAATACACCGTGGTCACAGTTCCTACAACACTACACTATCACAGACGTCTGGTAACACGGTGTACTAGAGTTGGTCTGCGTGCGGAGACGAATGCAGAATAACAATAGCAGCAGCAAGCGCTACATGCGGACACTGCGACAGCTAGACCAAACCACAACAGTGCACTACAGACACACTAGTAAACACGGTCGTCATCTTAAACATGTCCCTGCAGATGCTGCTCGCCTACCGTGGCCCGTGTTTGTTACAACACGCAACTGAAGGTCGGAGGTTTCAAGCGTCAACTTTAGGTTACAATATCTCCGGATGTAATTAACATTTTACAATGCAACAAACGGCACTCATTACGTATTTGTTTATATGTTCAGATGTTCTAACAAAACTAACGTGGTTCCATTTAAAAAAAAGTAGGTTTGTGTTAAAAAACATACTTCCGTGCATTTTTGTATGGTTTGTATTAAACAATTACACTAGCCCCTCTCCTCACGTTCGGTCTGTGGAATCGGTTCGTCAGTAGTTGATGTGGTTTACGAAATATATCCAGCGGTAACGTTAGGTGACTCACCCTGTATATTAAACAAAGGAGCGCAATTCTATTGTACCATATCTCGCTGCGGAAGGGAGTTGATTCTGACTGTCAATAGATGTCAGCCAAAAGGGCGTAATTTCCCGCCACTGCCCCCCCCCCCCACCCCCCAACCTAAAAAAACAAAAGGGAACCAAAAGCGAAAACTGTGTGATGATAACAGATTGAGTAAATAAAAGTATTTCCAATGATCTGTGCTAGTTGAAAGCGTATGTTAAGTAACGTCGAAACCAACTTCTAATATGCGCTGATGTCATAAAGTACTTAATTTATAAATCTATCCTCATTCCTGTTGTCAAAGAGCCATAGAACGTTTCGAAGATGATGGTGACCTATTCTGCTCTGTTAGTTGTCAACAAAACGAATTTGTAATTCACTTAAAGTAATAAAAATGAAAAGTGGATGTGGAAATGTATTCTTATTACATTACGGAGTAATAATGGCAGATCATTCAGACGTCTGCAGACGGAACAATTTTGCCTGCAGACCTTTTAAAAGGAAAACGCCATGTAAATGATTTTATTCTCCTACACTCACAGTAACTAAAGCCGTACACTGCAGTAAGGCATATAATTTTCGTAAAATATACACATAACCAGTTAATGAAATTAAAACTGCCACTAGGGAGAATTATGTTGTAAGAAGTGATTCTAACTATCAAGAAATGGCTACTGATAAAGTAGATAAATGCATCTACATCTACATGACTACTCTGCAATTCACATTTAAGTGCTTGGCAGAGGGTTCGTAGAACCACAATCATACTATCTCTCTACCATTCCACTCCCGAACAGCGCGCGGGAAAAATGAACACCTAAACCTTTCTGTTCGAGCTCTGATTTCTCTTACTTTATTTTGATGATCATTCCTACCTATGTAGGTTGGGGTCAACAAAATATTTTCGCATTCGGAAGAGAAAGTTGGTGACTGAAATTTCGTAAATAGATCTCGCCGCGACGAAAAACGTCTTTGCTTTAATGACTTCCATCCCAATTCGCGTATTATATATGCCACACTCTCTCCCCTACTACGTGATAATACAAAACGAGCTGCCCTTTTTTGCACCCTTTCGATGTCCTCCGTCAATCTCACCTGGTAAGGATCCCACACCGCGCAGCAATATTCTAACAGAGGACGAACGAGTGTAGTGTAAGCTGTCTCTTTAGTGGACTTGTTGCATCTTGTAAGTGTCCTGCCAATGAAATGCAACCTTTGGCTCGCCTTCCCCACAGTATTATCTATGTGGTCTTTCCAACTGAAGTTGTTCGTAATTTTAACATCCAGGTACTTAGTTGACTTGACAGCCTTGAGAATTCTACTCTTTATCGAGTAATCGAATTCCAACGGATTTCTTTTGGAACTCATGTGGATCAGCTTACACTTTTCGTTATTTAGCGTCAACTGCCACCTGCCACACCATACAGCAATCTTTTCTAAATCGCTTTGCAACTGATACTGGTCTTCGGATGACCTTACTAGACGGTAAATTACAGCATCATCTGCGAACAACCTAAGAGAACTGCTCAGATTGTCACCCAGGTCATTTATATAGATCAGGAACAGCAGAGGTCCCAGGACGCTTCCCTGGGGAACACCTGATATCACTTCAGTTTTACTCAATGATTTGCCGTCTATTACTACCAACTGCGACCTTCCTGACAGGAAATCACGAATCCAGTCGCACAACTGAGACGATACCCCATAGGCCCGCAGCTTGATTAGAAGTCGCTTGTGAGGAACGGTGTCAAAAGCTTTCCGGAAATCTAGAAATACGGAATCAACTTGAGATCCCCTGTCGATAGCGGCTATTACTTCGTGCGAATAAAGAGCTAGCTGCGTTGCACAAGAACGATGTTTTCTGAAACCATGCTGATTACGTATCAATAGATCGTTCCCTTCGAGGTGATTCATAATGTTTGAATACAGTGTATGCTCCAAAACCCTACTGCAAACCGACGTCAATGATATAGGTCTGTAGTTCGATGCCGTGAAGGCACAAGTAAATGAGCTCCATGGAGGTAAAATAGCTTGTGCAATACAACGAAAAATGCACAACACAGTATGAGCAGTGAAGTTTCTGTCTCATAATAGGCGAAATTTTTAAAGCCTCTTGTTATGACTTGTTACGACTGTTAATAAAAGTCGATAATAACTGTGAGCTGTGGCGGGAATGGTGCCAGGGCTATCTTTGGTTACGCACTATTGATTCCCTCTGGCAGAAATTTGTGTTTGGAGCCTGGACCGGCTCAGGACGTAGCGGGCGGTCCCGAGTGGAAAGTAACAAGGTTGCGCACGGCACGCGGAAGTGCGCGTATTAGCGAGACGTTGGAGAGACGACAGCCAGCACGGTGTGACTGACAAGGGAACCTCCCCATCGCACCCCCCTCAGATTTAGTTATAAGTTGGCACAGTGGATAGGCCTTGAAAAACTGAAAACAGATCAATTGAGAAAACAGGAAGAAGTTGTGTGGAACTGTGAAAAAATAAGCAAAATATACAAACTGAGTAGTCCATGGGCCACATAGGCAACATCATGGACTACGCAAGCTCAGTAGCGCCGTGGTCCCGTGGTAGCGTGAGCAGCTGCAGAACGAGAGGTCCATGGTTCAAGTCTTCCCTCGAGTGGAAATTTTACTTACTTTATTTCTGCATATTTACTATCTGTCCGTTCGTTCATTGACGTCTCTGTTCACTGTAATAAGTTTAGTGTCTGTGTTTTGCGACCGCATCGCAAAACCGTGCGATTAGTAAGACGAAAGGACGTGCCTCTCCAATGGGAACCGAAAACATTTGATCGCAAGGTCATAGGTCAACCGATTCGTCCACAGGAAAACACATCTGATATATTCTATACGACATGCGTCACATGACAGGAATATGTTGTCGACCCACCTAACTTGTACACTTGGCGAATGGGTAAAAAGATTCTTCTACCTTTCCCGATTTAGGTTTTCTTGTGGATGTGATAATCACTCCCAAAAAAGTGATGAAAACATAAGAGTTTGTTACATAAACTGAAAAATTAAACTTTTTTACTCGATGGAAGATTCGAACCAAGGACCTTTCGTTCCGCAGCTGCTCACGTTACCAGGAGACCACAACGCTCCTGCGTTTCCAGTGTCCTTGATGTTGCTTATCTTCCCACGAACTACTCAGTTTGTATATTTTGCTTATTTTTTCACAGTTCCACACAACTTCTTCCTGTTTTCTCAATTGATCTGTGCTCAGTTTTTCAAGGCCTATCCACTGTGCCAACTTATAACTAAATCTGAGGGGGGTGCGATGGGGAGGTTCCCTTGTGAGTACGGGCGGCAGTTGGCGCTTGATCGTACTGGGGTCAGTAACTGCGGGCCGGCGCTGTGGCATCTTGGCAACCTCGTGAAGCTATGCACGTGCTCGCTTCCGTGAAGGAACACGCTGTTACTATCGGACTAAGCAACGTCTGGTGCCTTCGCCACATCGATCCAGCAGCTGGCTTCAAGTTAAGCAATTCAAGTCCTACCAACGATTAGTGAAATATAATGATGATTGCTCTTGAGGCAGCAAAGCGTTGCAAGGACTGTGCTGTGATACTTCATGCCTGTTATGAAGTGTGTGCTTCGCTCCTTAATAATATTGTTCTTACTTCAGCTGGCAAGTGTCTAAAACATTGATACGTGTGCGCAGCCTTACCGAACGATCTATATTCCGTGTCTAAAGATTGCCGTGTGGTACCTTGCGGGCCCCACATCAGGTGCTCCATGTGATGCTTGTGTTTTAATGAGCCACTTCCGTTTGCATCATTCGTGTACGTGGTTCTGCTTAACGGGCTCCGTAACGCCCTATACTTGCAATGTTAAAATAACGCTTATAAATTACATCTTTCCTCACAAAGTATTTGAGGTAGGAAGTTGAACTTTTTACAGATTATTTATTGGAATATGGGCTACAACTTAACACAGGGATTTTACAAAATTTTAGTTCAGTTATTAAAGATGATTTTTTTTCAATTGTAATGAAAATTCACAACATTTTTTTTGCAATTTTTTATTTATATATTCAAAAATATACAGTTTTTTGGAAAAAGGCTGTGTTAAATTATGCAGAAGGTACTGTGTAACATTTACTGAAAGTTTGAAACAAATATGTTTGGAAGATCCTTAGAAAACATGTAATTAGTATGAGAAAATAAAAGTTTTGGGAATCGAGCGACAAAGATTGGATTAACTTTTTAGTGCATTCCAGGTCCATAGGATGGATTATCTTCATCCTCTGCAAACTCCTCCTCCAGCTTCCTCTTGTTCCTCCTCCTGTTTACTCTTGCTTGTATTTCTAGACTCTTTACAGCCCTGTCTGCAGCCCGAAGGCGTTCCTTGTCTAAAGCAAGCATCGCTCGTACCATGTTAGAACCTATCTTCATTCCCATATTTCTAAATACCTTGCACCTTATAATGTTGCCATCATTGAAAGTCGCAACAGCATCATACACACCAAAGTGAAGTGTTTCTATTCCAACAAATACAGTCTTGGGGATTCTCGACCATATAACACTATTTACACTTTCATTGGGGTTTTGAGTTTTTTCGTGAATACACTTTTTCAACAGTTCAGGTGGTGCTAAGTCTCTGAAAATAGGTTTTATCACCTCCATTATTGCATGAGGCAGACTATGCTTATGAGTGTACACTTCACCAGTTAGCAATCCTTTGTTATATTTACACCAACTGTCTTCTTCTTTGGGGCACAAGCTATGTTGGGGATTTTCATCGTCTTTATTGTTTATAGTAATAACACAAACCTTTGGCTTTCCAACATTTCTCCTTTTCTTAAAAGCCTTCAGAGGATTTCTAATAACTTTACTTTTACTCATTATTATACTTCAACAAAACAGAGACTCAAGAAACAGAATTAATTACGAATATTTTCGAGATAACGACAGAGTAAATAAACATGAAACAATCGACAATCACACCAGCGATATATATTGAACCAACACAGGTTAGCCACAACACATACTTTATCTCACATCACTAAAATGTACCTGATGTACACGGACGTTAATAATAACACCATTTGACAGCAGTTTAACAGCGCCACAGTGGGTCACGCCCATGTAGAACACATTTCAAAAAAAATTTAAAAATAGTTGTAGTCTTCGGAATTGAATAAATTATATATCTATTAAAAGGTAATAGTCTGCAGATTCAGAAAACGCAAAAAAGTAAAAATTGAACTTTTCATGATTTTGAGCCTTTCCGGAGCCCCTTAAAGGAATGAAATCAGTTTTATTAAGTAGTTTTCTGCATAATTCTGAGTATCAAGGTGAAGGAAGGGTTGTTTGGTTCCCTGTTGTCGCTTCTGATTTATGTTTCATAGATCGGAAGCAGTGAGCCACCAAAGTGCAGAGCCTCCCCTTTTGAATTAGTAGCGGGCGTAGGGGCGGTGGACTTCGCCTGAGCTCGCGTGTGTTGTTTGGCTCCGACTTCGGTGTTCTGAACGGGGTGGAAGTACAAACGGAGTACACATCTTAATTCGAAGATAAGTACTCAATCGCCTGCACCGTTCGTGGCCAAGTCGCGGCCTCACAATCTCGGGCCTCAGGTATTGTACAAGCTGCAGTTTTCTAAAACTTGCGTGGCTCTGCAAGGTTGCCCGGGTTAATGTTTTAAATATTTGTCTTAAGAATTTTGAGGGATTTCTAGAAGAATGTGTCTTAATTGATACCGTTTTCTAAAACTGCGATGCGATTCAGCCCTAGTGGCGTATGTCAATTTTGATGGGGAAATAACTGGGTTATTATTAATCAAACTGTCTGTAACCTTGTAAAGTTGTTTAGTAATATCTCGCCCGGGAGGGGCGGATTTCAATCTATGTGGAAATAATAATTGATTTTCTGGTTATTTGATGTAAAGTTTATTTTAAATGATTGACTTGGCCCGAGTGGCGGTTTTTTAAATGTTTATAAAGAGATTAATTCATTTGTCGTTTCGTATAACAAGCAGTTTGTAAAGTATGCCTGAATGGTGTTTCTGAAAGAAAGTATCTGATTTATGATTGTAGTTCACTTAGTGATTTATCTATGATGCAAATAAATATGTTGAAATGAAATGGCCACTTTATGGGTCAAGTACTTCCACTCCCTTTATATTAAAGGTTAAGGAAATTGCAGTTCAAGATAGAAATAACTTTCCAAACTGCATCAAAAGATTTTTGTTACTAACTACAAGGATTAGGACTAATCGAGATAGTGTGCCCGTCAAGCAGACACTGAACACTGTATTGGCAGGTACAGTGTTGCACTCTGGCCTGCCGCGACGTCACGGACCCGGCGCATGCGCTGATGACGTGCGGCAGGTTGCCTATCGGGCGCCTCCGTCAGCAGCGACCATCGGGCCGTGTGTTCGCGTATTTATCCCCTCTCCGTCGCCAGCAAACGTTGCATCGCTGGCCATTCCTCACCCTCTCGCGCCCACTCAGTCGCTAGAGAACAGCTGTACGCACAATTGGTTGCCGCAGCTCTCGGACGAGGCGTGCACACGGACTGTGACAGCTATACAGCTGTAGCAGGCGTGCCAGCGCATGTAATCGCGTTGCACCCCTGCACACGCGGAGTCAACACGTAGCCACCACACAGCATTATAGCTGCTGATGTCGGCCGGCGCTGGCCACTCAACTACAAGTCAACAGTGTGGGCGTGCATTATGCTGGCCTAATCCACTGTCCGCTTTTCTCCGTTTTGAATCAATTCGCAACAATAACTGATAAAGCGTGTAGTTTTAAGGGGGGTAGGACGTCAAACGCGCCGACTTGGAACAGGAGAGGCATCACAGGACATTTTAATTTCCAGTGTCTATACTTTTACAATGAAATTCATAAAACTTTGTCAGCATCACCAGGAAGGATTCAGGATTCACACTCATTGCAGTGGAAGTTCGAAAACATAACAAAAATTCTTTTTACGTGCGAAATTTCATCAATTTTTCACTTACTAATGGCTGCATTTGTTGCTATAGGTACACTTTTCTTCATAAGTTAGATATTCTTCGAAGAATTTTGCACATTATACATACCATACTCATAGGTGTATGAAACTCTAGAATTTATTTAATTTATGAAAAAACGAATGAGCTGTTATATTTTAAACTTCATGTTTAGGAAAAACACAAATTTTATAGATAATTACCTCAATTTTTACCACAGTTTTTAATAGATTTCGAAAATTTTAGAGTTTCATACACCTTTAAGTATGGTTTGTATGCTGTGCATAATTCATCGAAGAAAAGTGTACCTGTAGCAACAAATACTGCCATTAGTAAGTGAAAAAAATGATGAAATTTCACAGGTAAAAAAATTATTTCGTTATGTTTTGGAACTTCCACTGCTACGAGTGTGAATCCTGCATCCTTCCTGGTCATGCTGACAAAGTTTTATGAATTTTTTTGAAAAAGTATAGACAGTGGAAATTGAAATGTCCTGTGGTGCCTCTCCTGCTACAAGTCGGTCCGTTTGACGTCCTACCCCCCCCCCCCCCCCCCATTTAAGTATTTCTCAGAACATTCAGTGTGAACGTATATGCAGATTGTAAATGAATTTCTGTGGCGTTGCTCCTACGCAGCTCAATTTAAACTGTACACATGTGACTGTGGCTGCCACCATGCTCGGAAGTATTAATTCGTGTGCCTTTGTTGGAAATGCCATGACAACTGCTTCTGTTCTAATAGTATTAGTTTTATGTGAAAAACGTGACTGCGCAGCCTCTCTGCCCCTGGTGTCCCATTATAAATGGATTTCCCAGCAATTTATTTTAGTATCCTGCTATCTTGATTGTATTGACTTGTATATTTAACATTAGCCCTTAATTTCTTTGATGGTTGTGAATTATTTGCTTTGTTTATGTTTGTGTCACTGTGCACAATAACATCTTTGTCAGTAACTCCAGACAATTATATAATAACCAGAAACATATTGTGGGTACTTAAAAATAATAAATAGTCATTGAACTACGGCGAAAAGTGGTTTTTCCTTGTAAATGTTTTAGCTCTTTCGTTCGTCTGTGTAAGACTGACCTTTAAGGATACAGGGTGTTACAAAAAGGTACGGCCAAACCTTCAGGAAACATTCCTCACACACAAATAAAGAAAAGATGTTATGTGGACATGTGTCCGGAAACGTTTAATTTCCATTTTAGAGCTCATTTTAGTTTCGTCAGTGTGTACTGTATTTCCTCGATTCACCGCCAGTTGGCCCAATTGAAGGAAGGTAATGTTGACTTCGGTGCTTGTGTTGACATGCGACTCATTGCTCTACAGTACTAGCATCAAGCACATCAGTACGTAGCATCAACTGGTTAGAGTTCATCACGAACGTGGTTTTGCAGTCAGTGCAATGTTTACAAATGCGGAGTTGGCAGATGCCCATTTGATGTATGGATTAGCACGGAGCAATAGCCGTGGCGCGGTACGTTTGTATCGAGACAGATTTCCAGAACGAAGGTGTCCCGACAGGAGGACGTTCGAAGCAATTGATCGGCGTCTTAGGGAGCACGGAACATTCGAGCCTATGACTCGCGACTGGGGAAGACCTAGAACGACGAGGACACCTGCAATGGACGAGGCAGTTCTTCGTGCAGTTGACGATAACCCTAATGTCAGCGTCAGAGAAGTTGCTGCTGTACATGGTAACGTTGACCACGTCACTGTATGGAGAGTGCTACAGGAGAACCAATTGTTTCCGTACCATGTACAGCGTGTGCAGGCACTATCAGCAGCTGATTGGCCTCCACGGGTACACTTCTGTGAATGGTTCATCCAACAATGTGTCAATCCTCATTTCAGTGCAAATGTTCTCTTTACGGATGAGGCTTCATTCCAACGTGATCATATTGTAAATTTTCACAATCAACATGTGTGGGCTGACGAGAATCCGCACGCAATTGTCCAATCACGTCATCAACACAGATTTTCTGTGAACGTTTGGGCAGGCATTGTTGGTGATGTCTTGATTGGGCCCCATGTTCTTCCACCAACGCTCAATGGAGCACGTTATCATGATTTCATACGGGATACTCTACCTGTGCTGCTGGAACATGTGGCTTTACAAGTACGACACAACATGTGGTTCATGCAGGATGGAGCTCCTGCACATTTCAGTCGAAGTGTTTGTACGCTTCTCAACAACAGATTCGGTGACCGATGGATTGGTAGAGGCGGACAAATTCCATGGCCTCCACGCTCTCCTGACCTCAACCCTCTTGACTTGCATTTATGGGGGCATTTGAAAGCTTTTGTCTACGCAAGCCCGGTACCAAATGTAGAGACTCTTGGTGCTCGTATTGTGGACGGCTGTGATACAATACGCCATTCTCCAGGGCTGCATCAGCACATCAGGGATTCCATGCTACGGTGGGTGGATGCATGTATCCTCGCTAACGGATTACATTTTGAACATTTCCTGTAACAAAGTTTTTGAAGTCACGTTTGTACGTTCTGTTGCTGTGTGTTTCCATTCCATGATTAATGTGATTTGAAGAGAAGTAATAAAATGAGCTCTAACATGGAAAGTAAGCATTTCCGGACACATGTCCACATAACATATTTTCTTTCTATGTGTGTGAGGAATGTTTCCTGAAAGTTTGGCCGTAACTTTTTGTAACACCCTGTATAATTTACTTTACTTATACATCCGTTCTACGGATCGGAGCGTGGAATGTCAGATCCCTTAATCGGGCAGGTAGGTTAGAAAATTTAAAAAGGGAAATGGATAGGTTAAAGTTAGATATAGTGGGAATTAGTGAAGTTCGGTGGCAGGAGGAACAAGACTTTTGGTCAGGTGAATACAGGGTTATAAATACAAAATCAAATAGGGGTAATGCAGGAGTAGGTTTAATAATGAATAATAAAAAAAAGGAGTGCGGATTAGCTACTACAAACAGCATAGTGAACGCATTATTGCGGCCAAGATAGACACGAAGCCCATGCCTACTACAGTAGTACAAGTTTATATGCCAACTAGCTCTGCAGATGATGAAGAAATAGATGAAATGTATGACGAGATAAAAGAAATTATTCAGGTAGTGAAGGGAGACGAAAATTTAATAGTCATGGGTGACTGGAATTCGTCAGTAGGAAAAGGGAGAGAAGGAAACATAGTAGGTGAATATGGATTGGGGGGGAGAAATGAAAGAGGAAGCCGCCTTGTAGAATTTTGCACAGAGCATGACTTAATCATAGCTAACACTTGGTTCAAGAATCATAAAAGAAGGTTGTATACCTGGAAGAATCCTGGAGATACTAAAAGGTATCAGATAGAATATATAATGGTAAGACAGAGATTTAGGAACCAGGTTTTAAATTGTAAGACATTTCCAGGGGCAGATGTGGACTCTGACCACAATCTATTGGTTATGAACTGCAGATTGAAACTGAAGAAACTGCAAAAAGGTGGGAATTTAAGGAGATGGGACCTGGATGAACTGAAAAAAGAACCAGAGGTTGTAGAGGGTTTCAGGGAGAGCATAAGGGAACAATTGACAAGAATGGGGGAAAGAAATACAGTAGAAGAAGAATGGGTAGCTCTGAGGGATGAAGTAGTGAAGGCAGCAGACGATCAAGTAGGTAAAAAGACGAGGGCTAATAGAAATCCTTGAGTAACAGAAGAAATATTGAATTTAATTGATGAAAGGAGAAAATATAAAAATGCAGTAAATGAAGCAGGCAAAAAGGAATACAAACGTCTCAAAAATATTGACAGGAAGTGCAAAATGGCTAAGCAGGGATGGCTAGAGGACAAATGTAAGGATGTAGAGGCTTGTCTCAGTAGGGGTAAGATAGATACTGCCTACAGGAAAATTAAAGAGACCTTTGGAGAGAAGAGAACCACTTGTATGAATATCAAGAGCTCAGATGGCAACCCAGTTCTAAGCAAAGAAGGGAAGGCAGAAAGGTGGAAGGAGTATGTAGAGGGTTTATACAAGGGCGATGTACTTGAGGACAATATTATGGAAATGGAAGAGGATGTGGATGAAGACGAAATAGGAGATAAGATACTGCGTGAAGAATTTGACAGAGCACTGAAAGACCTGAGTCGAAACAAGGCCCCGGGAGTAGACAACATTCCATTAGAACTATTGATGGCCTTGGGAGAGCCAGTCATGACAAAACTCTACCATCTGGTGAGCAAGATGTATGAGACAGGCGAAATACCCTCAGACTTCAAGAAGAATATAATGATTCCAATCCCAAAGAAAACAGGTGTTGACAGATGTGAAAATTACCGAACTATCAGTTTAATAAGTCATGGCTGCAAAATACTAACGCGAATTCTTTACAAACGAATGGAAAAACTGGTAGAAGCGGACCTCGGGGAAGATCAGTTTGGATTCCGTAGAAATGTTGGAACACGTGAGGCAATACTGACCCTACGACGTATCTTAGAAGCTAGGTTAAGGAAAGGCAAACCTACGTTTCTAACATTTGTAGACTTAGAGAAAGCTTTTGACAATGTTAACTGGAATACTCTCTTTCAAATTCTGATGGTGTCAGGGGTAAAATACAGGGAGCGAAAGGCTATTTACAATTTGTACAGAAACCAGGTGGCAGTTATAAGAGTCGAGGGGCATGAAAGGGAAGCAGTGGTTGGGAAAGGAGTGAGACAGGGTTGTAGCCTCTCCCCGATGTTATTCAATCTGTATATTGAGCAAGCAGTAAAGGAAACAAAAGAAAAATGCGGAGTAGGTATGAAAATTCATGGAGAAGAAGTAAAAACTTTGAGGTTCGCCGATGACATTGTAATTCTGTCAGAGACAGCAAAGGACTTGGAAGAGCAGTTGAACGGAATGGACAGTGTCTTGAAAGGAGGATATAAGATGAACATCAACAAAAGCAAAACGAGGATAATGGAATGTAGTCAAATTAAATCGGGTGATGCTGAGGGAATTAAATTAGGAAATGAGACACTTAAAGTAGTAAAGGAGTCTTGCTATTTGGGGAGCAAAATAACTGATGATGGTCGAAGTAGAGAGGATATAAAATGTAGACTGGCAATGGCAAGGAAAGCGTTTCTGAAGAAGAGAAATTTGTTAACATCGTGTATAGATTTAAGTGTCAGGAAGTCTTTTCTGAAAGTATTTGTATGGAGTGTAGCCATGTATGGAAGTGAAACATGGACGATAAATAGTTTGGACAAGAAGAGAATAGAAGCTTTCGAAATGTGGTGCTACAGAAGAATGCTGAAGATAAGGTGGGTAGATCACGTAACTAATGAGGAGGTATTGAATAGGATTGGGGAGAAGAGGAGTTTGTGGCACAACTTGACTAGAAGAAGGGATCGGTTGGTAGGACATGTTTTCAGGCATCAAGGGATCACAAATTTAGCATTGGAGGGCAGCGTGGAGGGTAAAAATCGTAGAGGGAGACCAAGAGATGAACACACTAAGCAGATTCAGAAGGATGTAGGTTGCAGGAGGTACTGGGAGATGAAGAAGCTTGCACAGGATAGAGTAGCATGGAGAGCTGCAGCAAACCAGTCTTAGGACTGAAGACCACAACAACAACATACATCAATTATACACATATACATTATAGTCAGACAGATGGCCTATTGTTGCATCATTAGATCACACAATTGCACACAGTATGTGAGCAGCACTGCAAATATAACACAGCACGTATTTGAACACTGATCGTCCCAATAGGTTGTACAAAAAAAGAAGAGAGAGAGAGAGAGAGAGAGAGAGATACAAAGAGAGAGAGCGCAGCACTATGATGAACCTCAAACTTAACAGAAAGAGCTCAGTCGACAAGTTTGGGAGCAAATTTAATTTCAACAAGTGTATGTACAGCTGCAGGTGCATCAGCTTGAACAATGGGACCGTGAAATTACGTTTTCAATACACAGAAAATAATCGCCTGTCCGACAAATAACCGGATTAAAACAGAAGTCTATAACTATAAAGTGCATCTTTATGGTTATCAGATTCAACTGTTGAAAGATATGATTTGTCAGCTGCAGTGTGTCCGAGAATTCTCCGTGAAAACAATCTGTTTATTAAAATAATATTTACTATAACAGTATCAGTTGTAAATTTACACAAATAATAAGTGTCTATCACTTAATGATCATCTGCTGCTCTATAAACAAAAATAAAACATTAATGAGTGCTATGTTTATTTAGCTGGCTAACATAGAAATATATCAAATTCTTAAAACCATACATTTTTAGTCACTACTTGTCTAGAAAATGTAAAAGGACAGTCATAAGCTTTAAAATAAGACTGAAATAATTATAAGCTAATGGCGTTCTAACAACTCTATTAATCCTATAGTTTTACCTACAGACACTTTTTATGCATCAGCAAGTTGTTTTATAGTTAAATCCAGGGATTCACTGATTGGTAGATTTATGTGCAGGTTTCCTATGTCAGCCGGCCGTTGTGGCCGAGCTGTTCTAGGCGCTTCAGTCCGGAACCGCGCTGCTACTACTGTTGCAGGTTCGAATCCTGCCTCAGGCATGGATGTGTGTGATGTCCTTAGGCTAGTTATGTTTATGTAGTTCTAATTTTGGGGGACTGATGGCCTCAGGTGTTAAGTCCCATAGTGCTCAGAGCCATTTGAACCATTTTGAACCCTACGTCACTACCGGACCGGTTCCTTGCAATTCTAAAAGTAAAAGGTTTTCACAACTCATGTTTAACCAGACACAGTTTTAAAATTTGAAATGTTTTTAATCTTATCTACTTAAAAATATCTTTATCAATACTTTATTTTTATTTATAAATCTGAGGATGATAATGAAGTGACTGAAAATAGTTATTTCTGAAAAATTGGAAATTACTGTTGGAAGAAATACTTAAAAAATTTATGCAGTTTTGGCATTTCTAATGACAAGGTGTCATCCATTATTAAAACAATATATTGTACACTGTCCGCCCCTCGTGGTCTCGCGGTAGCGTTCTCGCTTCCCGAGCACGGGGTCCCGGGTTCGACTCCCGGCGGGGTCAGGAATTTTTCCTCCCTCGAGATGACTGGGTGTTATTGTGTCGTCTTCATCATCATCATTCATTCCCATTACGGTCGGAGGAAGGCAATGGCAAACCACCTCCACTAGGACCTTGCCTAGTACGGCGGCGCGGTTCTCCCGCGTCGCTCCCCTACGCTCTGTAAAGAAGTATGGGACTCATCATCATCATCATATTGTACACTACTGGACATTAAAATTGCTACACCACGAGGATGACGTGCTACATACGTGAAATATAACCGACAGGAAGAAGATGCTGTGATATGCAAATGATTAGCTTTTCAGAGCATTCACACAGGGTTGGCGCCGGTGGCGACACCTACAACGTGCTGACATGAGGAAAGTTTCCAACCGATTACTCATACACAAACAGCGGTTGAGGCGTTGCCAGGTGAAACGTTGTTGTGATGCCTCGTGTAAGGAGGAGAAATGCGTAACATCACGTTTCCGACCTTGATAAAGGTCGGCTTGTAGCCTATCGCGATTGCGGTTTATCGTATCGCGACATTGCTGCTCGTGTTGGTCGAGATCCAATGACTGTCAGCAGAATGTGAAATCGGTGGGTTCAGGAGGGTAATACGGAACGCCGTGCTGGATCCCAACGGCCTCGTATCACTAGCAGTCGAGATGACAGGCATCTTATCCGCATGGCTGTAACGGATCGTGGAAACACGTCTCGATCCCTGAGTCAACAGATGGGGACGTTTTCAAGACAACAATCATCTGCACGAACAGTTCGACGACGTTTGCAACAGCATGGACTATCAGCTCAGAGACCGTGGCTGCGGTTACCCTTGACGCTTCATCACAGACAGGAGCGCCTGCGATGGTGTACTCAACGACGAACCTGGGTGCACGAATGGCAAAACGTCATTTTTTCGGATGAATCCAGGTTCTGTTTACGGCATCCGTGTTTGCCGACATCGCGGTGAACGCACATTGGAAGCGTGTATTCGTCATCGCCATGCTGGCGTATCACCCAGCGTGATAGTATGGGGTGCCATTGGCTTACAAGTCTCGGTCACCTCTTGACGCATTGACGGCACTTCGAACAGTGGACGTTACATTTTAGATCTGTTACGACCCGTGGCTCTACCTTTCATTCGATCCCTGCGAAACCCTACATTTCAGCAGGACAATGCACGACCGCATGTTGCAGGTCCTGTACGGGCCTTTCTGGATACAGAAAATGATAGACTGCTGCCCTGGCCAGCACATTCACCAGATCTCTCACCAACTGAAAACGTCTGGTCAATGGTGGCCGAGCAACTGGCTCGTCACAATACGCCAGTCACTACTCTGGATGAACTGTGGTGTCGTGTTGAAGCTGCATGGGCAGCTGTACCTGTACACGCCATCCAAGCTCTGTTTGAGTCAATGCCCAGGCGTTTCAAGGCCGTTATTACGGCCAGAGGTGGTTGTTCTGGGTACTGATTTCTCAGGATCTATGCACCCAAACTGCGTGAAAATGTAATTACATGTCAGTTCTAGTGTAATATATTTGTCCAATGAATACCCGTTTATCATCTGCATTTGTTCTTGGTGTAGCAATTTTAATGGTCAGTAGTGTATATTGGGGTACTTATAAATAAAAAGTATGTGTCTAAGAGATCTGTTTATGCACCAACGTATGTCACACAGAGATCTATGGGTCTCCATTCCTCCTTGAGATCTGGCAACACGTAGCTAGAATTATGCTTTGAAAGGCGTGTTGTTAGGAGTGGTGTCGTCCACACCTCGTTATGGCTATTTCAGTGTTGCTGGAAGTGTTGTTGTAACACTTTCAAACACTGCCTCGTAGTTAGTTGTACACACCGCGAAACCAATGCACCTGAATAGCATAGTGTGCCGGAGATCCATTCACCATATTCACACATGACGCTGTCTTCGAGCTGAGGTGTTAACCACAGCTACAAAGTGTCGAAAGAAGAATTTTCATCAACGTACGCTTTAAAAAATAAGGTCGAAACAGGTATTGTTATGATATTCCTGCTCATATAATGAGGACAAATTCCTTTCCCACTCTTTCACATAACAGAGAATTTCCTTAGACCAGAAGATCATGTTCTTTCTGTGCGAACCGTGACGTATCGCACATTCAGCAGTTGATAATTTTCTTTGAATGGGCAGTGTAACGGTGGTTAGTAAGGGTTGAAGATATCTTACATCTCTAATTCTTGGCCCTAAAATTTTCCTCGTAATTTTATTTTATTTTATTTTAAATTTCTGAATGCTGAGCTCTTCATGTTTTATCGCTATCGTATAATGACAGCTTTGACAGATCCATGAAAGGCATTTTTTGTTAGAAATAATTTTTTGTTAATAGAAGCGCCGTTTTCGTTTTCTGAAATCTGGCTTTCTCTGTCTTATAATGATAGTGACCCATTCACCAAAATACACTCCTGGAAATGGAAAAAAGAACACATTGACACCGGTGTGTCAGACCCACCATACTTGCTCCGGACACTGCGAGAGGGCTGTACAAGCAATGATCACACGCACGGCACAGCGGACACACCAGGAACCGTGGTGTTGGCCGTCGAATGGCGCTAGCTGCGCAGCATTTGTGCACCGCCGCCGTCAGTGTCACCCAGTTTGCCGTGGCATACGGAGCTCCATCGCAGTCTTTAACACTGGTAGCATGCCGCGACAGCGTGGACGTGAACCGTATGTGCAGTTGACGGACTTTGAGCGAGGGCGTATAGTGGGCATGCGGGAGGCCGGGTGGACGTACCGCCGAATTACTCAACACGTGGGGCGTGAGGTCTCCACAGTACATCGATGTTGTCGCCAGTGGTCGGCGGAAGGTGCACGTGCCCATCGACCTGGGACCGGACCGCAGCGACGCACGGATGCACGCCAAGACCGTAGGATCCTACGCAGTGCCGTAGGGGACCGCACCGCCACTTCCCAGCAAATTAGGGACACTGTTGCTCCTGGGGTATCGGCGAGGACCATTCGCAACCGTCTCCATGAAGCTGGGCTACAGTCCCGCACACCGTTAGGCCGTCTTCCGCTCACGCCCCAACATCGTGCAGCCCGCCTCCAGTGGTGTCGCGACAGGCGTGAATGGAGGGACGAATGGAGACGTGTCGTCTTCAGCGATGAGAGTCGCTTCTGCCTTGGTGCCAATGATGGTCGTATGCGTGTTTGGCGCCGTGCAGGTGAGCGCCACAATCAGGACTGCATACGACCGAGGCACACAGGGCCAACACCCGGCATCATGGTGTGGGGAGCGATCTCCTACACTGGCCGTACACCACTGGTGATCGTCGAGGGGACACTGAATAGTGCACGGTACATCCAAACCGTCATCGAACCCATCGTTCTACCATTCCTAGACCGGCAAGGGAACTTGCTGTTCCAACAGGACAATGCACGTCCGCATGTATCCCGTGCCACCCAACGTGCTCTAGAAGGTGTAAGTCAATTACCCTGGCCAGCAAGATCTCCGGATCTGTCCCCCATTGAGCATGTTTGGGACTGGATGAAGCGTCGTCTCACGCGGTCTGCACGTCCAGCACGAACGCTGGTCCAACTGAGGCGCCAGGTGGAAATGGCATGGCAAGCCGTTCCACAGGACTACATCCAGAATCTCTACGATCGTCTCCATGGGAGAGTAGCAGCCTGCATTGCTGCGAAAGGTGGATATACACTGTACTAGTGCCGACATTGTGCATGCTCTGTTGCCTGTGTCTATGTGCCTGTGGTTCTGTCAGTGTGATCATGTGATGTATCTGACCCCAGGAATGTGTCAATAAAGTTTCCCCTTCCTGGGACAATGAATTCACGGTGTTCTTATTTCAATTTCCAGGAGTGTATTCGAATTCTTTGACATGGAATACTTTATTATTTCCAATATTAAGCTCATTCAGCATGTTTTTTTTAATAAGTCACGGGTTTTGCTTTTTTAAAATTGAAATTTGTAATCCTTTTTTTCCTGTTTATGGCTACAACACTTTAGGTTGTTTCTGCGCATCAGTGCCAGTTTAGCCAATTGCCTTGCGGCGTTGGTGACACCGGTTCCGCCGTTAGCTAACGTTAAGCAGTGTTGGACCTGGCAAGAAGTTGGATGGTTGACCATCTGAGGAAAATTGGGTGCCTTTGGTTTTAATGACATGAAACCCGCCGCAGTGGCGTTCAGTTGATAAACTTGTATCAGGCTGGTGCCACTGAAATTCTTTCTAGCGATGCTTTGGGAATTAGCGCCCTGCAATTTGCAAATTTCGCTAATTCTACACAGTTCAGGTCCTAGTCGTTTTGTTGGTGCAACTGTCCTTCACCGTATCCTAATAACTCTCTGGGTGATGTGCTCAATCACCCCCTTAAATTTTACATCTTATTTCGCCTCTGTTTCCAGTTCGATGTTTGTTGAGTTTTGATCAAATCCAAATTCGAATAGTATTTTGAAGAGAGATACTCTGTTTGGGCTATCAAAGCTTTCTTTATATGAGCAAGTGTACGGAAATACCATTTGTCTGCTACGTTGCGAACATATTTTATTGCACTCTTCAGGTTAAGAACTGGTTTAATGCACGCTCGTCCTTTCCTGAATCCAGCCTGGTAATGGTCGAGTTGACAATCTAGTTGTGGCTCTGCTCGGTTGAAGAGAGTTTTGGATGGAATTTTGTTGGCGACTGAAAGTAATGAGAGTCCACAACAGCTGTTTCGGTCTTTATTACTTTTTTGCGTAATGAATGTATGATAACCAACTTTGATTCATCAGCTTTTTCTGAGAGTGGATTATCTTATTTAGTTTCTGCACGCTGTTCAGTTCTGAATATGGATTTTCCTGTCAAGAAAAGAAATTTAATTCATATCGTGGTTTTTCACTGATAAGTATTCTACAACTTTTGGTATTGATGTGGGCCATTTCCTGATGTTTGTCACTGAATTGGAGTGATGGTGATGAATATTTAATCAGTTTTTTCTGTATGTTTTACAGTAATTTCTTGATTTACTTTTCTTAAATTTTCTTCTATTTCTTGTAATTTTACATCCTCATTTTGTTGAAATTTTTCTTACTGCTTCTGTAACCATTTTCCTGATATCTTTGAGATCTAGCGTGACCTTTTTATTGAATGCTCACTGATACCATGTCTGTTGTGTAAATTCTGTAAGCTGACCATTAGACATATTATAGTGTTCGAATTTGCGGTGTTCTCTTTTCCGCTGTTAGTATATTCCCTATTTGTAGTTTATGCAGATCTTGTGGGATTGTTTTTTGTAACTCCTTCGTAAACTTTTCATTAGTTTTGATGTTTCCTGTATCGTATTTGTGTACTGGAGCTTTCATTTACAATTTTATGCTCTCACGCCTAAGTAGAATTTCGTAGGTAATGGTTGAAATCCGAGTCTAGCCCGTAGGGAACTTCAAGAGTACAGATCCTATGTGATTTTCAAAGGAATTGTACACTATTATTTTCGCAAAATATTGGCAAGTCGAGGTAACGTTGATGAAGGTGGATAGCGATCACATACCCTTCACTGCAAAGTAGACCATCAATGCTCAATAATATTGAGATCTGGTGACTGTGGGGGCCGGGGTAGATGCTACAATTCGTCCTCGTGCTGACAAAACCAGTCCTGGACCACGCGAGCTATGTCAACAGGGACCCTACCGTCTTGAAACACGACGTGGTCATAAAGGAACAAACAATGGACCACGGGATATATCTCATCAGCCGAAATGCTCACATAAGCCATAGCAGGAATGGAACTTTGTAGAATAGCCGTGGGGTCCATGGAATACCACGATATGGTTGCCCAGATCATCAAAGAACCCGCGCCATATTTCACTCTTGGTTTGTAATCTCGACCAGAAGTGGGAAACAATACTAAACTAGACTCAGTTGACCAACTGAATTTTTTTCCATTGTTCCGTAGCTCAGGTATTACGGCTTTCGCAACACATTCTCCTGTTACGGGCATCTGGATCTCTTACGAAAGGTCTTGGAATTCCAGTTTTTCCTGTAGTTCCGTGCTTCTGGAGGTCGCTTATTGTTGTTTAGGTGCTAATAAATTTCGCGAGTGCGACGTTTAGGTCTGCAGCGACTTTTGCAGTTGTCGTCTCCTCATTTTTCGTCGCAATCCTCTTCAATGACCCTCTGTCACACTCACTCAACACACTGTTTCACCAGCGTTGTGACTTTGCGGGCGATGTTTTTGCGCTTGCCCGCATGCGGTATAAATCTTCCACGTGGTGCCTCTTGAAACAGCAAACACTCTGGTTTTATTTGCTCATGAGACCCAGAAAATATTAGATACAGGCTCCCAGGTAGATGCCATTTTCCTTGACTTCCGAAAGGCGTTCGATACAGTTCCGCACTGTCGCCTACGGAATATCAGACCACCTGTGTGGCTGGATTGAAGAGTTTTTAGCAAACAGAACACAGCATGTTGTTCTTAATGGAGAGACGTCTACAGACGTTAAAGTAACCTCTGGCGTGCCACAGTGGAGTGTTATGAGACCATTGCTTTTCACAATATATATATAAGTGACCTAGTAGATAGTGTCGGAAGTTCCATGCGGCTTTTCGCGGATGATGCTGTAGTATACAGAGAAGTTGCAGCAATAGAAAATTGCAACGAAATGCAGGAAGATCTGCAGCGGATAGGCACTTGGCGCAGGGAGTGGCAACTGACCCTTAACATAGACAAATGTAATGTATTGCGAACACATGGAAAGAAGGATCCTTTATTGTATGATTATATGATAGTGGAACAAACACTGGTAGCTGTTAATTCTGTAAAATATCTGGGAGTATGTGTACGGAACGATTTGAAGTGGAATGATCATACAAAATTAATTTCTGGTAAGGTGGGTTCCAGGTTGAGATTCATTGGGAGAGTCCTTAGAAAAGGGGGTCCATCAACAAAGGAGGTGGCTTACAAAACACTCGCTCGACCTATACTTGAGTATTACTCATCAGTGTGGGATCCGTACCAGGTCGGGTTGACAGAGGAGATAGAGAAGATCCAAAGAAGAGAGGCGCGTTTCGTCACACGGTTATTTGGTAAGCGTGATAGCGTTACGGAGATGTTTAGCAAACTCAAGTGGCAGACTCTGCAAGAGAGGCGCTCTGCATCGCGGTGTAGCTTGCTGTCCAGGTTTCGAGAAGGTGCGTTTCTGGATGAGGTATCGAATACATTGCTTCCCCCCACTTATACCTCCCGAGGAGATCACGAATGTAAAATTAGAGAGATTAGAGCGCGCACGGAGGCTTTCAGACAGTCGTTCTTCCCGCAAACCATACGCGACTGTAACAGGAAAGGGAGGTAATGACAGTGGCACGTAAAGTGCCCTCCGCCACACACCGTTGGGTGGCTTGCGGAGTATAAATGTAGATGAATGTAGATGTAGTACGGAAGCATACAACACACGAACGCCAGTAGTTGGCTCATGTTCGAATTCAGTTAGCTCCGTTATAACGAACTCACAGCTACACAGTATGCTCCTCTGACCACAACTGACACTTGCAACGTATTGAGGACATTGCTCAAGTGCCGTTCGTGTTAACATACAACAACGGGAAAGCTTAGTTGACGTCTGCATTTATGTTCACTCACGATTTCTCGCAATGTTTTCATATTTTTGTTTCATCCCCGTGTATCAGTGGGGCTGACTGTTTGGTACCTTCCACCAGGTCACCTGCGGCTGCAAGGAGCGCTGTTGAGACCTCGCGACCTAGATCCAGAACCGTTATGGCGATGCTCTGGAGCAGGGGCGTTGGAGTGGCGGTGCAGCGAAATTAAGAACGTGCTCGCTTCCAACTAGGACTGGGCGCGTACAAGAAGAGGAGCTACGTTTCGGGATCCGCACGAATGCGCGCAGAAGAAGAAGATGAAGGTGGCGAACAAGACGGAAGAGAAACGAGAGCAAGAAGAACAGTATGTAGAGAGAGGCAGACAGACAATTTCGAGAGGGTGTTGTGAGTTATGGCGCCGGTACGAGATAATTGAATCCGAGTCGGCCTATGTCGCCGTGCATTGTCTCAACATTTTGGCCAAGGGTTCCGGTGGCAGTTTTATTTGCAATTGTGAGATATTTAACTCAAGGTCCTATGCTGAGCACTGCAAAAACCCTGTAAGCGTGGCGAAGTGACAAAACGTAACAGTCGTCTCGAGTTTCGTGGTGTCCTTCGATAGTTAACGCCGGCGGCGAACGGGCCCAACTACTAGTGCAGTGGTCCCGCATGTGCAGGGTCACTTTCATAAAAAAAAGAAATGTGTGTTAAATCTTATGGGACTTAACTGCTAAGGTCATCAGTCCCTAAGCTTACACACTACTTAACCTAAATTATCCTAAGGACAAACACACACACCCGTGCCCGAGGGAGGACTCGAACCTCCGCCGGGACCAGCCGCACAGTCCGTGACTGCAGCGCCTTAAACCGCTCCGCTAATCCCGTGCGGCTTCACTTTCATCACAACTAACGCCTGCTTGTTCTGATTACGTGACGCCATAAGCATTTTAGTAGACTGAAAACAGTAACAGAGTAACACAAGCTGTCTAATTTAAAATTAAGAAAAGAAGTAGAACGTCGATTGAAGAACATCAGAAGAACAATATTTGATTTACATTTCCACTACGACTAAATAACAATAAAGTTAAAATCTTCTGGGTTATTAGGCCGCGACATGTTTCTTCTAAAATAAATGATCGACGTTTCGACCCCTCTGCTGGGATCTTCCTCAGGATCTTCTGGTGTTCACTACTGCAGGAGTGGACACCAGAAGATCCTGAGAAAGATCCCAGCAGAGGGGTCGAAACGTCGATCAGTTTAGAAGAAACATGACGCGGCCTAATACCCCAGAAGATTTTAACTTCAGTTACAACGGCCACGAAAGTCTGCAGACTTACATAAATAACAATAAATTAGATGATGTTATATCACACATGGGCAACCTGAGCAATCAGCACAAGTAAGTGACAGTCTTGAAATTACAGTATATTGAATGGAAGCTCAAAAGAATCAGTTGTAACAAAATACTCTTCATGAAGAAATAAATGCTGTTGAAACCAAAGTAAGAAGTACTTATTCTGCGATACAGTTAGATATGGTGAGGTAAGTAAATGAAAATATGTATGTGAAAGGCTCATAAAATAACCATTGAGATTTATATGTACGAAATAGTTGTAGAGAGACTGTAAGTTCAAATTAGAATTACCATTTGCTAGTAGGACTCTCGCACTGACGGTTCCCTGCAATCTTAATTATTTTTACTGACAGTTTATCCATTCCGAGAGTAGAGAATCTCAGCCATTTTGCCTGTTATCGACAATGATACTGGCAAGATATCTGTCTCAGAGATTCCGAGACTTTTGAGAACATTTAATTTTAAGTTTCACGTTGATTAACAAATGAAAAAAGATATGTTTCCATATACATAATAACAGGATAACAGTTTTCTGATTTTTTTTCTTCATTTGTATTGTAAGACCTGGCTTCTTGCCGTAGTTCATGGTTGGACGTGGATGATATGTCCTACATAGTGGTTTTGCCTGAGTTTTCGAATATCAAACAATGTGACATAAATGGTGCTAGCTTTGGTTGCATTATCTTAGACGTTTATATTTAATACACCGACGTGATATAAATTTCAATTTGATACAGACGGACAGACAGAAACAACCAATGACAAAAATTTTTTCTTGCGATATAAATATAAATTAACAGTTTTATAAATTAACAATTTTTGGATTTTTTTCTTTGATTTTACAGTGAAAGCCTGCTTCTTGGCAAATTTCATGATTCTATATCAATGGGTAGTACCGTATAGGTTTGGATGAATGAATTTGCGAGTGCAAAAATGTGTGACAGAAAGTATCGCATGTTTTGACTGCATTGACTTAGAAGCTGATGTTTATTGTACAACGAATACCATACACCTTAGTATGTGAAATAAATTACAGCATGATACTCTACTTGTCTCTGAGAAAAAGGCCTCAGTACGTGACATAAACTTGATCTTGACTTGAACTTTATATGTGAATCCGTTTCTGATAAAATGGGTTTTTAACAGTCGGACAGACATACAGACAGACAATGAAGTGATTCCATAACGTATGAATTTATTGGGAAGAGAGAGGAGGCAATGTAGAAAGCAGACCCTGTTGAGAAAATTAAACCAACAGAGTGGGAAAATTTAAAGCAGGGGAGAAATGCAAAGGAAAAATGGCTATAGCAAGAGAGGACGAAGAAAGGGAAACGGATTTTGATTGAGGTCACAGATCAAAGGAAACATGGACCAGTCTAGTTCATGTGTGGTTGTAGATGATGTGCTGTTGTTGACGAAATCCTTTCTTGGTTTTCTCATTCTTTCATAATATGCAATTCTAATGATGGCATCAAACTTGTGGCCACTGACTACTAATCATATCTTTCATAGGCCTGCCTCATGATCTTGAAATTCCTAGCCTCACTTCTCGGAACATTTACTCATTGATGCTTTTTGTTACTGATAACAGAAATCAATTTCAGTTAAACTGCTATTCGCACAATCACAATATAAGACACTAGTATGATTTTCGTCTACATTTTGCCTCCTTTTCTAGGATTAGGAGGGAAGATAAGTAAGTCCTTTTTTGCAAATGCAATCTACAAACCCCCTTTTCAAACAAAGCAAGAAATTGGAAACCCCGACCAATGTAAAAGAAAGGCAAAAATATACATTTTCCATCATTCCTACAAATTATCTAATTATGTTGATTCAGAGATTGAAAGTTCCTATTAGCTAAATGTCAAGTGGCAGTTTTAGTTTACGGCTACGTAAGACCTACAAAAAATACTTTCTTTCTTCTTTTTTTTAACCTTCAATCGATCGAAAAATTAAAACCACAATGAAAATCCGGTGAAGCTTTGTGCAGATGCGTTGTGCAGTGTCTCTACGTAGTACGTTCCTCTATCGCATCATGTCGCATTTTCCATTTCTGAGTTGGCAGTGAACGCGTAAAGGTGCCTAGAAGATGGTGTCTTCCCCAGGTTTGAAGTGCTTGATGAGACGTTTCGTCTAATTTCGTACAGCCCCTATAACGTAAATGTAATTCGTTCTCCTTTTTGATGGCAATTCTCAATGGTATACCGGAGGTGTAGCGAAGACGCTTCCGCAACGTTTTCAGTGGGTAATGTTAAACCACTCACTATACAACCCGAGAACTTCGCTCCCTCTGATTTTCACCACTTTGCTCACACGAACGTCTGGCCGTGAGGACAACACTCTGGCACAGACAACGAGTTGGAGACCAGCATGGGGAACTGGCAGGAACTACAAGCTGCTGCCTTCTATGAGAAATGTATTGGAAAACTGGTAACAAGTTATGACAGATGTCTAAGTCGGAGTGGTAGCTGTGTAAAGAAGTAACTGGGACGTTGTAGATAACTGTTGCAAATAAAATATTTTTGATTTTCACTGTGGTTTCCACTTCGCGACCGGTAGGAGATTGAAAAAATACCCCTTGTATATGTGAGAAGTATTACTGTATAGCCGGCCGGAGTGGCCGAGCGGTTCTAGGCGCTACAATCTGGAACCGCGCGACCGCTACGGTCGCAGGTTCGAATCCTGCCTCGGGCATGGATGTGTGTGATGTCCTTAGGTTAGTTAGGTTTAAGTAGTTCTAAGGTCTAGGGGACTGATGACCTTAGAAATTAAGTCGCATAGTGCTCAGAGCCATTTTGAACCAGCCATATTAGTGTATTGTAAACAGACTGGATTACTGCTACTGTAAGAAATTATTTTCTAGTAATGAAGCACGTATAGGGCCGCGAATATGACAAACGACCTTTACTCAATACCAATGAGGAAGTAGCGGCTTTTTTTTTTTTAAGTAGTGGTTTTTTGTCCTACTAACTATGTTACATTTAGCTAGAGTAACACACACTGAACAGATTTGTGAGACTGGAGGGCTCTTCAGGAACTGCAATGTTTGCTGTTGACCAAGTACGTTGATAGTGTCCAGAGATATGATTAAAAGCGAAGGAACAAGGAATGGACAACCGAAAACCTGTAATAACGGTTCGTTATAGGTATGTCCCGAATAACGTTGTGTTCAGAGAACAGACATTGTGAAAAGTAATATAAATTAAAATTACAGCGACAGAAAAGATTTACTTATTGCATGGATAGAGTTGAAAGAACACCTGATTGAAAAGGAATTTGATTTGGGGTACGCAGGGTGCGAAATTCAGTATACAGAGCTGAAACATTTGTCACTATCAGGGCTGGGAATAAAGCTGAGACAGATCTCAAGACTCGTAGCGGCTGGCGAGAAGTGGCTGTCTGATCCGACGCAGGTCATGAACAAATACTTTCAGTCAGTAGATCTGAGGAACACGCTTGCCGAGAGAACAGTGAAACACCCTCTGTATCGAGGCAGGTCAGAATAGCACAGGCCATATCCCGCCAGGGAAAAATCCCTGGAGGTATCAAGAACTGAACCCGGGTCCTTCGCATAGCGCTCAGCTACGGAAGCAGTACGCTCTCTTACTGTCTGATAGCGTAAATCTATTTGTACATCTACGTCTAGAGGGCGTGGACAAAAATATGTAATCACCACAAACAGAACACATTACCATGCCTAATACGGTAGAGGAAAACCTTTGGCGTTAAAAACAACTTCTAGTTGTCTCGGAGTCGGTAGATACCGGTCCTGTATGGTTTTCAAGTGAATCTTATACCAATCTTCTAGCAGACTTGTGGAAAGTTCAGGTAACAATGACTGAGGTGGATAGCGATTACTCGCCCTTCCCTACGAAGTAGACTGCAAAGGCCCAGTAATACTGAAATATTGCGACGGGGCGGTAAATAAAGAAGAAGAAGTATGGTTGCAGCGTTCTCACACGAAAATCCATATACAAATGTTGGTCAAAAAATGTTATTGCAAATTTTGGCTCTGACGTCAATCTCAGAGGATGATTTCCACACTTGGTGCATTAGTACACTTCCACACCCGCGCATTTCTTATAGTTTTTGAATGAATTATTCACTCAGACATAAGTACAGTATATGCCAGGGAAAAGAATTAGGCGATTATTATATTAAAATCAATTTTTCACAACACAGTTCAATCACTATTTATTGGCGTTGTCCTTTTCTTTGACACAATGAAATTATCACTGGTGAGACGGTTTACAGTTTTACTTTAATAATAATTTGACTCCAAGCCCCCAATAGCAGTAATGTGGGCTGCTATAATCGAAAGTTATTCAGTCAATTCGAACAGAACGACAAGTCCCACTGTCCCCTTTGTTGTAACAGTTTTGGCGCGAAATCACAGTTCGCCACATGTTCACTTACGACGATGTATACCTCTTAAATCGTACTCACACAAATAATCGTAGCACTTCCAGTTCACCAATTATATGCTTGCACACTTGCACTATTAAACAATACTCTTTGTCGATATAAGTCGGCGCGAAAAATTCTTACTCAAACGACCACATGGGCCACCCTCAAGTGGGGCTCGCTCGCCACCCACCCTCCGAAACGACTGACCAACGACTGACCCCTGGCCAAGATGGCTGCTCGCTTATATAGGCTCGGATGTCCACCCCCTGGTTATGCAAGTACCAGTCTCACCAGTTAAGGTTACAAATTTTGATACATACATCCCTCGACAGAAATAAGTACACACCATCGGAACCGCGCTAAAAAGTACATCTTATTTACTATTTTACATTAGTTTCTAGGGTTATTCTGTCGCCCGTAAATCAAGTTTTAGTTTTTGCAAAATTTCGCCACTTAGCGCAAAATTCTTTGTTTACATCTATGCTGCAAAGTTTTAAAATGGAACTCCATATAGCACTGTTTTTAGACGTAATCTAATAGCGATCTACACATTGCGCTGCTCAAAATCTTCATATCTATACTAATTAATTAATTATGGGCGATAAATGTTAATAATTTGCAAACAATGAAAACTATTGCAAGTTACATGTATAGTATAACTTAACTAGTTTAAAATACGTGTGATGCCACCCAAAATATTATACAGTGCCGTTATTTACGTCATGAATTTTCAATTGAATTTTGTAAACATTTTTTCCTCAAACTTTGTTTATTGCTCTTTCGGGCTTAATTATTTATGAATCTTAACATATGACTACGACACTCGATCCGCTATGACGAAACGTTTTTAATGAGTGTTCGCTCATCCATGTAAGTTGGTACCTACTATATTTATTAATCTTCCATTATTCGTGATATTAACCGATTTTGAGGTTACTATAACTTTTGCTTCTCGTGACTTGAAATAAAGATCGATCTTTCAGAAGGTGCATATTGCTGACCACAATCCACTGCCGCATCGCTCTTCACTGTAAGTTACACAGTTTTCGCGTAATGCGCGGAAAACCAAACAATGCAGCAAGATGCAGGCCACGTGGCCGCCCACCGACCGTTGCAAATATCGCGCGGGCGCGCCACGCGCTTCTTCGAATCGCGCGCCATGTAGCGCGCTCGCTCTCCACAAAGCAATCCTTGCATACTAGAAATATTCATCTAGTAACGGGGGTTTGTGCTGTCACAATGTGGAGACTCTAGTGATCAGGGGGTATATGACAACTCATCCTCGTGCTTACAAAACCATTCGTG